>NC_091136.1:18475478-19075478 GCF_041381155.1 Argopecten irradians
ATTCATAGGATTTACCTCTAATTCCCCTATTGGGCCACATCCCTCTTGCCCCCGGGGGGTCAGAGCCAAAACTTATACACGTTCTGTTCCCCTTCTCCCAATGATGTTTCTGGCCAAATTTGGTTACAATCCATGCAGAACTCTAGGACAAGTAGCCATTTATAGAATTTACCTCAAATTCCCCTATTTGGCCTCGACCCTCCTGCCCCTGAGGGGTCAGAGCCACAACTTATACAAGTTCTGTTCCCCTTCCCCCAAAGAATGTTTGTGGCCAAATTTGAGTTACAATCCATGCAGAACTCTAGGACAAGTAGCGGATTAATAGGATTTACCTCTATTTCCGCTATTGGGCCCCGCCCCTCCTGCCCCCGGGAAGGGGGGGGGGGTCAGAGCCAAAATTTATACAAGTTCTGTTCCCCTTCACCAAAGAATGTTTGTGGCCAAATTTGGTTATAATCCATGCATAACTCTATGACGAGTAGCGATTTAAAGGAAATGTTTGCGGACGGACGACGGACGGACAGACGGAAGGACGGACGACGGACGCCGCGCCATGACATAAGCTCACTGAGGTGAGCTAAAAAACAACGTTATGAAACATAGCATTGATTACAAACAATAAAATTAATCAGTTAAATGATATTAATATAAAGGTAAAATTTAAAAATGAATAAGACATGTTTCAAACTGTTAATATTACGTACTTACGTGCCTATGCATTCAATACTAGGTTATTTGTTAAAAAATATAAGAAAACTATTTTGTTATTTCTTTTTCATACGTAAATGTTTTGATTCGTTCTCTATATCCTAACTGCATTTTAAAATGTTTATAATTGCAAATGCCCTAGAGAAGTCTGGACATCCGTGCATGATAGAGGAGACACTATAAACAAACTTTCTTTCGCGCGGGATTTAAGCTCACAAATTTCGTGATCCAAATGATTTTCGCTGTGGATTAATATCGACATCAATTAAAATTATATAAATTTCCAGCATTTTTTTATCCGTGATAGTTAATCATCGCGAACTTTAGTAGCCGCGAATGACAGTTGGTTTTGTGTGAAAAAATAATCCTGTACTTGTGTGATTCTTGTTAATGATATTTGTTACAATATGACGTGTAAATCATTTGATGTTTGGTAATGAAGTGTGTTATTGTGCAATGTTTGTAAGTAGATGTGTTTGTATTCATATGTTTTGGTAGGTATCGTAAAATACAAGTACGAAAAGCTAGCTTACCTTCAGTACTTTGTGGAGGAGATGTCTGTTCAACGATAAGACATACAAAATGAAAATGATTAGACAATAATCGCAAATGTTTGATCAACATGTGAAATATATATCGCAATGTATTCTGTAAAAGTTAAAATGTTGATAAATGCTTTTGACAAATAAAGGCAACAAGTGACTTCAATATCCATTTCCTTCATAATATATTACACTTAGTCTTTTTAAGCCATCAAATTTAAAATTCCTTCAATAGGAAAATTTGTTATAGACATGAAGCTGAAACCAAATACTTACTATGTATCCTCTACCACTTCGCAGTCTCGGACGTCGAAGTTTATGCTTCTTGTAGGTAAATGATTTCCTACTGAAGGAATGGGCCATGGAGTGCAGCGTCGTATTGATATTATTAGACTTTTGGGATAGATTTCCATCGACGTCGATACTACCTATAGAGAAACAAAATCAACTCGAATGACATTCATTTTTAATTTAGTCAGTAGTTTTTTACAGTTCCAAGTGGAGGATCACGTGAGTATCTGTTATCATGTAGGACAGTTATTGCCCTCATCGCCTTGCTATTCATAGCATAAAACCATCTCTGTATC
The DNA here is from genome assembly GCF_041381155.1 of Argopecten irradians. Lineage (NCBI taxonomy): Eukaryota > Metazoa > Mollusca > Bivalvia > Pectinida > Pectinidae > Argopecten > Argopecten irradians. Next base: position 18,477,316 of record NC_091136.1, read on the forward strand.
GGTATATGTAATCTCGTGTCCGAAATCATAGTAGATTTACATTTATGCATACAATTATGTTTAATTTGCAATTTGACGGTGCACGATGATTTTCATTGTTAATGATATCGTGTCACTATATATTGTAATTTTGATGTCCATATGGTGTTATTAAGGCCTTGGTAGAATTAATAATGACCGAGACGTAGCCCAAGGTCATTATTTTAGATTCTACCAAGGTGTTATTACCCCATATATGAACAGAATCAAAGGTCCATAATTTCTATTATAATAATATTAAATATAAAGTTCCTTAGACAAATGTCAAAATGAATTATCTTATTCATATATTAATCACAGAAAAAAAACGATGGCTACAGGACGTCACCCTGAAGAACTCAATCTTTAGCCAATGATGTCACAGAAGGTATATTGACTCGATGTTTCTAAAATGGAAACACCGAGTCAATATGCTATATATTGAACGAGCCACGAGACCATGTATTTACCATTAGTAACTGTAAATGCAATTAAAATCTAAAAGTTCATGCTCAGATTGCTAACCATAATCTATTGGCAGAATGTTCTTTAAAACTACTTATGACTACGAAATTACTGTACACAATTAACTGTGCACCAAAACATAGATGGATTAGGCTATGTATAACAAAGAATTGATAATATTATCAGCTGATTTTTAAAAGATTATCCAAGCGACATGATTTGTCGCCATGATTCCGTGAAACATTTCATTTCAAGTCATTTGATTCACACCGTAGCTACAAAAAATATATACCAAATTTTCCATCAACTTACCTAACGACTCTCTTCTGGAAATTTTACATATTCTTTCAATAAATTAAGAGTGTAGCAGTATCCAAGAGCCGACCAAATTAACAGGTCAATCAACCTGTCTGGCGTGAGCGCTAAACTCAAGGCAAATAAAACAGGTGTTTTATAGAGAAACAAACGGAGAACAAAATATTATCCGACCATACATCAAGTCACTGCTAACGGTTTTCATATCAAAATATTTCATCTATGTGGTTCAGACACCGAATACTTGGTTGGTCTATTGCTTCTAAAGAGGACGTTAAACTCAATTCATCAAGCTAAAATACATTTACAAATTATTTTGAATTCAATATTTACCCGGTCTCACAGATATTATATTAAAATATACATCAGGGTTTTCCCGCGCAAGTCTGTTGATAATCATTGCTTCAAATCCTTTGGCGTCGTCTCCAACAATATCCGTATAATTTTCATTGAATGTTAGTGAGAAATTTGTCGAAGTTGCCGTGTTGTCATTGCGAAGGCTCAGCTGGACTTCACTCAGTACATGAACTTGAATCTGACCGGATAGATCATACTCCGTTGGTGACGACTTTACATTAAACCGCAGAAAATAAACACCAATCTGTTCAAATACCAAGTTATCAAAAACCACGTCCCCGGTCAAAGGATCGAAAGTCGCTTGCTTAGATCCGCTCATATTTCCGCTAATACCATCTAAACTTTCATCCAAATTTACTGTGGCAGTCCATGTGTGACCCTAGACATCAAGTAAAAGCATTTTAATTTAGAATGAAAGGTTGCATTTTGAACTATTTTACAAAAGACATACTAAAAGCGGATTTTATTAAAACAATTTCCATTATGATAAATATGTATATATCCAACTTATTTAAATTGTATTTTAATAAATATATTTAACCATGTAGAGACTTTGAACTTTTATAATACAAAATTATTATTTTGTTTATACTTACTCTCCATGCAATATTCCGGATTCGATCTTTCGTCATGTCGTCAAGTAGTTCAATCATCACCCTTGTTTCATTGTTGACTAATGTAATGTCCTCGGTTATGATATTAAGGCCGAGGCTGATTTTGTTGACAGAAAACTTTTCAGACAGAACGGTCAAATCGATGGCATTATCTGGATAACTCTTGTTGAAGACTATACTGTAATCATCCCCATAGTGCGATAACGATAGATTCGTGAAATTAGCCCATCCGCTGATCACTTCAACACTCGTTGTTCCGTGTAACTGGACAGATTGGTGTGTTCCTGATCTAAGGTAAGCTGTGATGCGCCAAGGATCTCCGATACTTCCTAATTTTTTCATTGGTTCGTCCTACAAATACAATGACAAACGTAATATTTTTACCCTTCGGAGGTCTTCTAGACATTAATAAAGAATATAATGTTTAAAAGTGAACAAATTTGAATTGTGTTCAATAACCATTGGAGTCTAGTCCATGATGGGCAAAAGAGACCTTTGAAATCTAAAAACCCATATCAATGCCAATTGCATTTGATGTCTGGTATTATACTGCGCTACTTTTTGTAATGGATGATGATTCTGAAGTTAAAATACCTGTTCATCGATGACATGCAGGCAAGGCTGTATAGGGAATTGTGCAGTTTCATAAGACGAATTCAAGTGTACAGATATATTCAAGGTCTTTGGAACCGTGATCTTGCCGGACGTATCAGCTCTGGGTGACGCCAGCTCAGGATCAACAGGTTCAGACACAAACGATCCCGTTATAGTCACATTCAGTGCTTGACTAATATCAACGCCTCCCTGAACCGTATTTATAAACATGGCTGACTTATTCAACAGTTCATCTTTTGTCAGTGTTTCATTTACCGTGGCATTTCCACCTTTAAAGAAACAAAAAAAATCTTAACCTCTTACATTAGATTTGTGGGAAGGTCACTTGAAAGAAAACCAGCATGAATATATCAATAGGGATGAAACTGGAGTGCCCGAAGAACAATCTTACAGTAAGTGTTGAAAGCAACACACGTCCCCTGGCGTCAATAACATTTTCTAATCTATGGCAAGTTATTGTTCCTTTGTTATGCTACGATTGTGTGAAATTTGATAAAAATCCGTTGATATTTTCTTAAGTTATCGTCTGGAAACGAAACAACAAACACTATAGTCCCTTTCGGTTTCATCGTCAGGGGACTAAAACAACGTGATCGGGCAGATGTCCCCTGACTTTTTCACGTTTGTGGTGCCGAGGATCGAACCCAGGACAAGTAGGTGAAAGGCGAGTGGTAAAACCACTATACCATCCGATCACCCATAGGTGACATATGATTACGAATATATCTCAAATAGTAATAAAGATTACCAATAAAAAGATTAAAAACAGTACCTGCCGACGGTCCGTCGCCTACTTCAGTAACAACTTCGATAGTACTACCATCAGTGGCCCGTCTCTTCCTTCCAGCCTCCCTGACGACATTAACTATTCTGACTTTCTCAGGTGGCACATCAAAAAACAAGGCCAGGTTACGTACCAACGCCTCACCGTAAAACTCCTCAGGGGTCAAGGCAGGTATTTGAAATGATACAATTAACGATGGATTTGTTACGATCTTAACAGGAGTGTCTCCGCTCACTAAAACATACAAAGTATTGGAGTCTCGGTCGAAGAAATTAGCCCCTATAACATCATCTAGGTGAGGATTGAACTCTCCTGGTCGTGTTGGCCGATCGACTATATATTTTTCATCCACCATTCTGGCATTTTTTGCTAAAACTACATCATCCCCGATATACACATCCCGCCGGTTGGATTGGGAGTACCATATAGCTAAAATAATTCTTTGACTGTTGTCGGAATTCAACAGGAACAGTCGTAATGTCTGTGGGCTTGTTGTCGAAAAGTATAGAGAGTAGGTTTTTCCTGTAAAACAATATTTTATATAATCATTACTTCAATATTTAATATTTAGGTTTTTAATGGACCATATAGTTTGGTTTTTTTTCAAATATAATACGAAAATATGTTTGTCTTTAAAAGAAAACAAGAAAAGATTATTCTATTTGTTAATTATCTACAGGGCATTATTTTGGTGTATTGCTGAATAATGATTTTATTATAAAATTGCACTTTATTTATCATTCCATCATTGATTAAAGCATTATTTCAAAATGTTTTCGTCTTGTGAATAAAGTGATTCAGAATTTCGTCCACCAATACGGTATATGAATTTTTATAACAAACCTGTTGCTACTATAGCCATGAATGTTGATAACCGTTTTCGGCAGTAACCTTGACTACACCCGGAATGATCCTGAGGTCCATTAATGAGGTCAATATAGCCATCACCTAAAATAGCGACAGGGGACAGACGCCGGGTTTCTGTGTCCGCGTCCAAACTCTCTATTATCAGCATCTCGTAGTCAAGGTCGTGACACTCGTAGGCCTGCCAGTCTGCCCGGAAATGACAACTATCATTCCGGATTATACCTTTTATAAAAACACAAAAGGCTAAAAAGTTTCATATTGATCGGAAACCTGTCATTTCTAACATTCTTTCTTTCAGTCAATACTGTAATAATAAAGCAGTATAAAGACTTTTGTCGGTCAGATTACGACCCCATCCTACATTTGCACAAACCTGTAAACTATATGCAATGTTGTATACCTTTATGTGGTGCGATGGTACTAACGTTGATACGCTCCCCAGTTACAGTAGTCAGTAACTCCCGGGGTATTCGGTAGTCCCCTAGACCCCTTCTCGGGTCCCCATCCCATTCCCACTCCGACTGAGACAGGACAGCACCTCTCGTTCCTAGGAAGGAACCGTCTTTGTCCTTGATCAGCGCTTTCTTCAGTCCATCACAGTCCATGTCCACACAGGCACTCGGGTTTACCTTTCTAATGTAGATAAAGCCCAAAACAATATTCATTTTTGAATATTTATGAAATATTCATGTTTACATATTGAACTTCTCGGAAGGACGTAAGAAGGTTTAAATAAATAATGATAACACTGCTATATTTCACATATTAATAAACATACAGTGCCATATCAAAGTATCATGACGAATTTATCTCATTTAACTCATATATAAAACTAATCTGTTATATAATTTCTGTATTTCAATTTGGGTATTTGTATACGTATTCTAAGACAAAGGGAAAATGTTAAAGTAAAGGTATAGATAAGTAGGTAAGTAAGTAGGATAAATAGGTAATATATACAAACTCTATGTTTGGTCGATGTATAAAGAAATACGAATCGTTGTCCGAGTTATATTTGGTAATCCTAATGGTTTCCACAGGATGCTGGCCGTCATCGTTCCATTTGTTTGTCGTTATCATCACATCCTTAGTACCACAGACAGTTTTAAAATGAGCAAACGTTACATCTGTAACCACAAACAAAATTACAAAGATATTATATCGTAATGAATATGCTTATAATGAACACCACGTATACAGGTCATTATCATTATTCTAATTTTAAATAAATTATTATAAACAGTGAGATGCTCATAACACAATTTCCGTTAAAGATTTTCATTCTTGTTTGAAATACTGATCATTTGATTGCAGGTTTTTCCGCCATAATGTATAAAAATAATCTTGGATATACTACCTCATCAGGTTGGCCTAGAAATAGTTCCTGTACGTACCCTGAACTTTAGTTACTCCCATTATGGCTGGGTAGGAGTTCGATGGAAGCATATCATAAAGAGAATAACCACTTCTGTATTGCATGAATGATGTAAACGTCACACCAACGTGACCTCCGGTCAGTTGATGACTTAGTTTAGTACATTTATCTGTTGTACAGTTATATGACGGTGTTCTTCCAATAATCAAACTATCTCTGATCATACAGAACTTTGGCGAGTATAAATGATCCACAGGGTTAGGTCCAGTAACTTGAGCGTATATGCCAAGTATATTTTCTGCCAAAATCACCCCGTGTATATCGACTGATTGTTGACCGTTGTAATGTATTCCGACATTACTGCATTTCCAAATAAAGAAGTTTGATATTTCGTTACAGCTACTATAACTACTGTCCATATAATACACATCCAATCCTACAGATGAACTGTGGGCTTCATTTCCTGATGAAGTTGACGAAAACCCACGTTCTTCACCAGGAAGTCTATATGCTACTCTATAGGCTCCGGAGACTGTATTCCCGACAAGTGTTAGTTCCCTGGAATGTTCGGTACATACAGCTCCCAGATCATTTGTGATGTCTTCACTGACCAGAACAATTAGGTTTCGTGCAATTGTGGTTCTCCTTGCTGATGTTTTTATGGCTAAAACATAATTTTAGAAAAATCAAGTCAACTTAATATTCTCTTGCTAAGTGGAATTGTAAGCTTTCACTCGACATATTTTTTATCACGATTAAACATCAATAGTTGTTCAAATGATGGTATCGTTTATGCTCTGTCGGCAATAGAGCATATTAAAGATCTTTCCGATGGAACACAATACATTTCAGATTATTTTCAACCTTTACGGTTGCTATGATTGGATGGTTTGTATTATTGTGTTGTGAAGTGAAAGACTGATGTTTTTGAAGTAAACAATAAACAGCGTATACTGCACATCTGCATTACAAAAAGACATTTGAGGTTTACCTGTCCCAGTATTTTACCTTAAAAATTGAAATTATGCATTTATATTGTTCATCAATAACTCGATAGCAGTGAAGCAATTATGGTCAAAACCATAACTTTCCATCAAACCATATGAATCATATAGAAAATACAATGCAGTTACGAACAACCCTAACTGCTGGTAGTGTACACAACGTCAAAACGACATTTTGTGATCAATACTATGACACTTACCCGATGAAACGGAATGGTAAATGACGTTATCATTCAGTACGACACCTGTGGTCCCATATACTCCGATCGCCTTTGACAATACGTGGTGGAAGGCGCAATTTGTTACAGCGGACGGTTTGTGGTCAGTTACTCTCTCTGCATTCGTATACGTCAGTCCAGTGTGTACAAACTCGACATTACTGAAGCGAGCGTTACCTGAAATGGAAAGATAATAAAGCGTGACTTATTGTTAACATATTGTGTTCCTTGTCGTTTTTCTGAAGTATGTACATTACTTATGTTGATGAGAAATTATCTTTTAAATGTAACATATTGTTTGGCAAGATTAAATCACCTTTGTGAAGCTCATTTCCGAATGAAGTCGCACCAACCACAACCCGACCTCCATACCCCTCTTTCAGTAACGATTCGTCATTATCTGCCACCACTCTGATATTCCTGGTCAGAAGGCCTACTTCTGCTGCCATCTGTACACTTCGTCCTCCTATTTCTTCGTTGTATGCTGGAATAACAACAGCATTGTTAAGTTTATATCTTATTTGCATCATATCAGCATGTATGGTGTCATTTTATTTTACATCCTTCATGTTTTCAAACTCTTTGTGTATTGGTAGTTGGGACATGCGTGTTCTTGAGACTACATGTATTCGAGTTGCGTATCCCTGTGAAAGATGAGAACCGAGTAGCACATCTTTCACAGTCTACTTAAATGGGCGACATTTACAATAAACATAAATTGAAAATTTAGTTGAGGGTTTATTTCTTAACTCAAAATTAAGAGCTTCTAACGTTAATATCGGGGTATTGCACACGTAGGTAACTCCATGTCTAAATGTTTCCTTGTGTCAACATCCTATAAGTGGACATAGAACTTAAACAACATACAGTGACCCGTACCTATGTGTCTGAATCGTAGGGACGCGTTGAGTGAAAGAGTTACTCCGTCATTTAACACATCAGTGATCCGAAATGTCTCTGTCTCCCAGATATCGTAACTCGTCGGAGCGATGACTATTTCGTCCCCAGCTGCCCAGGTTACGTTTTCAGCTAACGTAATGGTAGTATCCCCGGGTTCACTGTTGTGTGGAGTTTCGTCCATGGAACGCCAACATCTTTACCGTGGATTTCAAGACCTCCGTATACAGCTTAAAGTAGTACAAAAATGGTTATTATATTTATAGTTTATTTATTGTAAGTGTAGAGGAACAATTAATTCGTAATGAAGCATCACATTTACTAAAATAGTTAAATGTAAATGAAAATATTTATACTCTGAAAACCAATAATGATTTGAGCATAATTACATATTTACTAACACTGAGTGTTTCAGAGTTTGAATTCAAAATATCACTTTTCAAATTTTCAAAATAACAGATTTTATAATTGGGAAAAATAAACTTAAATCAGAATATCAATTTTTAAATTTTCCAAGTAAAAGATTTTATGATTTTCGAATGAAATAAATCTACTTTCACAACATCCATGATCATATATTCATACAATTATATTACAAATCTATCGTTGTGATGTTATTATTATTATTTTTTTTACTTTTAATCATTACCTATTGACTTTGCATTAATTGGTATATCCGTGTTGGGGAGATGTTCTTCAGATTCATGATCGGTCGATCGTCGACCCCCGAAGTATGATATCCATGTCACCCCTTGAATGTATCATTCGGCGATCCAATATGGAGATCACCTCCAATAATTATAATATCCGTCACGTTCAGAGTGAAATTTCGATAGGAACCATTCACAGGACCGTGATCAAACTCTAGGACGCCGTAGATAACTAGTTTATTAAGGCTCGGTATCGTCGTATCGGCGATCATACACACATCTAAAAAGGTAATATTGTTATATGCTTGAACTATTTTAAAACTTTATAAAATACCTGTTGAATTTAATCTTACCGTTCTACGTAAAACACTTGGCTATAATAACATAGCAACATTATTAATTGCTCAGGTGAGATTAGCTCTTTGTGGCGGTCCTCTTTTTTAACTTGCGTGTGGAGCATGGTATTTTTGTGTTAATCACAGTATGTAATTTTATCCTAGTCAAGATAAATAATTCGCTTTCAACATACCAAATGAGTAATTATCATGGATCAGTCATAATTTTTAAAATCATTTTGAAACTACCTTTCGAGTATGTTGGTGGAAGCGTCTGTCTGTTCCCGCTGGGGTTTCATCACCATTCTACCGGGAACCCTTATTTAATATTCTTGAGTGATGTTTGTTTTTCCTGCCATGACGAAGGCGATGACCAGTAGACACAGGGAGTGGTAGGAGTTGGAGTTGTCGTTGGAGTGACACATCCCTTGTGGAAGCATTTCCGAATCCGTAGATTATAAGATATATCATGTATACCGTAAGACGAGTAACCCCGTCGTTTGTAGGATACTGAAAGTATAAAAATGATAATTAACTTGTGAAAACTAATCATACGGAGAGGGAGGGTTTTGTTACAACTCTTTCTTTAAAATAGCCTAATATATGCCATACTTATATTGCTTAAATAATCGATTGGCTCAACAAGTAATATTAATAATGGTGAGTGGCAGGCATCATGTGGACATTTTTACCTGTAATGCTTAATCAGCAACATAGCCAGGATACAAACGCATTTTGGTATTCGAATGTGATTTTGAATGACAATAAGAAATGACATTAAAAGCTCTTCTTCGAGAATCAACATCGGGTTAAAAATCTTTCATGTCTCAACGTCCTATTAACATCCAGGGTCATGCAAAGACGGCCTCCAATGTTTGCGATGTGTAGCGTGTATGTAGTGTGGGGTGCGTGTTTTGGGAGACTGCGGTATATTCGTGTAGTGTCTTCTTGTATAGTGGGACTGTTTCCTTTTTATAGTGCTTTATCATTGCGGTCGTATTGAACTGACAACGGGTGAACCAGTCGTCCCATTCCAGTTATGCTGTGCGCTAAGCATTGTTTATTTGTTTATTTGTTTGATTAATTAACGTCCTATTAACAGCTATGGTCATGTAAGGACGGCCTCCCATGTATGCAGTGCGTTGCATGTATGTGTGCGAGGTGCGTGTTTTGGGAGACTGTGGTATATTCGTGTTGTGTCTTCTTGTATAGAAGAACTGTTGCCCTTTTAATAGTGCTATATCACTTAAGCATGTCGCCGAAGACACCAAGCAACACACTCCGCCCGGTCACATTATACTACAACGGGCGAACCAGTCGTCCCACTCCCGTTATCATGAGCGCTAAGCAGGAGCAGAAACTACCACTTGTATAGACTATGGTTTGTCTCGGTCAGGGGACAGAACACAGAGCCTTCCTCACAGGGGGTAGCGCTAAACCAAAGGCAATAAGTGAGATGGTGTCGAGGGAGACGACAGGAAGAATAAAGTAAGTTAAAAGGAAGTAAAAAGGATAATATCCTAAATTTAGTAGCTTTAAACGATCATGCAATTAAGGGCAGCAGGTACAATTCTAATGCCCTACCTGAAGAAATACTATATGCCCAAGTCTTTATTTGGCTTAATGTGCTACTTAGTAAGTTCATATAGCCGTATGATAGATAGAACCATGTAAAATAGTTCAAATTAATAAATCGATAATTCTATGATTTTGCTGTGAGAAATTCCTAGGTTATCAGGGCTGCATTTAGGGTATACACAATCATAGTGATCGTATTTTTAGCCTTCCGACCTTGTAGGATATTTGTTAGTCGTCCGTCTATACAAAATCTTGTTACCGCTTTTTCTCTGATCGAACGAGATGGCTGAATCGATAATTCTATGATATCGTCTGGTTTTTACAGGAAGATTTTCTTGAAACAAACCATACCATAATTTATTATTCTCACTAAGTGTAATAAGAGACTGATATGATTATTTTCAATAACAATATTTACTAAATTTAGGAACTTAATCTTACATTTTCCCCTCACTGTTGTTATTCATACTAAAGCCTCCCTTGATACTGTCTCACCATTTAATGTGTACCTTTGTGACCACTTTTTGGCTTCTGCTCTTTAGCACAGAAACAACACGTCTATAAAAATGTAGATTCTATTAGTGTCAGGCGTTCAGTATAGAGACGTGGTACGACTGATTTAGTTTGGCTTTCAGCTGAGCTAACGCCCTTGCGAGAAAGGCTCCGAGTTCAGTCATTTTTGCCATATACGATGTGTGGTTCAACATAAAAGGAGTGGGACGACTGATGTTTTTGTAAAATGTGAATGGGGTGACATGTGGTTTTCGATATCGTTCCACTATTACGAGCATAAATCTGTCCACAGAACACACAGTTATTTACAATCGCAGCACATTTTTACAAGACATGTAGCCCTTCAACCAATCAACTTACCTACCTTACCACCAATGCTAGAAGTTTCAACATATAGACTAATAAAATAGTAATACATTAGAGCGTTTATTATCATGACAAATTTTGAGCCTTTGATATCGCGCACGAATCCATATCACAGCCCCGATACCTTCAAAAAACTAAAAGGTTAAGTTACAATTTAAGAAGACACACAAGACACAATGGAACACCCTAAGATTTACAACGAAGGATATCACTAGCCCAATGTTCCGTCCGTGCCCCACCGAGGACAGATAATCAGGTAAAGGGCTGATAAAGGTGTAAAAAAAGGAAATTTGGGCTAAACACCGCTAACAACATTACAGACTAACAAGTCTAAGCGCTAACTCAATCAACAAGGTGTGAACAAAAACATCATTTTTATTTTTTGTTTAATTTTAATTCCAATAACAAAGAGGCTTTCCGTTCAAGTCTGAAACCGCTATCTGCACCATTGAATAAAATGTAAATCATCCCCTAGTGTTCGAGAAGAATTATGTGGCAAATAAATTACGACATATATGAAGGAATAAAAGGAAATATGATAATAAACTTCATTCCAATAACTCCTTCAACTCCAATACTCTTATGAAACCTCGACGTGGTGCACTTATTCGCAACAACATGATGACATGGGATAAATCACTTAGGGAATCGATAAAAGAATAAAGACGAAATTTAGGCATAAATATATCAGGACTGCAAAAAGAAGTGAAGACAAAAAAATCAACTGGCAATTTTATAGTGCTCGTGAAAGCAAACAATTAACAAAAAAAAATAACGAGGACAACATCCAATCAAATTCTCTCACATAAGCAACATTTCTACCCTGAACACTAAGATACAGCAGTATGTGTGTTAGAGAGAGGTTACACTGGGACAACAATTAAATTGATAATGCCCAAGTTAAACAACCATATGAACACCCAAGTTAAATTAGAGGACAAAACAAACTGATAAAACACGGAATTAAAGTCTCACGATAAAAACAGGTAATATGAATAATTGAAACTCCAAATGGTGTCAAAATAAGAACAAATAAATTCAAATGCATAACAACAAAAATACACAAATTTAGATATCATTTTATTTTATATACAACTTTTGCCAAAGAGGAACCACCACATTTGAAAAATTACAATTAATCCCAAAATTAACAACAATGAACACTATGAATTTCTAATGGGATAAGTAAACTATATGAGGTTATAAAAGGCAAAAATTTTTTAATATACAAACTTAAAAACTGAGTAAGCGTTGTTTAAAAGGTAAACATCGAGTATTTGGCACATGTTTATTTGTATTTAGTCCACTTGAATATATTAAACTTCTCTAGTCACCAAGACCATGAACAAAAAATTCTAAAATCCATGAGTGTACAAAAAAACACAAAAATCTAAATCTTATTCAATCAATGATAATAATAAATGTTAAGACCTCAAAAGCTACGACCCCACATATCCTACTACGTACTTGCTGTCTTACCAGTTGTTACAGACAGTCTAGTAAGTTCTGTTTGTTTCCTGTTGCCCTTCAATCTTATGGTCAGGTCTGATCTACATGGTTGGTGTCCTTTTGTGTATTACCTACCGGAGGTCGCTGTGTTTAGACCTGTATTTCTCTTGTCTGCATATGGTGGTTCACATGGTACCTTATGAGGTGTCTCTCTTCTCTGACTCTTGCTCGTCTTCTCCGGCCACCCTCCCTCCGTCTCGGCTAGCAGCCCGGCCCCGTCTCGATTGATCTTTTTATACAGCTTCTAGCAGTTTTGTCTTCTTTCGTCTCTTCTTTGTTATTTTCTCTCTTTAGTGATTGGTATGTTTTGATTCTGTGTTTTGTTTGTAACACAAATCAAATCAAAAAAATAATATGTTTAAAAAATAAAACTCATAATTCATAACAATATTGGTAACTCTGTACAATGTGAAAAAAGAACATTGTGACGACCTAAATACATGTTATCCATTCTAGTTGTATTGATGGTCGATGATTGATGAAGATGTTAAGTTTGATGAATAAAGATGGGAAATGTGATATATACGGAGTTGATTCAAGAAAACAAAAAAAAAGAATGATATTGTTCTTGATAAAAAAAATGACCATGTATCAATGATATTATGAACAATGGGATGATGGGAATTCATGGTAAATAAAGCTGCTAACTGATTTGAATAAAGTTATGAGTGTGCAAAGAAGCGTAAACTAAATTGAAGGCCTGAATATTATGGATGTTGGTGAAGAATGGTATCAATGAAATATAATATACTACAGGTGGGATAAGGTGCTAGAGTTTACAGGAATGACGATGTAAAATATGGGAGATGATTGATAAGGTATGATCGATAATGAAGTGCTGTTATGAATTAGCGAATTTTGAAAAAAAGGAAACTATAGGTTAGAATGTATTTGTTTTGCTGATTGTTCTAATGTGTAACTTTTACATTGTTGAAAAAGTTAACTTCTGAAAAAAAAAAACTAAAAAAATATAACTATCTATTTATGATCACATAATGTGAAAAAAAAAGTATTATTTTGAAACAATTTAAGAAATGTATTATCATGGTACTGAAGCAGAACCAAGCCGTTGAATTTAATATTAGTTCCATTTTGGGTGATAAAAAAAAAATGAATGGCCCTACTGTTCGTGTTTTTCGTCAATAAATGAAAGAGCATTAAAACGTTCTCGACCCTGAAACCTACTTAACAAGGAACAATAAATTTATTATACAATAGCAGAAATATAATCAATGGTAACAGACTATTTTTAAAAAATTTTACACATATCATTCTCAATACGATTTTATCCGAGGCGTGATTATTGATGAAATGTTTGAGCACAATTGTAATACGCGACGTCTAATCTTATTACACAATATCATCTGCCAAACATCCAGAAAAACCGAATCGTATGGGAAACGCTAAAATCCTTGAAATACAAGTTAAAAACAGGAACAGTACAACTGGACGTAGATCAAAAGCCCGGGCCAAAAACTACACAATATTAGCCCAGCCGGGGCTGAAACTTCACGTCGGTCCGGTAATTATGAACGTCATAGATTATTGATGAATAATCGGCCCCGTGTCGCGGTATAATGGTCGGTTCACAGAAATCAACCAAATACATACAAAAGGGGAGGTTTCACAATAACGCGGGAAAAACGAATCAATATCAAAAACAAAAAGAGTGAAAATTTATTAATCAAAATATAGAAAGAATGAAAATTTACATATAGATAATTTAATAATGTTACTACGTAATAGTACCGTCCGTTAGTTTAATGCGGATTATTAGATGTGACTTTAAGGGAAGGGTTAAACTGAAGACTGTGCCTGCTTGAGCACGAATTTTATATAAGAAAACTTCATAAATTACAATAACTCATTCAAAAACAGCACACAATGCAAAGAATAATAAACCTGATGTAAATTAAAAACCATCATCGTATTCGGGTAGGGTCAACACAGATGAAAATTACAACATAAAGATAAATCATTTAGACACTCCTGCCTAAATATGTAGTATCAGGTTCCCGATGTCTTGTTATATCAAAAAATTAACAAAAGAAGCCAGTCTCTCAGTGGGAAAAGTACCTATCCTGGGCGGGTCCGGGCCGGTTACACGAAATCCTTCGTTTATTTGCAAATGTATTTTACGTAGCGGGATTTTTATAATATGTGTGATATTGTCCCGTTCGATCGAAATCTCGTCCGCTTCTCCGGCTAACAGCATTGACAGTATAATGAAGTAATCTCTCATACTGTGGTTGTTAGAAACAATAACTTCAATTTTCGATTGAGAGGGCAATAATAACAGAAAAATCCATCATTTTTGGGATTTTTTTTTTAATAGAATGATAATCACAAAAGAAGCAAGAATTTATCAATGATATGGGCAGGAGGGGGATGCAAATTCGTATTGACCCTTCAGACTATATAAGGATACAGCCAAAACAATATTAACTGAGGTAGAGTCCTAACATTCGCTGTGTGTCAAACGTCCCAGTAAATATGATTCTACCGATACAGCGACATTTCTGGCGATCAACCAGTCCATATGAAGGGATACAATTGTGCCATTCGTACGTATCTACAGATTGATGTGTTGATCCGTAATGTAATGAGTGAAGATGATCAGGTGAAATCATGAACTATAAATTGATATTATGAGTAAACGATTGCTGAAAACAAGGTAAGGACAATAATAATAGAACGTATTAAACTGTACCTAGATAGGTGGTAACATAGAACATAATGTGAATACTCTTGATGAGTTGGGTTTAATGAGTGCAAGTTTGATGGTAATGTTCCGGTACAAGGCACCACTTTACAGTTCGCGGATCCACAGAGGGATCCGTCCATATCCTCAAATACCGATTCCCAGATCCAATCGTTGTTCACGCGGTTATCAGCGTTGATAAATGTCAGGTTAGAGGTTCTGTACATAAATCCACCACAATTAGAGCTACATTGATCTGTAATCCTCGTAATTCGCAATGCGAAACAGTTAGTTTGATTAAAGTTAACAAAGGTGACATAACGGATTGTGAATCCAAACTTATAAGGGGATATAACTCCTCCCGTGGTACACCCCTGGGATGGAATTCCCGGCAGGTAACCAGCAATAACCGAATCTCCAACTGCGGGACTGTCATCAGTGTACTGATTTCCTTCTATAATAAGTTTACCTTCATAGCCCGCTTCAATGTTATTTACAGCGACCAAGCCTCGAATCTTGACAGCTCCCATGTTTTCAACTTCCACACCCTTACGACAATTCCATACATTTATATTATCAAACATTGCTGGTTGTGGACTTGAGATAGAATTGTATGAATACATTATACGGGGGGTATATATTGGATAGATCCACACACCGTGCCACCCTAAGGAATGTGCGGTATTATCGTTGAATTCGGCAAGAGGGGTATACCTCGGTCGGTGTGTTCCGGTTACAACAGACTGTACAACATCTTCAAGTCTGATCCAGTATCCAAAATGTGTCCCACCAACTGCTGAGTTATGGCGGAAGGTATTATTTGGATTTGTTATCCAAAACGTTGCTGGTGATATATCGTCGTTCAAAAGTTGTGAACTTCCTTTCACAAAAACGCCAAGGTTATATTGGAATACGTTTCCTGTCTCTGTTCCATCTTCTAGATATATCGCCGCGCCATTAACATCGTATATAACATTTCGTTCCACAATAAGGTTGTAAGTATCCCTGATGTTGATGGCACGGTTAAAGGTGTGATGTATTCCACACCCACGGACATACGATCTGGACATGTCGCCTGTCACATGGAAGTTGATCGGATGACGGGACAGTCGGAAAGCTTGGCCGACATGGGTGAACTCCACAAACTCGATACGACTCGTGGTCAGTTGTTTTATTGGATCTGTTGTGTGAATAACTACTTGAGCCCCGAATTGGTCACTCCCCATTTCTGCTCCATATCTACCCTGTGTACATGTCTGGGTTGCTTGGTAACCTGTAGATGAAGCAAATGTTTAAACACGACGACATTAGGTGAGTATGAGTGTTTCACACTGTCATATAGTCTCTAACAAAAAGGTATTACTGGAATTAACGTTTTAACCGTCCTTAACTTTGTTGCGGAGGGTATAACTAACAAGAGGCAGGTTTAGAGGCCTTAACGGTCCCCAACCCCCAATTTACGTGTGCAAAGTATTGGCCGCCGCGACCCTCAGGCATTTGGTTGTCAATCAGGACTATTGATCAATTGTTTTCGATACACATAATCCTAACAAAAGTTTATTAACATTCCCTATGAAATCTGAACAAATAATGCAATATAACTGATTGTATAATTCCCACTCCTCTCCAGGGTCTTTGATTCTACAATATCTGATTGTCAAAAAAAATCATTTTTTGTATCATTTCGGTATTTCGATTCATTCTGTCTCCACCCATCATGGAGTTTTCTGCCAATTTCCTATCAATTTGATTCTTTTGGTTTTGAAGAGTTCGAAAATGTAAAATTATTTACGGACACACGACGCTCGAAACACGGTTTTGTATGAGGTAACCAAATTAAAATAAAAATTATTATACATAGAATATTACCATGACTCAGCACACAACGGACATAATCAATTTGTTTTTTACATAAAGAACCTTGCTTCAAATAATACCTGGATCAAAGCCATCTGGACAGGCTTCAATCTTTTCTCCCACTGAGGATCACTGTGCCCTCGTATCACCACGTTATGAGTTAACAAACCCAACCTCGCACTAAAATCAACTTCTCTTCCAGCGACATCAGTCGTAAATCCAAGATGTGAGTGGGACAACGGACTTGCCAGTATGATTGTTTTATTATCTGCATCAATTGATGCTATGGTTTTAAACTCGCTCTCAGACTGAGAGTTAGCTCCCCCTGTCGTTGATATCACGATCTGATCACCTGGCTGCCACGAGACTTCATGTTGAAGTGTAATATTTATGTCACCACTGTTAACGGAGCTTGCCAACCTTGTCCAGGTAATGTTTTTGTGCATACCTGTAAACATATTAGGTATCACCAATCACCAAATTTCTAAAGCATTGTATCGATTTGTTTACATTACATAACTACACTGAATTTGGTTAAGAGGTTTGGTTGATATCTTTTGCAAACCATTATAACATAATGTAAGTCAATATTTCAAGTCGGCATACTGGCGTATTTATTTACATGTGCCGATACTGAAGCGATTTAAAATTGTATTGAGGAGGAGGAGTGTTAATTGCAACTTTTTATTCTAATTATTACACTTTATATTCGCATATTATCAGAACAATCTGTTTACGAAACATTTACGCAATTTATAATTCGGCAAATACTAGTACCTTTTCATAACGATTCTCAGGAAATACAGCATTATTTAGATGACATGTTACGATTATAAGAACTAGTTTTTCTCACCGTGCAGATCCAGCGTCCCCCTCACGAACCGCTAGTGACTTCGTCCCATATATGGGCAACTCCTTAGAGCGGTGGTGACCATATAAGGTTATAATCGCCTTGTGCTGAAATGGCTCGTCTTCGGTACCAACCTTCAATGATGCAAAAGTAATGTACAAGTAGTTTCCATGTCCACAAATATTTTGACGACATACATGACATTCGTTTCTTTTGTTTGTTTGATTCGATATTAATGTCCTGTTTACGGTGTGTAGTGTGTATGAAGTATGTATTGCGTGTTTTAGATATAGTCATGACTTTTTGTACAGTATATGCTCTTTTCAGGGGCGTAGGAAGCGGCGGGGGGTGAGTGGGGGTGGGGTGGGGGTGGGGGGCAGGGGGGCAATTGCAAATATCTCTTTTTGCCCCCCCCCCAATTTCGCCGACGGAAATGTTTTAAAAATACAAATTTGAAAGAACAAAGTGTCCTCCTGCACATTTTTCATACTGCGCGGCGCATTTCCTAAAACGTTTAAGCACACAATGTTCAAACCTTTAAAAATTCAATACACATGAACTAGTCTAAAAATGTCCATCAAGGAATTTTACTATTTCAAAAAATGTTTAAAAGATTAGTTAGTGTATATGTCTTAGCAAGACAATTTATTCATTATTATTTTAAGTTACACAACAATGTGCCGATAGTGTGAAGCCCGTATGTTCAGATCGAGCAGGGTTGCATAATGATATTCACAATTATCGTTTTTAAATGCAGGTAACTTTAAATCGAAAAATTACCATGTTAAGAACGCTTTTTATTTCATCAAAACACATCGTAAAACTCATTTCAGCCATTCTAAATCGTAAATTTTTTTCCCGGGGGAGACCCTCGGACAACCCCCACCCCCTCCCTCCCAAACAACAAAAATCACCAAAATGCATCGTGAAGCTCATCACAGCCTTTCTATAACGTAATAATTTTCCTGGGGGAGACCCCGGACCTCCAAAACACCAAAATACTCGCACCTTCTGGGCTCGCACACCCATTTGGCCAATTTGCGTACTCATTAATTTCCTGTTAGCGTCGCCACTGCCTATAGATGTGTATAGGAATTTTATGTGATGATATATTAAAAATAATGTGAAAGACAGTATATAAAGTATACATGATGGTTGTGTATTGAATTAATATCCTCCTGTGTAAGGACACTTAATGGTACGTAATATTAAGGTTTTTTACAGAAATAAATGATTTGAGCCTGAATAAAACCCTAGAAGGCAAATCGAATATGTCAAGAATGAGGGGGATTAGAAAATCTTGAGGACCTTTGTCTCCATTACGTTTCAGCTTCCTACGCCACTGCAACTTTTAATAGTGTTATATCATTGAAGAATGCAGCCGAAGACACCAAGCAACACTTCCCACATTGTTACACCAGTCGTCCGACTCCCTTAATGTTGAGCGCTGAGCAGGAGCAGGAACTATCACTTTTAAAGACCATGGTGCACCCGTTTTCAGTACTATGTGACTAGGTGCATGGGATATGTTGCATGGTGTCTTCGGCAACATGCTTCAGTATTATAGGACCATGAAAAATAAAAAGGAAAACACACCACGAATATACTATACGCACTGCACACTACATACACGCTACACACTGCATATATGGAAGGCCGTCCTTATATGATCCTGGCTGTTAATAGGACTTTCATTAACCAAACAAATAAACAAAAAGACTCCAATATGTTGACTGAGTTTGAGGTCAACATGTATTGAACTAGAGGACCAAACTGTTGCCCGAGGCCGAGAGTTCAACATAACACATGTTGACCAAACGTTTTGTTACACCTTCTATCAAGTATAAATACGAAAAAATCTCCTTCATTACAAGTGTATAAATATAATGTATGGTAGCAAATGAAACGAATGTAGTCATTTTAGTTCTGAAATAATATATTACAAAGAATGAGTTTATACATTTGTGACCAATCAATGATAAACTATTTGGCAAAACACAGAACGATAGAGCAATCATAACAAGAGGCCCAAGGGCCTTAACGGTCATCTGATTACCTTGGCAATAATCATATAGGAAATTTATTAGATATCGTGTAATGGTAGCCATCTTCGATTTGGGATCAACCAAAGATGTAACAACACTTTGTCAGGACCATGTCAGGATCATTTCATGCAAGTTTTAGCCAAATCGCACCGGTAGATCTTGAGAAGAAGTTCAAAATGTGTTTTCAAGATGGCGGCTGTGGTGGCCATCTTTTATTTTAGATCGACCCGAAAAATAACAACACTTTGTCCGGACCATGTCAGGATCATTTCATGCAGGTTTAAGCCAAATCGCCCGGTAGAACTTGAGTAGAAATTCAAAATGTGTTTTCAAGATTGCGGCTGTGGCGTCCATCTTGGATTTCGGATCGACCCGAAAAATAACAACACTTTGTCAGGACCATGTCAGGATCATTTCATGCAAGTTTCAGCCAAATCACACCGGTAGAACTTTAGAACTTGAGAAGAAGTTCAAATTGTGTTTTCAAGATGGCGGCTGTGGCGGCCATCGTGGATTTCGGACTGACCCGAAAAATAACAACACTTTGTCGGGACCATGTCAGGATCATTTCATGCAAGTTTCAGCCAAATCGCACCGGTAGAACTTGAGAAGAGGTTCAAAATGTGTTTTCAAGATGGCGGCTGTGGCGGCCATCTTGGATTTCGGACTGACCCGAAAAATAACAGCACTTGGTCAGGACCATCTCAGGATCATTTCAGGTACGTTTCAGCTCAATCCCACTGGCCAAACTTGAGAAGAAGATTGAAATTTGAAAAGTTTACGGACGGCGGACGGCGCACGACGGACGGCGCACGACGACGGACGAAGCATGATGGCTATAGGTCATCCTGACCCGGGTCAGATGACCTAAAAACAAAGTAATTTTTGGTCTGGTTCCGTCTGTTTTTCACCACATACAGATGTAGCAGGGTCCAGCTGCTGTGTATATTATTCGATGCCAGTCCGCGCCCGCCGAAAGTCCCCGTGTACTTACTTTGTCCACGTATAGTATCCCGTAGTGTGGTTCACATAATTTACGGGTATATTGCATTTTGCTACTCGTGGTTTATGTAATTTCCTACGTTTGTATTATATGGTGTGGTTTTGTGCGTATTATGTAAAGTTGTGTCATTTATTTTCATTGGACACTGTTGTGGTCACTTTGATGGGTATTTTTCTTTGCAACGGGTAGGTGTCAGTTGTACTCGACGACCGTACGGACGTGATTAGCATGTAAGTGTTGTCTTTGGTTCAAGTACGTTTTAATTTTTTTAAACTATCATTTATATATCTTTATATTATCAAGCTAACAAAACTATGTAGTGTTTTGTATTCTGTAATTTTGATATATGTTCTAACGTGACACTGAATCCGTTTCAGGTCATAATGATTTCACATATGTTTTGTAAATTGACGGTCTAGTCCTTAGACTCAGACAGTATATTTAATTGTATTTATATATTTGTTTACAGTTCCTCATATATTATTGGAAACATCGGTATTGTACAGGTGATAGTTGTAGGCACAGTATAGTAGGTACATATGTGTTATTTTGATAATGACTGATTTAATTACCTTTAGTAAATCAATAAGTATTAATGTTTGAATGTAATCTGACAGAACGTACCTGTAGTAAATTATGTAAGAATAAGAAATTATGGTATTTCTTTTGTAAGCGTTATGTACTGCATGTATTTTAATCCGTGTCAGTGTAAGGTTTGTGTTGTATCGATTGTTACTTTGTTACAGGGTTATACTTGTAAATAAAAGACAGAGAACCACTTACACCAATAGTACGTTACTGGCATACAAGCATCTCATTTACACATATGCCGAGAACTAATGAGTGCTGCGATTGGTTTACGCACCTTGACCGAAGTCACCAGGTAGTGTCAAATACTAATGAATTTTGACGTCATTGACGTCATGGTGACGTAAGCAGTCAACATTTCAATTTTCTATGTTGACCGGTCAACTTTTCACGGGCGCAAACATCTGAAATATACAGGTAATACAAAGTAAAGGTGTAACAATGTTTTATATATTAAGTTATATATTTGGAAAAAATTAATGATCGATACCTGCAAGTGCCCACCATCTGTAATCAGTATGTTTTCAGCTTTCAGCTCTACATCTTTTTCATCAAAAACAAGTTCGCCTCCTGTAATAATCCATATCAATACTTTAAGATATTGTCCTCAAGTAATATATATAATATATTCATATGGATCAAGGAAGTAATATCAAGTTATTTTCCATATAACACTGGATCCTTAAAGACATATGTATATAGGATACTAATTACCTAAAGTAGTAAATATAGGGCAAAGAAGTCATTCTAACAGTGTAGACAACCGTCCTTAATATGTAATTTAATTTCTTCTTTTGTGTCTACATACCTATTACAATTTATGTTATTCTGGGTGTGACTTTTTGCACCTTTTGAATGCGGTAAGTATTGAACACAACGGTTCGAAAAGTAATCAGTATCAAATTGAAGTTGAAATGAAACAACATTATAGTTGATTTTGGCATGCATGATTTGTAGTTTTCTTACCCATGGCATTCAATGTATATAGGTATTCCTAAATAATGACCTAAACACTGGTTTGTGTCTTATTGTGCCTATCTTAATATATTTATGGATGCAAGTTACGAATAAATGTAAGGCATTACATTATTTGGTTTTTCTGCTATGCTTATCCTTAAACAAATATCACATGATATGTGATGTAATGCTTAGTCCTATTCTCATATTAGAGTCTCCCATTAATGTTAGAATTGCCATTGTATATCTAAAGACGCAAAGCAGAGAACAGTTCACCCTGTTAAATTACACTGACAACAGGCTAACCATGTGCTCCTCCCTGTACCTTTAAGACTTATAAAGTAGAACCATCGTTTCCATTACGTAAGACGGATATATCTGTATAACATTGTATACCTTTCGTATATTATTATTTGAAAAAAAAACCATCTGGGAAAATAATACAATGCATGGATACCTTGTATCAGCAGCATTTTGAGTAGAGGTGTGTCTGTATCGAACATGATGGTTTGTCCTTTCTGGATGACCACGATGTCTCCGGCCGTCGGGAGGCCCAACTCTTTCCCTCCCCAGGTATAAACGGACGACCACACGTCAACAAAATGGAACTTGGCATTATCCTACACATGCGATACAAGAATGGCATTTATATATGTTCTTATATCTACATGAAATTCTACGCCAATGTAATGATAAGGAAAATATACTTATTTAATGAATTTATTTGAGATTACAAAAAAGTTCAAAAAATCACATGTTATCAAAAGAGATGTACGTCACATAAGACCATTATTATTCTGCATTGACCTCATTTTCATAAATGTTTAACTGAGCACCATTGTACTGATATAGTGTGTATCTATAGGAAAAAAGATATTCTTTACTTTTATTAGTAAAACAACGTGTTATGATACTTTATCATTGACCGAAATTAAATGTTATCAAGAATGTCGTTTGAGCGTGGATAACAACGATACGTTCCATACCTCATCTGCTTTTCCATTACATCCTACTTCCACTCTGACAGTAGCTCGTTCTGACTTGGAGTGTGCCTCCGTCACACAGACAACTGTTGTGTTTGACCAGGATGTGATGTTACACATGGTTCCGGCGATCGTCACGGATGAATTACAACCGGGTGTGGATGAAGGGGTTAATCTGGGAAATATCAAACACAGAGATGAAGAACAATATCTCGTATAATTAAATAAATGAATTGTCTTTTCCAATGCCGTTACATGAGCATGAAATCGATTGTGTTGGTTGGTTAAATATCGGAAAAAGCAATTTTAACACTTTTTTATAATGATATTTGTGGTAGATTATGGACAGTTTTGTATTATTCTGATATTTCCACACCATGTCATGATACGTATTCATCTTATTTATCAGATAAAAACAAGAAAAACAAAAACAAAAAAAGTATACAAATTTCAACCATCTAGGTATAATTGATATAACCGATCGAGTTAAACCAGCAATATTATGTTTTTAATAAAGGTGTGGGTTCTAAAAGATTTACAAATATTTAATATAAGTATTTCCCTTTTACTAATGCTACAATAACTATCATCATTTATACCCAAAGTTTGACCCTGAGATTGTCAGTCGTGTTCCGCCTTGTGTTCCTCCACGTGTGGGTGTGACGTCATCAATGACTGGGGTAAGGGCCGGATCATACGTATAACTATTCATCAGTACCTTTGTGACGTTGTTAACGGTTACCGTGACGTCACATTTGCTAGACAAAGATTCTGTAAATAAATACAATCTTGTTTAGTCCACATCACGGTTAGACCATTTGGTGCATGTCACAAGTATGGACCATATACATTGTAGGTGGTGATTTGAACGAATTAAGATTTTTTCGGTTCAAACAAAACAGAGGTAATGCCATCCATGAAGTCATATTATCAAACGATATTACAAGTCAGATGACTTGGTGTTATCGTTCATGATATTTCACGTTCAAACAACTACTTACAACTAGTTAAATACTCTATATTTATATTACCTGTCCATGGTGGTGTGTCACATATATGTGCTGTGGAAGTCGACACGTTATCTTCAGATCTGTTACAAATATTTCCACAAATATTCACCACCGTGTCCTCGTCAAATCCACCACCAAGTATAGTGACTGTCTGCTGACCACCTAAACTACCTATAAATTGAAGAAATGGATTTTGTGTGTTATCAATTTTGTTTGACCGATCTAATACCATACAGCTAGTAAACGATTTAAACATTTTATTAGATCTTAAAAAATATTTTCAATGAAATACATAAAAGGGGTCAAACAACAGGTATATACATTATTCACAGAATAAATGCAATATGCGTCTTACCTGCGCTAGGTTCTATAGCTTGTATCGACATGTTGAAGGTAAAGACTTGGTCGTTGTTGGAATTCCCGTAACCTTTTACATGTACATATAACCCATAAGTTCCCGCACGGTTAGCCCCCACTGTACAGGTTATCTCCGTATCATTAACAGACAAAATGATACAATCATGGTCTCCTATAACAACACGTGTTTCATTTATTGCTGTACCAAAGTTCTTGCCGATGATGGTGATGTTTTCTCCTTTTGTTCCCGTAGAAGGCTGCACTGACATGACTGTGGGAGAAACTTCCTCAGAAAAGTTAAAGGTTTGATTTGGGTACCAAATGGCACCCGATAGTATCTCTATCACTGCAGTGTCAATTGTGTAGTTAGCTTCAGTTGTAAACACAACGGTATTGACTGTTCTGTTTTTCATTGTACATGGTGTTCCGGCGATATAAACAGTTGTGTTAGACAGGAAGCCGTTTCCGACAATAGTTATATCTGTACCGCCGTAAAGACTTCCTTCTGAAGGTACAACATCAAACACAGTAGGTATACTATTCACTGTTATACTCCCGTTGGTATCGACTGCTATACCAATTGGGGCAATGTCGACAACGACTTCGTTAGGACCTTGCGGTAAACTAATAATCGAACATACTATTTCGGAATCCGATACATTTTCAACAAGACAATCATGCGTTTCCGACGACTTCATAATCACGGATACAGTGTGTAAATCATTCCCGAATCCTGTCCCGGTAATGAAGATTCTGGTCGCATTTTCACCTGTAATGGTGTCTGGACTGACACCCGTTAACTTTGGGGTCAATAGGTCATTGTACGTAAACTGACATGATGTGTCACATTTTGCTGGAATATTTATGTTTCCCGAGACAGGTATAGAAACGGACACTTCTAGTTGATTATCAACAAAGTACATCGGTGTCAGGCAAATTATTTCCGTGTAAATACTTGATACTATGTTACATGAATAACCGCCAATGGTGATTTCTGTCATAATCTGGTCAGGTCCTTCTTCAAACCCGGTTCCTGATACTGTTAACAGCGTGTTTCCACCAAGAGAACCATTGCTTGGGTTTATACTAGTGATCACAGGGAATAATGCAAATGTCTTCAACATATTTACGTCTATGTTAATATGAGCATAACCAAGATCAGTTACATAGACGTCAATGTATTGTGGACGTCCGACTCGTGGTTTGTTTCCAGGATCGATGTTACACGTTACGGTAGACACAGAACTATTGGACACTTTACACCTGTAGTCGCCAAAAGTTATATTGTTGTGGTAACTTACATCAGAGAACCCGTTCCCTGATATAACTATGTCATCATTTGTAGTGCCGTTCTGTCTGCTTATTTGGTTAATGACTGGCGAGGCGCATGTCCAGAATGCGAACTGAAGATTTGTATTGTTGGCGGATTTGACTGGAAGAGGATCGGAACAATTTTGCTTGTGAACAGGGGAATCAGAGATTATTGCGGCTTCTGAAATATATATAACAGGAACCAAGATGAATTCAATATCCTTGTCTGTTCTTCTTTATTAAGATTATTTTACATTTTCCCGTTTTCGTATACTGTAGCAATATTTATTCATAAGGAAACCATAGTTTACGAAATTGGTAATACAAATACAATATACCTCACGTCCTTTTTGATTGCAGTAAACTTTTGAACATATTGCCATTATGTGCGAAAATTATTGCAATACATACATACCGGTGTATGACGTAGAGTTTAGGAATTTGTGCTTGGCCTCGTAATCCCCCTGTGTAACGGAGACCTCAGCCTGGAAGGACGTCCGGTCCAAGACCTCAATAGATCCGTGGAACCACGTGGTGTTGTACACGTCAATTATACCACTCCAGTAGTAAAATGTGTCGGCTTTATTGAACTCGTGGGTATACGATCCTGTAAATGGATAATGACAGCATTTGTTTACTACATTGCGTAGCGGAAAGAGGTATGGAAATATGAATAAAAAACACTTTTAATTGCAAAAATGAGAATCCCAGATGTATAAATACGATTATGATCATTTCATGAAAACATCCCCGACACCAAATGCTTGAATTTACAAATTGTTGTAAATTCTATTGAGGTTTCTGAGAACAATCGCATTCATTAAATATCAATGGATACATTAAAGCACGAACTCAACAAGTTAAAGATTTGATTAGACTATATCCATGTATGTAGATGTACAACGCGAAACGAAAAAGTACAAACCGAGAATAGTCTAGACGCTAGCTTAGTTAGAATATCCACTTTACAATACCTTTTGTGGTTCCGACATCTCCACTAGAGAACCCTCCAGGCTTGCCGATCTTCGCCGTCATGTTATACGTCTCCTCAACTCTGGGCTTCATTGTTGTGATATAAAAGGGGAAGTCCCAGTCCCATTGTACTACGTCACCGACCTGGATACTCACGTACTGGGGACTCCAGGAGTAGTACTTTCCGAACGCTTAATGAATAATAATCCACTGAATTAAGACTACAAGAATTCAACTTAATTAATAATACTTTATCAGCCCATAAAGAAAAAAATGGCATCGCCGTTTGTGACGTTGCTTCTGATTGGCTGAGATGACGGCGCAATGATTGCATAGACAAAAGTGTCCCAAAATGAATTTTGAGTATTGAAGATATTTTCTTTTAGTAAATTGAAGGATTAACTTGAATGGATTTTTTATGTAATGGAGCTATAACACAAATATCTGACTGTATTCTCATCATTATTTAGAGTACACTCATATCTTTGTGTTATATCTCCACAACATAAAAAATCCATTCAAGTTAATCCTTAAATAAATGTAAAAGATGCAAGGTTGTGTGACGGCGGAAAATGAATTCGAAGCAAATGAAAATGAGCAATGACAATGGCATTTTTTTACGCTGTTAGAACACACTTTGTCTCTATTTTAACATCCCTGTATAATAAGGCAGTCGTTCAGACTGTCGCCATAATATAGCAATATAGCAGTATGGCCTAAAGTAAGACGCAAACTGGTCTAGAGCTAAAACATTTGAAGTTAATTGTTAAGGAGAAAAAACTGATGTTAAACTTACATGGATGCAGGCCGTGATTATTAACTCTGTGTATTTTACGTGTTCTTGCAATCTGACAGATTATAAGGCTATCATTTGCTGTGGTGACGTCACAGTTGTGGCTTCCGACCTTGACCTTACTCTCATTTGTAAATCCTCTTCCTTCAATTGTGAGAACGGTACCACCAAACAATGAACCACTACGTGGTTGGATACTATTCAGTTCCAAGTTACATGTTATATCAGGGATGTCGTTCTCTCTGTAAACGATTTTTAAAACAAAGTGTTTTGCTTATTTTTTGTGTAACATCATATTAACAGTCAAGCACATTTAAGCACTACAAGCCATTTTAACGAGGTGATGGAGAAACTTGGTGAAAAAGTCACAGGCCAAAGTTCAGCACCTATATATTGTACAAGCGGAATTCGAACTCGAAACCCATATGTGGAGGGCTGGTGGTTATATGCCGAAACACCTAAAATACAAGGCCATCGTAACCTCCGATTTTGAATATAACATAAAGCGGTCATAATCAAACTGCAACAAAGGATAAAAAATCATTTGGTTGAAAACTGTCTGGCACTGCTTTCATGGTTTTCACATTACAAAAAATAATATTTATTTAACTTGACAAGTTTATCTCTATAGTACACAACCTATCTTAAAACGATGATAGAAATATACCACCATACTTTACAAATCAAATCTACTTTCCGAAATGTTATCCAATGTAATCGAAATATCCTTGGAGAGATGTGATCTTACAAGTTTACAGCCGCTCCATGATCACCCACTATCACTCTCACATCATGTGATCCTGGAGAACAGGGAGGTAACTCTGCTATGACACAGGTGTCGTTATAGAAAGTGATGTTAGCTACGGTTTGACCAACTAGTAAGGTAACATTGTCCACTGCTTGAAATCCCGTGCCATGTATAGTAAGTGCACCTCCCCCTGCAAATGAATAAATGGAAAATCGTAGTTTCAAATAGCAACTATTGATACAGTAATTCACATCGTGCAATAGAAATTAACATTTTGTTAAATTCCGGTGTGTTTTAATAAGGGTTTACTATCAAACAGTTTCATATATATAAGTAGGCCTGTATCCTTCATAACTCTTCCTAAATTACCTTTTAGTGAGGAATGTGGAGTTTTGCCCCAAAACACCGGAGAGAATGGCAATAAAACTTGTACAAAGTGAATCCATGTATTGTTTTTAGAATGACTTTAAAGTATTTAGTTCATTTTATAGTAAACACTGAAAATCTAGACGAAAATATATCTAATTGAAATAAATTTCCTTATCATAACTGTGTTTTTATCATTTCAATATCCCATTACGTGTTACGTTCTGATGTTTTTATACATGTACTCCGTGTTCTACATCAACTGGAAAATTCCGCAAGCACATATACATAGTACATGTAGTTATGTTGGGCATAGCTAGATATAAGAAAATTATTATGACAGGTCTCGCATACTCCTTCGTCGCCATAGAAGTATAGAAATATTCAAGAAATAAGTAAGTAAATCCAAAAGGTCACACGAACGTAACGTTTAATTGGCTATTGTCAGAGTCTGTATGGAATGGAATGTCTTTTAATCACAGTGGCCGGTACTAACCCTGATTGTGAGTTGCAAGTTATCTTCTAAGCATATAGAGAATAATCCTGGCCTCATATTACGATTTGCAGACTTTTGATCATTTGCTTCAAACAAATTAACGTGAATACATATTTTGCTGTTAATGAAAAAACAAACCTGATACTCCAGTATTATTTGAAAATATATCTGTCACATGAGGTGTCAGTGAATCGTCATACGTGAAATTTGTGTCAGCAGTAACTGGTGGTTCTCCGCTCTGTATGACTGCGACATTTACGGATTCGGCTTCTTTCTGAAAATTTAAATGCAAAAATGTACCTGATTCAAATTCACAGTAGACATTTCCACAGTCCATGTATAAATCTATCATAACATAATTCATTTCCCTTTTTCTACATTAAAATGGATCGATGTGATTATTGGAAAACATAATACATGTATTTGTGTTGTCTCAATCAATCTGAGGTAACACATTTAGAAGACCTAAAATTTTCAATCGGCCATAGACTTTTGATTACAAACCAAAAGTAACATATCATTTGTCTACTCTATTGTCATATTAACTATTCTGTCATAGGCGACTTCATTACCGTAAATCGGGATATTTTGGATGTGGTCATATTTTGGCTTATTTGGCGTTTGGCATGAAAACGTCAAAATTTCACACACCAAAATTTTGCTACGCATTTATTTGTTTATATGTAACGATCTACACATCTACATTTGTTAGGTAATAAACATATATTTAAGGTACAATGTATGCGCTGTCAACCGGAATACGTTACCGGTGCGAGTCTTTCGTTTGTGCAAATATGTATATATAATTAGATGTGTGATTATTAATGACTTGTATTGAAGAAGGGTTTCTTTGTTTCGGTAAGACTTCAAAACTTATCACGTCAGTTTATCATTGTTCCAGGATATATGTGTAGAGACGAAGTAAATCTTCAGATTTTTTTCCTTTTATCAAATCAAGTTATGCGCCAAAAAACTTTGCATGACATAGGGAAACGCCAAACTTGAACGCACCAAAATGTAACCACCCTATTTCGGTCCAAAAACGCTAAATTTTCCCGACGCCAAAACATCCCAATTTACGGTAATAGTTTGCCAGTTTATCAATCATCACAAGTATGTCTTGTTTGACAAGAGTACTTAATAGTTGATGTATGTATAATAGCAAACAACATACCTTTATGTTGGCGTGTAAATTAGTTACCATTAAGGTTTTCTTGTGATTTTGCGAATAACATTTACTATTTTATATATATAAATATTAACGAATTGAGTACTTGGAGTCAATAAATTTTATGTTGACATGATATTTTTTATTTCATACCATATACGGCAGAAGGCAAGTAATGGTAGTGGTGTTCACGGATAGTCTCTCGCAGACCTTCGTTCCCACAGTTACCGAAGAATGCTCATTGAATCCACTTCCGGATATTGTAAGTGTTACAAACCCTTGAACGGATAATAAAAGATAATTATCAACCTGATAAGACTCTCGGAAATGAGGCTGTAAATATTGTGAGGCAACTGGAAACAATAGTTGAAATATAACTGTTTAACTCTCAGTGACACTGGTGGGCAGACGCCCAATACTCATGCTTGAAGGAATGGAAACGTTTAACTTAGATATATAAGTATTTCTTATTATGAAGGTCTAAGTATTATGAAGCGAATCAGTATTTCAATTGGCAAATCTTGGATAAACCACATGCAGTGTCTACCAGCTGTAAAAATTGGAGTTATTTTTATCATATTTGTTCATATTGAAAGGTAAGGAGAACAATAAATGAAATATTGATGTCAACCGATGATCATGGCAAGAAATGAAATCGAATGACAAACCTCCAAGTCCACAACTAACTGGTCTGATGTTGTCGATTGCTGTGGTAAAGGACAAGGTTATATTGTTCTCTTCCTGTTTTGCTATCCCGCTACCTAGGACATCCACAACAGCATTGTGTTCACCAGCCGGTACATTATCAATGTCGCACGTGATCGAATCATTAGTTGCCATGGTAACATTACACTGAGTTCCAGCTATTGTTACTTTGTTGTTGTTCGGTATGTTGCTGAATCCGCTCCCTGATATCTGTACCTCCCTGTATGGGGGCTCTGTAATAGGTGGAGTTTATGTGTAAGTAAGGCAGTTCGTATAGTAAAGGTAAGCAGACTGGCATATCATTTTTTTCTGATATTTTCCAGACATCATGAATGATCACAGTTTATGGAATGGAAACGAATTCAAGAGCATTTGTGTACATAATTTCTTTTCATAAAACTGAGACAGTACTTATTGAATTAGAACCATTGTTAAAGAAATTGTCGATTTTACCATTTAATGCAATTCGTTGTATCAAGGAAGGGCTTTAAAAAGCTGGCGCGATATGTTATGTTTCTGTAATCAATAAAGGATTTATTTTCGAAACATTTCATTAAAATTCACTGTAATTTTACCGCCATTTGATTGAAGTTCTACTAGTGAAAATATTTCCTTTAAAGTTAGAATACTAGTATATAACACCACATTGATATATACGGACCTTGTGTACGTGAAGCATTGACAACAACAGGTGTGTTACTTGGCAACCACTCATAGGAACAATCTCCACTGCATTTGGATGGAACATCGTTTATAGTCACTGTCACCTAAAACATCAATAATACCATTATTAAAAAGTCATTTGATTTGTACGATAATGTCATAACTTCATTGCATCCTCTGAACTCTGAAAGAGATTGCATTTATAATTATGCATGAAACTCATTTGTTTTTCAATTCTAGAAAACTACTAAATTTTCAAATAGTTCGCATCCTGTATAAAATTTGATTTATACACAAGAACTGCACCTGTGGTGTATTGTGAGCTGTCATTATCATCACTATATCCAAAGGATGTATATATCAATTATGAATCTTTGGCGAGGTCCATATAATGTTTTACTACCCCTTTAGAATAAATAATGTATGAGGGCGTAGTCCAAGGTCATTATGTTAGATTCCAGGGCGGTATAAGACGATATGTATCGAATCAAATATCCTTGATTTTCATATTAGATATGTAGCTTATTGATAAATGCCGAAACATTATCTGACGTGAAAGAACAGGAAAAATTATGGTCATAGGAACAGGAAAATTTACAAGGAAATTACAGGAAAATTTATGGTCATAGGACGCCACCTTGAAGTCAATGATTTGGCAATGAAGTTCACACATGCTAATATATCGAAAACCATGTGACCATGTATTATCCATTGAGAAAGGACGGAAAACCTATATATATATACTTATGTACCTGTGGTGTATCGTGAGCTGTCTGTAACATTTCTCTATACAGTCTATATCTAACTACTGTACCTGTGGTGTATCGTTAGCTGTCTGTAACATTTCTCTATACAGTGTATATCTTACTACTGTACCTGTGGTGTATCGTGAGCTGTCTGTAACATCTCTCCATACAGAGATCTATATCTAACTACTGCACCTGTGGTGTATCGTGAGCTGTCTGTAACATCTCTCCATACAGAGGTCTATATCTAACTACTGTATCTGTGGTGTACCGTGAGTTGTTTTGTTTGTTTGTATTTGAGTTTTACGGCCCATCGACAATTAAGGTCATTTAGGGCAAACTACAAGGCAGACATTAATATTAGGATATAAACAAGGACTGTATCTAAAAGATCAGGATAAGAAAAAGGCAAGTAAAAATTAAAACACAAATTGTAAATGTTTAATAGAAAATTTGCAAAGGATAAAACAGTTTTGACTAAAACATATGAGAAAACTCATGCACAATGTTGATTAAACGATGAGTGTTGCGTTGATATGATGATAAGATGAGAAAACGTTCAAATTTGTTAAAAAATGCCGATCTCTTTGAAAAAGTTGAAAATACGATTATTTCTCACGACATGGAACAATGTGTACATGTCGGAGACATCGTAATACTTATCTCGAATTTGTTTAAAATCCCCTGTGAGTAGAGATTCACATGCATGGCATGTAGGAGAATCCTCCCTTCTTAATAGATAGGAATGTGTAAAATATGTGTGTCCAGTTCGGAGCCGAGAGAGAACAACTTCCTCTCTGCGGTCTATCCAACTGGATAGTTTAGGATTAAGTGTAGGTTGTACCTTAAACAGTTTTTTGTTTGTTTCGGTAGACCACCTTTGTTGCCAATGGTGTTTCATGGCTGTCTGAATAGAAGGTTTGAAGTCAGTGTATGGTAGTTTCAAATCTGTTTGTGCTAGGCGAAGAGCAGTCTTAGCTGCTTTATCTGCCTTTTCATTCCCCTTTATACCCACATGACTCGGAATCCAGAGATAAGTAATTTGAGTTTTAGAAGATAATCTAAATGTCCGGGTCAAAAGATTTTGGATTAGTGGGGTTCTAGGGTTTTTGATGTTCAAAGCCTTAAGAACCGAAAGAGAGTCGGAACATATGATTGCCTTTTCAATGCGGTGTTCTTCGATATGGTCAAGCGCCAGACCGATAGCACATGCTTCCGCAGAGAAAATGGAGGCAACATCCGGGAGTCGAATAGAGGAGCAGTGGTTAGATGTACAGCATGCTGCCGCAACATTATCACCATCTTTTGAGCCGTCAGTGTAGATCTGAACATGGTCAGGGAAAGCCCTGATTTGTGTTCTTCGGGTAATGCACTGGACTTTACTATTTATGTACAGATAAATTGATATAGGTGTTTGAATGAGCCATGGGGGTAAATTCTGATGCCAGATCTTGGTATGAGCTTTTGATTTTGGGTAAATATTTCTTGATGTTGCGGATTGAATACAAGATTAAATGTGTTTTTTTTTTGGGATTAGATTTCAGTTGAGCAGCATACTGTAATGATAATTTCTTTCGTCGATCGTCCATAAATGACTTTTTAGCTTTCACATGGAGACTTTTCACAGGTGTTGTTCGAAAAGCTCCAAGTGCGAGGCGCAGTTCCTGGTTCTAGATAGGGTCAAGCATCTGTAGATAAGAGCTGCGAGCTGATCCACAGACAGTCGAACCATAGTCAAGTTTTGATCTAATAAGTGCCCGGTAGATACGCAGAAGCATTTCACGGTCTGCACCCAAATCAGAATGAGAAAAAGAACACGTAGAATGTCCAGGGCCTTAGAGCACTTATCCTTCAGATGTTTGATGGAACAAAAGAAAGTTTCGAATCAAATATTAGTCCAAGAAATTTAGTTTGTTCAACTACTGGAATTTTAATTCCATTGAGTGTGAGGTCTGTATCGTTGTGTGGTTTTCATTTTTGACAGAAATGCATGCATACAGTTTTTGATCTTGAAAATCTAAAGCCATTTTCGTCAGTCCAATTTTGTAATTTATCTAAACATTGTTGTAGTTGTCGTTCTATGGTGTGCATATTATTTGATCTGTAACAGATCAAGAAATCATCCACAATTAGAGACCCTTATGAAGATTGGTCAAGACATTTGCTTATGCTGTTAATATTTAAGCCAAAAAGTGTGACAGACAAGATACCACCCTGAGGGACACCCATCTCCTGTTGAGGTGTCTGTAACATCTCTCGATACAGTCTATATCTAACTACAGTACCTGTGGTGTATCGTGAGCTGTCTGTAACATTTCTCTATACAGTGTATATCTAACTACTGTACCTGTGGTGTATCGTGAGCTGTCTGTAACATTTCTCTATACAGTCTATATCTAACTACTGTACCTGTGGTGTATCGTGAGCTGTCTGTAACATTTCTCCATACAAAGGGTCTATAGTGTATTGCCCTTCATGAATTGTAGAAACATATTGGCAAACGTTATCACCGGATACATAACTCGAATTTATCTGCAAACAAATTTACAAAAAACGTTTTTAAAATCAATATGTATGTATAAACCTACAGGAAAAGAACAACATCATCATTCAGAAAATCAGTCCAAATTTTAAATATTTATTCACTATGTCGTGTTTAAAGCATGATCGGTCCATAGACATTTAGACAACCCTTTTAAATGAAAATTACATGATCATCCTTTACTCTCTAGTTCACATGAAAACCTACTATTTCCTTCATGGAATATAATTTCATTTTGTCATAACATAACTAGTAGTCATATTTTCATTGATGAAAGTTAATCATGCTTTGCGTTTTGAGGTAAAGAATGACTGATAAAGATCGTACTTGGATTTGTTCCACATTTCCTGGAAAGGTGTCGAATCGGAACCTCCATATCTTTTCAATTTCGGTATGTTTATAATACGTCATCACAACAAGACCAATATCTTTAAATCCCAGCAGGATTGCTGTCATTTCGCTTAGACCGACTCCTACCGGAATTGCTAAACAAATCACCAAAGTTAGTGTAATTCCTGCATTTTGTTATTCTATTTTATTTCTTTTAGATCTACAATCTGTCAATACAAATGTTATGAGGAATGTATATGGTGAAATAGGAGGAAACAAGCGTACCAGAATGAAACTCAACTCTGCACATCCGGTGGAGCAATGTGATGCCGGATTCATACAGGTATACATATCGGTATTCTGTTTAAGTATCGTTATAGTTTTCCATTCACTATTAACGTTAGAATCTCATATCCTACAGCTATGACCTTAACATTATCTGAACGAAATGAATCTGTAGCAAAATTTCAAAAATCGTCCATCAATATCTAGTGAATTAATTGAAAACTGAAGAAAAATAAGTTTTAATCTCTTAAATGCAAAATACAATTTCGATCCCCGACAACTTTGATCCTTGACCCGTCCAAATTTTCAAAAAAATAACACACTGCCATTTTGTGAAAGGGCTTTAACATTTAATATATGGTGTCAAGCTTCATCATGGTAAGCCAACAGAAAAAATGAAAGCCATCGACTTTTATATATTCTTATCATATCATATTTACGTACATTTGAAGGTTTGGCCTCTCAGAGTTAAATCAAAGAATCCCCCAAGTGGAGGTGAGGCTGCTTCCTTCCTTGTCACCGATATGTTCGTGTCGGGAGTTAGCTATATAGAAAAAAGTATTTAAAATAATTGGAAAATCACACTTGCATACTACATAATATACTTGCAGAGGAAATTACTATATGTTCACGAAACACGAAACATTGTGTTGCGTCGCAATCATATAAATCATATCACGGTATGTTCTTGGAAGCATTATATTGGCAGCTATACTTTATTTAATTCATTACTTTTGACACCATGCTTTAAAAGTAAGAGTGTGCTAGTAAACGTTTTCCAAGATAATCTAAACCACACGACATAACAAGAGATCCAAGAGGGATCTTGCCATCCACGAAAGAATGATTTCTATCTGATAATGGAAATAGGGATCGTTTCTCTGTTTTTCTTCAAACAACATATGCGAAATATCCCTTCAATACTTTCTGCGAAAAAGCGGTAACAAACTTCAATATGCAATATGCACAAATAGGGCTCCAGGAAACGTACATTTGAAACAGATCCTTACATTTTGAGATATAGTTTGTTTGTTTAATTAAAGATGCTCCACCGCCGACAGAGCATAAATGATATTCATCATTTGAACAACAATTGGTGTTTGATCGTGTATGTATATGTCTAATTAACACAAAAAATACACAAAATAATTTATTTTTGCTTTTGGTGCATGCGCAATCAGTATTTCATTCCATATAGGATATAGTGACATGGAATTTTTTCGGGATGCAATTAATTATTTTTTATATTTTTAACCTAAAATAGAATTAGAAGCTCAAACTTTTCAATTGTGGTAATGGTGTAAAGTAAGTAACTTATGTAGCTAAAGAAAAATACTAAATCGTTTGCTCCAGTTTTTAATAGTAAAAAAAATACGATTTGTCAGCGATGGAGCATCTTTAAATTTACATCCTATTAACAGCCAGGGTCAGGTAAGGACGGCCTCTCATGCAGTGTGTTTTGGGAGACTGCGGTATATTTGTGTTGTGTCTTCTTGTATAGTGGAACTCTTGTCCTTTTTATAGTGCTATAGCACTGAAGAATGCCGCCGAAGACACCAAGCAACGTACCCCACCCGGTCACACTATCCTGACAACGGGCGAACCAGTCGTTCACTAAGACATAGTGGTAAAAAACTTCAACTATCACAATCGAAGATGGAGAGTAATGTATGCATGTATAAAGAATACAATTATGAATTAAGGAAATGGCGTGTGAGTATTTCTACGAAGGAACATAAATTGTTATTTAATGTAATATTGAATAAAAAATGGTGGTATGTCGGATCAATAATTGTTAACGGCCGGAAGGACGGACCACGGACGAAAGGCGATTTGAATAGCCCACTATCAGATGTTGGTGGGCTAAAAACTAAATCAAAGGTTTCGATGTTGCCGAACGTGTTATGAAGCAAACAGTAAATGTTGTGATGGTAGAATGTTCAATTAAGACGAAAAAAAATCATTCAGGGTGAAAGAAATGATATATATTTACATTACGAATAGAAGAACGTGATGATAATCAGAAGTAACCAAACATGATGCTGTGTTCACATCAATAAATCAGTTTGGATGATGCCAGTATTTTGTACTTATGTATTAATTATGATGTAAATTAATGGAAACAAGTACTCATTGTAATGGACACCATTACATAGTCCCCAAACGCACCTCCAATTGCAACAAATCTGAAATCTATATGCGCAAAAATACGGTAATACCAGGCTAATTTCAGAGAAATTGATTTGGCAGTAATCATGACTGTATGGCATCCCTTAAAATTTTAAGTTAAAACCCCCATTTACCAATTTTCAATGAAATGCTGACGAAAAATTTGAAAACAGGAAGTTTGCCGAGCGACAATCTTTTAAAATTTTCATCATATTGATAAGCATCCCTTAATACCCCTACATACTAATTTTTATTGAAATCAGAGACCAAAATATAAAAACAGGAAGTGATCCCAGTGGCCATCTTGGAATACCAAAAATCTTTAAAACCTCCTGTAGACCAAATTTCATGGAGATCGGAGATCGAAATCTTAAGAACAGAAAATGAGCCAGCGGCCATCTTGGAATAGCAAAATCTTTACGAAAACCTTTGCATGTTGTTCGTCATCCCTTAAAACCCCTATATACCAATTTTCATTGAGATAGAAAACCGAAACCTGAAAACAGGAAGTGGGCCAGCAGCCATCTTGGAATACTTAAATCTTTACGAAAATGTTTGCATGTTGTTTGCAATCCCTTAAAACCCCTACATACCAATTTTCTTTGAGATAGGAGACCGAAACCTGAAAACAGGAAGTGGGCCAGCAGCAATCTTGGAATACCAAAAATCTTCACGAAAATGTTTTCATGATGTTCGCCATCATTTAAACCCCCATAGACCAATTTTCAGCGAGATCGGAGATCGAAACCTGAAAACAGGAAGTGGGCCAGCGGCCATCTTGGAATACCAAAATCTTTACGAAAACCTTTGCATGTTGTTCGCCATCGCTTAAAACCCCTATATACCAATTTTCATTGAGATAGAAGACCGAAACCTGAAAACAGAAAGTGGGCCAGCGGCCATCTTGGAATATTAAAATCTTTACGAAAACCTTTGCATGTTGTTCGCCATCCCTTAAAACCCCTATATACCAATTTTCTTTGAGATCGGAGACCGAAACCTGAAAACAGGAAGTGGGCCAGCAGCCATCTTGAAATACCAAAAATCTTCGTGAAAATGTTTTCATGATGTTCGCCATCCCTTAAAACCCCCATAGACCAATTTTCAGCGAGATCGGAGACCGAAACCTGAAAACAGGAAATGGGCCCTGGCGGCCATCTTGGACTTCCGGTTGGGAAAAAAAACCTTTATGCACAATCCCATACCCTAATGAATATGTATGTGAAGTTTCGTGATAATCGGCCCAGTAGTTTCTGAGAAAAGCTGCGGAAACACGCGCGGCGGAAGAAACCAGAAGAAATAAGAATAAAAATAATAATTAACTTACATTATATATAATAATAATAATAAAAATACTGTAAGAGGTATCTTCATAATTCCAATTGTTCTGAAATCAGAACGATTTTTTAAAGTGTTCCAGCAAAATTAATGTAGTGGAACTTACTTACTTTTGGAGAAAATCGACTTTTTGTGTCCATATTTCCCTGATACAAATATTCACTTTTGCCATACTTGGAAGGTCTTTATCACTACGGTGTTTATTCCCGTTGAAAACAAGCGTTCTGACGCCCTTCGCGGGTTAAGTTCATTTTACGAATTTAAAGTCAACAAAAGAAGCGGAACAATATCAAGAAACAATGCATTTTCAGCTCTAATATCGACATTAGTCAGGCACAGAACTCGATACCGGATAATAAGAATTTCCTATAATAGTTGCAATAGGAAAATATTACGATGTCAGTAAATAAATGTTTAATTTCTTTCGTTTGATTCAATTTCTAAATTTGATGACTAGATCCCGAACATTCCAGTGACGTCACTTTTAGTAGGAGTGAATGAAACGGCAGTCAGTCCCGCCAAACAGTGACGTCACAATCACCGGAATGACGTCCCTTACATATTTCCCACGGTAGTAAAAAGGAGTACACACTCATTCGGTTTAGTGAATGCATCTTTTTTTGATCATCAAAGAAGCGTTTCGCTTTGAGCGAAATCGTGTAAATAACAAGCAATTTGCTTTCGTTTTGAATACCATCTTCTGTGTGTATAATGAAAAAGTTGCAGGATAAACAGAATACACGGTCACTATCTTACAATACAAGTTTTATTTTGGTGTCGACAAGGAAAACCGAGATGACTCGGCAAAACCTCCTCATCTCATCTCATCGCACAAACGATAGCAGCATCGATATTAATTATAGCAAAATAAAAATGTCTAACGTTAGATATATTGCAAGTACATTCATTATTTACATAAACAAGTAATTAGATTAATCATTTATTTCATCTAGACTAACTAATTTGCAAATCCCATACACCGCCTGCAAGGCGACGTCCTTGGCCTATCACTACCCACGATGCTCTCGATCGTGGTCTTATATATGTAACTCTTTCATGGGATATTAAATCTAGATATATCTGTTTTCGACTGTTAAATTTCTATGAACATGTGTAAAACAAATAGTCCTAACTGCTATTCCGAGACCGTAAAATGCAATCTTGTCACCTCAGCCAAAACACAGGGGCATGCAAATTATGACAGAAACGTTTACTAGCAATTTGATACGTATGTCATTTCAAAGTACCTTTTGATATGCACGTGTATATCATGACGTTTCAAGTGGCTGCCCGTTTTTTTTTTCTGTGAAAAATTAATTATATATATATATGTTATAAAATTCGGCTAGCTTTTTTATTGTCATTATTTTCATATACACTGTATGTGATATATTTAAACGAAAACACATATTTTACCTAAAAAGTCAATGATGTATATAATGTAAGTATCGGTTAGCTGTAATAATAATAATAATAATAATAAGAAACGGAGCAAAAACAATATATCCCCCACTTCGTTTGGGGGACATAATTATTAAAATGATAATTATCTCTATAAAGGAGTAAATTATGTCATGGCTGTCTTTACCTGCGTGTGATCGACAGAAAACAATGGAAAATCGTGTCCACCAGGAACTGTTGTTAGGGTAACGTCAATATCATTCTCATGTTTGGTGACATCAACATCAGTTATTTTGTATCCATTTGGAAGGTAACTTAGACGTCGAAGATGCACATCACCTGCACAATAGTCCAAAATCGAGTAAAATAATCACCATATATAATGGAAATAAGCTACGCCTTTCGTCATCAGTTTTCAATGACATATTCCTAAACTGCACTAAAGATATTTACTTCATTACGGTGTTTTAAAACAAATTGTAGTTTCGCAGAGCCAGGTCAAAACTTAAAACATCCTGAACAATACCGTTACAAAAAGTGGCTTATATACCTGAATCCATCTGTACGTTTTTATACCTATAATACTAATTAAATGTATCCCTGGCAAATAGATCTTTTTTGGACACTGACCACTCGAGTTTTATAAAATATCCGTCTGTTCCTTTTTCTTTCAAGTGCAAAAGGCATGCCTACTTCG
The DNA here is from genome assembly GCF_041381155.1 of Argopecten irradians. Lineage (NCBI taxonomy): Eukaryota > Metazoa > Mollusca > Bivalvia > Pectinida > Pectinidae > Argopecten > Argopecten irradians. Next base: position 18,518,877 of record NC_091136.1, read on the forward strand.
GATCAGTACAATGTGCAGGTGTTGAGATGTTCTGCTTGGACAAAGCAGACGAGAGTTTCTACTTATATCACAACATAAGCATATTGTCCACTTAAGTTCACATATACAATGTAAATCAAACCAGTGCATAAGAACTCGATTTAGAAATGACTACGGATTATCTTAAAGCACACAGTTTCCATAGTTGAAGGTGGGCTGTCCGAGTAGCAGCATGAGATATTGTGAAGACATAGGCTTACAAGTACCACATTCAAACATTGATGCCGATACGGAGTTATATTATATACAAATGTATTTATGAATTCACACCCGCGTCCAATAATTTGCCGCAATATTCATCTATCAAACAAACTAAGTATTTATTAACAGCACTAACCTGTGTCCTCTACAGTCGCATCTCGTCCGATATAAACAGTATCTATAAGAACATCTTCGGAACGGACTATCTGGAAACTCCTCAGAATAATGTTCTCTGCGTCAGAAATGATCTTTGTTATGGCGTTCTTTAGATTGAAGCAGTCATAGTGCCATCTACAATTACAAAAAATGAGCTTAATGCTTGAGTATATATCAGAAATATTTAAGTGTTCAAATTAAAACAAGAAAATAGCATGCAACTCTTTTGTGAGACTTGTTTGTCCTTGTTTAAATATAGTTTAAATTGCGATTGCTGTTTTGGTATGGTTTATTTTTGTTTATTAAGTATATACTTACTGGTTGGTATTAGATGATATGACAAGGTCGTAAAAAGAATGTGAAGTAGATCTCTTTTCGTCTTCATCAGTGTATGTAAACTCCATATAAACGTAATGAATATTTCCTTTAAATGCCATACAGAGCTGTAAAGTACATTTTGAAAAGCATTATTAGTTGACACTGATAAGTTCGACTTGGTTTGGTATATCAAATTAACGTCCTTTTAACAGTCAGGATCATCTAACACACACCACGAATACACTGCAATCTCCCAAAAACACAGAAACATACAACACGCCTCATACACGGGAGACCGTCCTAAGATAACCTGGCTGTTAGGACGTTACAATAATCAATCAACCAATCTAAAAAAGAATCTTTTGTAAGGACGTTCTTTGAATGGGAAGAACCGTAGGACTCAAAATTCGCTTAGAGTAGGCCATTGTATTTACCATCAGAGAAGTATTTCGCAAATAAAAGAACATGACAGGCATAATGATTGTCCAATTTGAGAAACTAGCAATTGGCTCATGGACCTTAACGGTCTGCTGACTAACATCTCAAGTTTTGTCGCACATTACGAACATTCATTGGGGACAGCAGGTAAAATTCTAACGTCCTACTCGCAGGGCCATTGTTTGATTAAATTAACTTCCTACATTTTGTTTGCTCGTTTGTTTATTATAACATCCTATTAACAGCCAGTGTCATGTAAGGACGGCCTCCCATGTATGCTGTGTGTAGCGTGTGTGAAGTGCGAGGTGCGTGTTTTGGGAGATTGCGGTATATTCGTGTTGCGTATCCTTGTATAGTGGAACAGTTGCCCTTTTTATAGTGCTATATCACTGAAGCATGTCGTCGAAGACACCAAGCAACACACCCCACCCGGTCACATTATACTGACAACGGGCGAACCAGTCGTCCCACTCCCTGTATGCTGAGCGCTAAGCAGGAGCAGGCAGAAACTACCACTTTTATAGACTTTGGTGTTTCTCGACCAGGGGACAGAACCCAGAGCCTTACTCACAGGGGCGAACGCTCAACCCAAGGCAAAAAGTGAGGCGGTTCTAAGGGAGGCATTAGGAAACATAAAGTCTGTTAGGAAGAAGAGAAAAGATAAGATCCTAGATTTTATCGCCTTTTACGATCATGCAATAGGGGCAGCAGGTATAATTCTAACGCCCTACCTGGAGGGTCAGCATGTGAGGACATATATTTACAATTGCCACTGTTTCTGTATCGATAAACTATGTTAGGGCAGATCTATTTATTTCCCAATAACTTGAGTTCAGAACGTGACCCGATTCGGTGCGTATAAATACCTGTAAACTTTGACGGACTTCCTTTGACATTCCCAAAAATCACGTGTCAATATTTACAAATAACACATTACGAGACATTCGAATACATACAATAAAACATGTTTATTTTTTAATGTATTATTGATATTTGACATGAATAAAATAACTGAAATATGGGAACTATTTTGTGACGTCATGGAATAAAACAGCGGGATTAAGCTGTCAATCAACGGCGCGCTTTTCTGAATGGCTGTTATGCATGGATAACACGACGGCAGTATAATTTTCACGGCGAATAACACAGTAAATGATTGTATCTGACGTTTAGGTTGATTTTATTTTTTAAAGAAAATATTGTAAATATAAGGATTAACCTCTTACTTTGTTTAGTTTATGAGATGATAAACCCAGTGGAGCAGTCGGTTAATTGTACGTACCTTGCGCTCCATTGGGTTTATCATCTCATAAACTAAACAAAGTAAGAGGTTAATCCCTAAGTAAGGACTGCCTCCCATGTATGCAGTGTGTAGCGTGTATGAAGTGAATTGTACATGTTTTGTCCATTTAGTTTTACCAAGTAGTTTAAATATTTTAGTCGATCTGAACCCTTTGACCTTGAATTGTGGTCATCGACATTTATTTGAACAAAGGTGGTAGCGCTTCATATCATTCTACAGGCCGATTATTCAATATGTTATTCAAAAGAGGTCGTTTAAAGATTTTAGCCTTTTTGACTCCTGTCACCTTGCTTGTATTGCTTGGTGCCTTCGGCGACATGCTTCAGTGATACAGCACTATAAAAAGGGCAAAAGTCCCACTACACAAGAAGACACAACATGAATATACCGCAGTCTCCCAAAACTCGCACTTCGCACTTGATACACGCAACACACTGCATGCGTTGGAGGCCGTCCTTACATGTCCATGGCTAATAATAGGGCACCAATTAAGTTAACTAAAGAAACAAACAAGGCTATCCATTTGGTTAGCCCTTTATCTCAGTATGCTACAAGCCAAACATCAGTACCTGATGCCATTCGGTTATTGAGAAGAAGCTGTTTGAATGAAAAGTTTACGCACGGCGCACGATAGTGGACAGAAGATGATGGGTACAGGTCATATTGACCCTTCGGTTAAGATGACCTAATAAATAAATATGGATATTTTTGAAATTAATTTAAAACATGTGACGGCATTATATACTTACCCATGGATTTACGTCAAGGTATATAGACTTTTCATAGAGGAGATAAGTAGGATTGGATAAAACCCAACTTCCACAAAATGCTTCATATCGGTTTTGTCGGCTTCCACGCATAGAAGACGGGGTACGTTCCTCAAAGTCTTCGTATAAAAATGTGTGCTTCGGTGAAGTCCAGTAGCTTGGACAACTACTATTGAACAGCTCTTCAACTGCTTCTAATATCTGAAATATCAAAATCCAATTATTAATCATCTGTATTTTGCCATACCATTTTGGAATACAATATTCTGTTCCGTCAATTTGATGCTATAAAATAGTGAATCTGTTTCAAAATGTTTTTTAAGATAAATTCGCTTCATGTCGATTTTGTTTGTTTGTGTGATTAATTAATGGTCGTGTAAGGACGGCCTCCCATGTATGCGCTGCAGTGCCTAGCGTGTGTGATCTGCGAGGTGTGTGTTTTGGAAGACTGCGGTATGTTCTTGTTGTTTCATCTTGTATTGTAGAACTCTAGCCCTTTTTTAGTCCTAATACATGCCGCTGAAGACACCAAGCACCATATTCCATCTAGTCGCATTATATTGACAACGGACGAACCAGTCGTTCCAGTAACTTTATATTGAGCGCCAAGCAGGAGAAGAAACTACCACTTTTATAGACTATGGTGTATCTCGACAAGGGGATAGAACCCAACGCCTTCCTCACAGGGGCGAGGGCTCAATCGAAGACCAAAATTAGGGTGGTTTCAAGAGAGGCGTTAGTATGATCACCAAACGCATATCGCAAACTCCCAAGTCATATACCCGCACTTCATACACGATACACACCCCATACATGGGTGCCGTCCATACATGACCCTGGCTATTAATAGGACGTTGATTAATCAAACAAACAAACCAAATCGACAATGCAATAATTATTTTCTTAAAAGGATAGAGCAGTATGTGATGTATCTTCTGGTACATATCATATACAAACACCTGGTCTCGTGACGCATTGATGTCGATAAGAGGAGCTGGGACCCCAGACATCATCAGTGCTAACTTTCCTCCACTTGGGTTTCCGTTACGTGTTGTATTGATCTTCACAGATACAGCACCCGACACTTTCTTTACCTCAAGTTCAGGGAAATTTCCTGCAATTATTTTGAGAAATAAATCTAAATATCTTTCAAAATACAACTATCCCAACGGTTCTTCATTTTTGGTTTTCAGTTCTTGCAGTTCTTCTTTCGGCGCTATCATCCATAAAATATAATCGACGTTATTATATGGAACCTTTGAACAATATCGCATAAACTGAATAACATACACGTTAATTATATTGAACAAAAAATTGAAGGTATTTTAATATTTAATCTTCCTCGATTAATTATTTTTATTTTTTTTTTAATTTTAATTAATTATGAGAATATATTACAAAACATACCTCTTTCAGATATGAACGTAACAATGTATTTGAACCCGTCACCGAATGACGATCGGTTCACGGACACCGTTTCGGAAGTATCAAATACGGGAATGGCTTGTAAGGCATTTTCAATATCTTCAGCTGTTGCTTCAAACAAAATTAGTTCTGGAATGAAAAATGAATACATTCCGAGACATTTATGATTTTTAAATATTAATACTATACTTAAAATGTACATGTATGCTTATACTTGTCCGAACTAGTTTTGATATTGAGATCAAAATTATAAGAAAGAATTTTAATAATTATGTCTGCCAGGACGTTTTATTATAATTCTAAATAATAAAAGATGAAGCAAACAATCAATGTGTTAACATATTATGAAAGTAATTTGATGAATATCTTAACGGTTACATCTGGAAAAGTAAGATTTAGTAAACAATAAATGCTTGTAAACACATGAAATGTAATACAACTAGTTATACAATATCGTTATTATATACACTTCTTAGTCAGTATGCTGTATCCATAAACACATAAACATCCCCTATTTGCTTTCTCCTTTTTCGGGTGATCGGGTGGTGTAGTGGTTAAGCCACTCGCCTTTCAACTAGCCGGCCGGGGTTCGATCTCCGGTACGGACGTGAAAAGGTTAGGGGTCACCTGCCCGATCACGTAGGTTTTCTCCGGGCACACCGGTTTCCTCCCACACACTAAGATCCCTCGCGTGCTTACATCCGGGCCATCGAGAGTGATTTACATAAGTTGTATAACTTGTTTCGTAATCGATGTAAAATAAATAAAGTTTATATCATATCTCCTTTTTTGTATGGTACCCATAGGTATACCTTATTTACCTGTATAAACGGCATACAATCCGAGGCGAAAACTAGCTGGTACTCTCCCCTGGATAATTATCTCTTGTACTTCATGCACTACACTACCAGTTGTGATATCTGTTATCGATATAGTTTGTTTTTCCTTTATAGGGTCAGAAATTATCCATATTTGCTGTTCCTCTTGTTGTACGTTCCCTGCCATATGATGGTTCACTATGCTGTCCAAATATCGAACCGCCAGGTTTGCAAAAAGAGCCGAAGAGCCAGTTTGCCAGTATAGTAATTCCATGTAGTAGCTGTAACATGTAAGATTATATAACGACTTATTGTAATACATTTTTTTAAATCCCGCTGAACAAAAAATGGATTGCTATAAAACCACTGCATCCTTAATTACCAGGGGTTACGATATCTTAAAAGTCTTGATAAACAGTAGCTGTGAAATCAATTGTCGTCACGGCAAATTCATCTTATTCAGTTGCAATTGCATACGATATTCACATGCGCTCGTGGATCATCATTCGGGGCTAATATTATATTTAATGTTTTACAGATATATCACATCCAAAACCAATGGTTGTCAGAGAAAATAGGAATTCAATACATATCGAACATAAGGGTTACCTTTGGTTTGAATGAAGTGATATGGTTTTCGATCCCGAGGACTGTGATGACAGCTGCAACATAAATATCAGTTATTCATTCCTTCAAAATGACAGATTTCTTTAAATCGGTGAAAATATCTGACAAATAGTTGTCGATCTATTTTGCTATTTAGACCATTGGATATTGTCTCTGTGAAGTTACAAATACATTGCGTATCGCCATTATTACCATCATAACAAATAGTGTTTAAGTGTTGAATACATATATAAGTGTTTACGGTGAAAATGATAAATAGAACGACCGAAACCGCCATCATCATTAATAACATTTACATAGTAGTTGTATTGTCTTTGTGAAATAAATATATGAAATTACCAAGTTATCCATTAAGTACAACTTGTATGGACCAATTGTTGAAAGAAAGAATTCATATTTTCCATCAAATGGTGGTACGAAGAATCCTTTCAGTCGTCTGTTACTGCCATAGGAGTCATTTCTAGGTATGTGAGTTGTATCTGAGATCGTCATCTGATATCCTGGTGAACTTTCATTTAAGGTTCTTATTTTGTCAAGGTTCCTTACAGTTCCGGTCCACGATTCAACAGCTATACCTCTATTTCCTGTTTAACAACATAAAGAGTCAAATTCGTAGTACATTGTATTTAAATCATAGTTTATTTTTTTCGTAATGTTTTCCTGGTCTGCATTAAATATTGCGTTATGTTGTTTTATTTCCGTTTCCGTTAGCGTGAAAAGCTCGATTCTTTCAAATAATATGATTGACGCATACCTCGATCAAGACGGTTTGTAGTCCTATGTATTCCTATCTATTCTGTTTACACGATTACGATTACTTCTGTGCCTAATACGTTCTATTTGAAGTAAATCGTATCCTACAGACATAGTCCTGATGCGGATACATTACCTGGGAACATTTCCTGGGACGATGATGGTTTTCGTCCGGTCCTACAGATTATCACTGTGTCATTAAGATGAATTACGTCGCAAATAGTACCTGGAACAAATAATTATAAAGAACTGATCTTAGTGTGAATGTTCTGTACTAATTAAATATGTCTGTTTATGAAATTAATTTCACATATACCTCTATATCAAATGTTTATCTTAACACACTCTTTACTTTCTTAGTTAATTTGGAATGAAGTTTAAAAGTTATCATTTAAACATTGCTATATGTATAAATGTCCACATTGTCCTTCCCTCAACATTTGAAATGTTTCTGTAAATTCGCAAGAGGCATCATGGATACAATACTCAAAATAAGATTACCGAGTCTCACAACATCACCAAATATTAGACATTTCCACAGTGTTCAGAGTCTATATCATGCTTTGATGATAACCATGTATACCAACCGCCGACTTTAACAACAGCCTTGGTTCGGGTTTCATCGAAAGACTTTCCAGTTATGGTTAGCAACGTTCCTCCTTCAGTACTTCCAGATGACGGGGAAATGGAATGAACTTCTGCGGTTAATAAAACAGAATATGGTTATTTTGCAAATTGTATTGCGAGTAGCAGGTATAATAATTTTATACTTTATTCATAACAAGATTTTCACATTTGCTGATAGTTGTAGCCTAATATTTGATTTTAAGACTCAATCTCTTATTTAGTTTATATTTTTATGTGACAGCGACCTCTTCACCAATTTTATTTCGATAATTTACTAATGTGTCGCGGGATTGGACTGGGTAGATCATCAGTAACCTGGTAGCTCAGCGGTAGATCATGGAGGTCCCGAGATCGAATCCGTATTTTAGTTTGGCGTCAATTCTGTAACAGGAGAAGAGAATATGTAGCGACCAGACCTGGATTCGAACCCGGGACCTCCAAACACTAGTCGAATGCTGTACCGTATAGCTACTTAGTCACCGATGATCGATTCAGCCTAAGCCCACTAATACAGTCCTCATGATATCTCTATACAAACCTGCATAGCTTTGGAACATAAATATTTGGCCGTTTCTTGAAACCTTTAAAAGACCTAAATCTACCTTTGACCTGTAAGACATAATCAATGTCACAAAATATGTACACATTTCAAAGTCATTTATCATATGATAAATACTTTAAAGATGCTCCACCGCTGACAAATGGTATTTTTCTCTCTCAAAACAGGAGCAGAAGAATTTGCATTTCTCTTCAGTTACAAAAGTGACATACATTTCCACCATTGAAAAGTTTGAGCTTCTAATTTTACTTCAAGTTAACAAAGCATCAAAAATAATTAATTACATCCCCAAAAAAAACCGTGGTCTTTATCTTATATGAAAGGAAGTGCTGATTGCGCATGCACCAAAAGCAAAATAAATTATTTTATTTTATTTCTCTGTGTTAATTAGACAAATGTATACACAATTAAATTATATCATTGTTCAAACGATAAGTATCATTTATGCTCTGTCGGCGGTGAAGCATCTTTAACAAGTGAAAGACATAGCAGCGTAGATCACAAAATACATTAAATAAGAGAGTAATTGTATCAAACCAAAACTAATTAAAACTCGCCAGAATGAACGACTAATATCCCCGCTGCACAAAGTTAGCAATGTCTCCATTGATAAAGGACATTACAGAATTCAATACAGTTTGCTCAACTCCCCTTTATGTCAGGGTTCTGTGTACCAGATTTTATTAAATTCTGTCCAGTATAATTTTCTTAATTTCGTTGCGGGGGTATAATAAGTTTTATATAGGCAATATTGTCACCATTGACTAGATGTTTTTATCACATAATCCGCCTGATATCCAGTGATTTCGCCCGTATAATGTTTTTACGTATGTCACTAGTGTAATATGACCTGGAGCGATTCTCATTGGCTGGAAATCCATTGTGACGCAAGACATAAACAATAAAATGACGTTAGGATTACGAGGCCTTCGGGACAAAATGGCGGCCTCTGCTAGATTTTTGGAATACATTTTGACGTGCAATTCTTTGTTATGTCGGTATTTGTAATTATGTGATAAAAAGATTCTTAAATTTGTGTTCATTTCATATGAGATTATATGAAACGCCAAGGCTCGCAAAAATAAAAACTTCTTAGACTCGTTTCATAAAATTTCTTATGAAATGAACACTCATATAAGATCCTATATATATAATGCGCATATACTATAAAATTCAAACCAAGTGATGCTGAGTATAATACTCACCTGCCTGACGGTAATAAGGTATAGCTGGCATTTATGTTTCCTTAAAGAAGAGTTTCACAATAGGTTAAAATATCAAATAGTTACTGGGCAAAATATAAGTGTAGTATGAACTGTTGTTAATGGGCTACTACAGACTATTACATATGTATAATTTCAAGTGTGCAAAATACAAGCTTAGTCCGACAATTAGAATTACGCAACATAAATGTACAGGTTTACTAACAAATTTGAGATCATGGCAAACTACAATGTAACTTATATTCAGAATCTTAAACATATCACGAACATAATCTTACCTATTTTTGACCCTAATGCACTCATCTTGCATTTCATATAATCCGAGGCAATTCCGTAACTGTAACATTACAATATATTATTTCATATGATTAAGATTCTTTAAAACAATTAAGTGTCGGCGTGTTCATTGTTATTAATTTTGAACGCGTACATCGTATAACAAGGCAAGTTTATAACATTTTGATAGACAAATTACAAAGTAAGTAATTAGTGCAGCGTTATGGTGGTAATTGCAATACATAGATATTCAGATATATCCGATATGTTTCAAATATTAGCCAAGAAAACAAGAGAAATTTTACTAACGGTTTTAGAGGCTGTGGTATACTGTGTATCTTTGTAATACAGGAACTCTTACCGTTTTAGAGCCCTATTTCACTGAAGCATACCGCTTACGACATCGAACAAGTACATCCCAGCCAGTCACATTATACTGACAATGGCAAACCAGTCGACCTACGCCCTTAATGCTGAATGTTAAAACTACCAATTTTATAGACTATGGTGTGTCTCGGCCAGGGGGAAGAACCTAGAGGCCCTGCAGGTAGGACATTAGAATTGTACCTTAATGGAGGGGTATCAATTTCGGCCCTCTGGTTGCCATGAGCATTATTTTTGTTTACCCGGTTCAGTGGTTCGCCCGTTGTCAGTATAATGTGTGGGGTGTCTTGCTTGGTGTCTTTGGCGGCATGTTTCAGTGATATGGCTCTATAAAAAGGGCAAGAGTTCCACTATAAGACACAAAACGAATATACCACAGTCTCCCAAAACACGCACTGCTCACTTCATACACAATTCACACCGTATGCATGGAATTTCGTACTTATATGACCCTGGCTGTTAATCGGACGTAAATTTAATCAAACAAACAAATCATCTGGTACCATGATTTACCAGACAAAATTGTTAATATAATATTATATTGCATTGAGCAATATATCTGCATATTACAAACTTAGGCAAAGAGTATTTGGGATGGGATGGGATCTTCTATTTCTAAAACTTAAAAACACCAATAAATGCATTTCTATGTTCAAAAGTAAGATAAGCTGGTAAACAAATGTAAACAAAAAACAAGAGACCCAAAGGGCCTGTATCGCTCACCTTGTTTGTAATGCCAAGTTATCTTTTGAATACAAGTTCATTGTTTCTTTTCTAAATGAATTTTAATTTTTCTCTCCATTTCCCCTATTGGGCCCTACCCCTCCTGCCCCAGGAGGATCAGAACCAAAATTGATACAAACTCTGTTCACCTTCCTCAAAGGATGTTTCTGGCAAATTTTGATTATAATCCATGCAGAACTCTATCACTAGTAGCGATTTAAAGGATTCACCTCTATTTCCCCTAGCAGGCCCCGCCCCTCCTGCCCCCGGGGTTCAGAGCCAAAATTTATACAAAGTCTGTTCACCTTCCCCCAAAGATGTTCCAAAGGATTTGGTTATAATCCATGCAGAACTCTATGACTAGTAGTGATTTAAAGAATTTACTTATATTTATCCAATTGAGCCCCCAGGAGGTCTGGGACAGAATGTATACAAACTCTGTTTCCTTTCCCCCCAAAGATGTTTCAGGCCAAATTTGGTTACAATCCATGCAGAATTCTATGATAAGTAGCAATTTAAAGGATTTACCTCTATTTCCCCTATTGGGCCCCGCCCCTCCTGCCCCCAGGGGGTTAGAGCCAAAATTTATACCCCTTCCCCCAATGATGTTTCTGGCCAAATTTGGCCAGAATCCAGGTAGAACTTTATGAGTAGTAGCGATTAAAAGGAAATGTTGACGGACGCAGCGCCATGGTGAGCTAATAATGCTTATCAGTCATGACCACCAGAGGAACCAATTCGACACTCCTCCTTTAGGATGTTATATTTTCTTTTCTTCCTAACTAACTGTCTTCTTTCTGACGCCCCCTTGACACTCCGTTACTTTTGGTTGAGCGCTTGTAAAGATAACATACTAGCGTAGTTATTAAGTATACCTGCTATACTTACATTTGGCCTTCTGGTGACATTAAATGGCATTCACCCCCGCCAACATTTACTCTGAAATAAATATAAAGAATACGTCCATTTTGCAATTTGTCCTATAAACGAGGCCATGAGCATTAACGATCACCTACTATTAACATATAAAACATTTGTAAAATATAGTCAAATAACATTATCGTTACAAAGGGCAATAACTCAGTAATCTAGTCATACAATATCCTTGCTAAAACTCGTCCAAGACTTGTTCAGCTGCAAACCAAGTTTCATTGAGATAAACGAGTAAAGAAAAATATTGTGTTGAAAAGTCTATTGCACATGTCAGTACCTCCAGTCGAATTATTCCGATTTCCAAAATTTTACTGATAGAAGGCTGCAAACAGAGATTAATAATTAACCTTTCAATTAATATTTACTCAAGTTATCGTGTTCATAGCAATATTATTGGAAAGTGCAATGACTCCGTAAATAAATTTCGAAAAAGTCCGATTTTAGAACTCGTCCGAGATCTTCTTAATGTTAAGCTCCATGTTGCCTGTACATACACGAAAATGATTCTGAGATGTCAAGAAATATGAAGGTAGTAAATCAATTGTTCAATTCAAAAGGTCATCCAAAAGTAATCCATTATGAAATGATGTCAGATGCCATAATACTGTAAAACGGACTGCAAATGAGATTCGATATAAAGTTGTTTCCTGACCTTTTTCATGTCACTTTCGCAATACAAAGTGTCTATAGCAAACTATCAACGAGAAATAATCGAATCTGTTTTACGAGCCGAAAGAATGAGCCCCAGGCTAGAAAGTAGTTTTAATTTTTAGTTCATTATGCGCTCAAATTGGAGAGGTACATGAAAGAAAAACAACCAATCGTTATTTTAGACCCGACAGTTAATAACACATAATTATGAGTATATACATACCGTGATATTTTGTTGTTGTTTCCATTTAAGTTTGCATTTAAACCATACTTCGAACCTAATGTGCTCCCTCTCAAAGTCAATAATATCCCTAGAATTAATATAAATCAACAGACCGAATGTAAATGGTTAACTCCAAAAATACTAAATCAGACAATATCTACACGATTTACATATCTTGAAATGGAAACAAAATAAAAACTCCAGAAAACATTCTTGGAAGGATTGTGGTGCCTACTATCAAATATGTTTCCCAAATATGTTTCAACCCTATTAAAAACTAAACTTTTTGCAATTTTCCCGTGGTTTCGCTCTCCATTACATCAAACAGTATTAGGAAATAGCTAAAGCCAATAAAGCAATGATTATGACTTCAATATACCATATTCGAAATGATTTTCCATTGAATATTCCCTTTTTAGTGGTTTCTTACTGATATATTCTGCCAAAGTCACCGAACATGCCGGTCACATCAACCTAATAACGGAAGAAACTCATTTGTTACACTTCTTTTCATACTGGGCACCAGAGACATAAGGACTAAACGGCCCTGCAGGTAGGGCGTTAGAATTGTTCCTGCTGCCCCTATTGCATGATCGTAAAAGGCGACTAAATTTAGGATATTTTCTTTTCTCTTCTTCCTAGCTGAGTATATCTTTCCTAATGCCTCCCTTGGCACCGCCTCACTTTTGGCCTTTAGTTGAGTGTTCGCCCCTGTGAGGAAGGCTCTGCGTTCTGTCCTCTGGCCGAGACACATCAAAGTCTATAAAAGTGTTTCTGCCCCAGCTTAGCGCTCAGCATACAGGGAGTGGGACAACCGGTTCGCCCGTTGTCAGTATAATGTGACTGGGTTGGGTGTGTTGCTTGGTGTCTTCGGCGGCATGCTTCAGTGATATAGCACTATAAAAAGGGCAAGAGTTCCACTATACAAGAAGACACAACACGAACATACCGCAGTTTACCAAAACACGCACCTTGCACTTCACACACGCTACACACTGCATACATGGGATGCCGTCCTTACAGGACTCTGGCTGCTAATAGGACGTTAAAATAACAAACGAAGCAATATGCACAACTAAGGCCCTAGGGAAACCTACACATGAAATTTCAGATAAATCCTTTCATGAATTGTTAACGGACGGAAGGACAGACGATCGACCATGGATGAATAGCCCACCATCTGATGAATTGGTAAATCATGAGTTTTTTCGTAGATTCCTATGAAATATATGGTAACCTTAATTTTACTCACCCGCTGGACCAGAAGACGGTGATATACTGGTGATAGTCGGTGTCGCAGATGAATCTGGCTGGTTTGACAAAGAGAGTAAAGAATTATCTTTTATTCGTTTCGCCAGGTTTATAAGTGGAGCGGCTAAGCTTAACAAGAGGCCCAAGAGGCCTTGGCGGTCACCTGAGTGCTGCTACAGAATGAGCATTGCAAAGTTGGTTCAAATCTATAAAAATTATTTACGAATTAAAATAAACTTTAAAGTTGAACTTTCGTATTAGAATTTTTATTTTTTGTTTTTCAATTTGATAGTTAGTGTATTATGTTACCAAACCTTATGCTTAAAATTCCAATCTGCTTTGCTAATGTTAAACAACAAAACCAAACTAGAAGTCAATCACTGTCAGTGATTTTATAAATTTCCCTTTTTAATCTATGGAGATTATCTGGTTCCATCAAATCTGTGAATTCAGAAGAAGATTTTTGAAATTTTAGCCATTTTGGCCCCGCCCCTCTGGTCCCTGGGGATCAGCCAGGACCAATATGGATATGGTGTTAAAATGCTATTTCAGGCTAATAATTCTAACCAATTTGACTCATTTCCTATTAAAACTAAGCAAATAATGTTCATAAATCTGTTTTTCCTATATAGACTATCTCAAATTTGACCCCCTCCCCAGGGGAAAATCTGAGATCCCAGGGCCATGAAATTCACAATTTTTGTAAAGGGCCTTAAGACCCTCCAATCTATGAAGAGTATTTGCTTCCATCAAATATGTGAATTCAGAAGAAGATTTTTGAGGTTTTAGCCTATTTGACCCTTTTTGGCCCCGCCCCTAAGGGCCCTGGGGGTTAGCCAGGACCAATATGGATATGACGATAAAATGCTATCTCAGCCTAATAATTCTAACCAAGTTTGACTAATTTCCTATGAAAAATAAGCAGATAACATTCATAAATGTGTTTTTCCTATGTAAACTATAGTAAACTTGACCCCCTCCCCAGGGGGAAACATGAGACCCCAGGGTCATATAATTCACAATTTTTGTAAAGGACCTTAAGACCTTTCAATCTATGAAGAGTATTAGATTCTACCAGTTCCAGAATTTCAGAAGAAGATTTTTGAAGTTTTAGCTTATTTGACCCCTTTTGACCCCACCCCTAAGGCCACTGGGAGTCATTCATGGAAAATTTGTTAATAGGATTCAATGGCCACTTCATAGGTATAATTCTGACAACATTTGACTCATTTACTATAAAAAGGGCAAAAGTTCCACTATACAAGAAGACACAACATGAATATACTGCAGTCTCCTGAAACACGCACCTCGCACAACATACACGCAACACACCGCATACATGGGAGGCCGTCCTTACATGACCATAGCTGTTAATAGGACGTTAATTAATCAAACAAACAAACAAACAAAATCCTTTTACAAATAATTTACAAATGACCAAATAATGTTTAAAAATGTGTTTTCCCTATATAAACTATAGTAAACTTAACCCCATCCAAAGGGGAAACCTGAGACCCTAGGGTCATAAAATTCACAATTTTTGTAAAAGACCTTTAGACCTTTCTATCTGTGAAGAGTATTTGATTCCATCACATCTGTGATTGGAGAGGACGATTTTTGAAATTATAGCCAATTTTACCCCTTTTGGTCCCTCCCACAGCCCCCAGGGGGTTGGGGACCATATAATTCACAATTTTGATTGTCCTTATGCCTTAGAAGTTTTGTGCAAAATTTCATTGAATTTGCTTCAGCGCTTTTTGAGAAGAAGTTGAAAATGTAAATTGTTTATGGACATACGACGGACTACGCACGATGCACGACCACGGACAAAAGGCAATTAGAATAGGTCACTTGAGACTTCGTTCAAATTTTGAAGAAAGCATGAAACTTTGCATATGGCTTCTTTAGGACATAAAGTTTCAGGAAAAAATGGATCACAAAAAATCATGGCCTCTGGCGGCCGCCATATTGGTTTTCAAAATGGCCGCCAAAAACCACCTTCTGCGATCCAAAGCTCACGTTCTATACCAGCTAGACCGAAACTTTAGACGTCTACTCCCATGTTATTGATACTTTGGAATATTCTGGCAGTGTTAAACTTATGTATTTCAAAATAGTCGCCAACTTTTCGAGCTATATCTGTATATAATACAACTAATTGGCCAAGCTGATTTTAAGCAAATAAACACCTGAAGATATAATGAGAGTATTGATACTTTTGTAGTGATTGATGCATGAACATTTTTATTCTTAATTTAATTTCAAAATGACCGCCATTTCGAAACTCCAGATGGCCGTTAAACTAAAAGTTGTTTCCGTATTTCGCTCTATCAGTGATCGAGCAAATCATTAAGTTAACATTCTTAAACGTCTTCACCCATATTATAAATGCTTATTATTATTGATTATGGATCATTCTGGTAGGGTTTAACTTAATGTAGAAAGACCGCCATTTTGTATTTCAAAATGGCTGCCTAATTTACTACATGTACCTATTCCGCTATATAATAATAATATAATGATTGGCTAAGTTGACTTTAAGCAAATAGAACACATGTAAATATAGTGAGTATTTTTATTTTGTAGCGCTTGACACAAAATAATTCGATCTTATTTAATTTTCAAATTTAGCCGGCAATCTGAAATTCAAGAAGTATGGCAGCATTAAACTAAAAGTACATAAATTAACCAAAACGGGTGATAATTTCTGAATCATTACTTTAAAACTTGAGTTCCAAATATTATTAACTTTTGTAGATATTGCCTTATTCTCTGAACCAACTTGAATAGATAAATTAAATACAAAGTTTAATTTCCATAAAGCAGGTCGTTTATGATCCCCGACGTCGTCCTTATAAACACACCGTAGTTGACTGGGGTTATTAGTAAACTTTTAATCATTTCATCCTTTTGGAAATGTATCGGATCTTTAACCATTACAGTCTACACTAGCTTCAAAAACACTAGCTTAACATCCATGTTCATGCCTAAAAGATAATTACATGTACATTATATAGTTCTAGAATCAAGTTTTCCACGATAGGAGTATCTGTCATTCTGGAAAGAACACACATACGAGAACTCAGTGTTAATGCTTTAACTCTAAAAAGACGTTTTGGCAGAGACTTTTTCACACAAAATGTAATTTCATATTCAATTAGAGAAAAATCACAAATTGCTTTTTGTAATTGGAAATACCCTATCCTGAAGGAGATCCTCACTACATCAGCACAATGACCTATTTGTATACCTTACACTGTCTACAAATGCAAGATGTGCCAACACCTTATAAAGGATACTGTAGAGACTCAGAAATATAATTTGGAAGAAAGATAGAATATCTGATAAACTGTAGAGAGCATAGGAGGTGTTTCTGAAAGATACTAATTGTATACAACGAAAACTAAATGAGGATCATCTTCTTTTTGAATGTGGAATGCAAGATAATATTTGCCAGGAAAATGGAAATATTCCTGACTGCTAACGAAAACATTTTGGCTAAAGCAAGAAGGTATTCAAGGCTTCAAATGGTTTATTACGACTGCAACTATTTAATGCATATGGATTATATATAATATTCCTATTCCTGACCACTGCACGCAAATTATCAGGAAATATCTGAACGAAATCATTTTGTGGTCATCAAATATCAGACTTGCAAACAGAAGTACAAAATGCAAGGATATCATTTGGAATTCGTCTTCTAAAGGAGGCTCCATGGATGAGATGGGCGCACTAGATATTCCTTCTATTGGTAATAATGAGATATAATGTCAGGGAAATTGGTTCGATGAAATCATGAACGACTCCAACAACATCAGGAGACACCTCTCAAGGAAGGACTTCGAGTAAGTTCAAAGCACAGTTTTGTCGCCAAAGCTTGGATGTCTACCTCATCTGACGTCTATCAATTTGACGGTAATGGCACTAGAATTGACCACATACAAGTCCTTGCGAAGATGGCCATAAGTATCTCTATGTCAAACTTTGCAAATGTTAGCTGAGCCTCTGAGAACTTCCAATCTCATTACTGGCTTAGGAGATGAAGATGGCGAAGGCAAGACGGATGATGGTGTTGAATTAAGAACAGATATGAAGCACTATGCTAGTAGTGCAGTATATGCAAACTAAATCCTCCTAGAACACAAAGCCACCATCAGTAAAACATGCATACAGCACCAAGGACTGGGTGAAAATAAATTGCAGCGATGGAGGACAGAAGAAAAGTACGCCTTCAAACTAAGTGCAAACAATGGAGAAAATAGAGAGTGTAAACAAGATTGGGACATATAGACAGCAAACTTACTTAGTCAGATATTGGTCATCTGAAACTTTGGCAAATTTAATTCTGGTTGACGTCGATATACAATTTTATGACAAAAATTGGGACCCATAGCGCAGGCTGCTGATTGACAACCTTAGCTCCTTAAAGAAAGTATAGCAGTTGTCCTGAGAAGATGCTAAGTAAATTGGCAGACATCTTGAAAAGAGAAAAATCAAAGAAGCTCTAGACACTAAAAGAAAATATTTTTGTTTCAAATAGGGATGACAGACGTCTTTAAGATCTAAAGAAGGAATTCATACATACACATGGTAAGTAAGGTGGATTGTGTTCTCAGACACCATAAGGTGAAATGTGTGTCTAGATGTCCTCAATTGGTTATGGATGACTTGACAGTTCCATACTAGGAGTAACACTGTGATGAAGGATTTGAAAGGAGGAAGACGAAGTATTAAGGTTTGGTATAATATATCAATACTCTAGAATGTAGGAATGTGTGTTCCTGTTTCCTGAACGTTCTGAAAGATATTGTCAACATTGGAAGTAAACGGTTAGTGATAACAAATCAAATGTGGATTTACTCCAAAAACAGGAGAGAAGTCACTCCATCGATTGCAGTAGAAGTGACAAGGTATGAGTTGGGTGTTATCTGCAAATGGGCATTGAATTGGACAATCGTTGTTGACTTGCGACTTTGAAGATGTTCCAGTTGAAGAGTCTGATGACGCCTGTAGAGTTGCAATTCAAAACTTTATTCCAACATCATTCAAGGCATGCCATATATATCAGCATTTTAAGAGTGTTGATTTGATTTTTTGCTGGATCACTTACAGAGTGAAATACGGAAACAACTTTAATTGAAACGGCCATCTTCGATTTCAAAATGGCGGTCAAGTTGAAATTAAAATAAGAATCAAATTATTTATGTATCAAACACTACAAAAGTATAAATACTCTCACTATATTTGTTTAAAGTCAAGCGTGATTATTTGGGGTCCATTTTTTTTCTGAAACCTTATGTCCCAAAAGAAGCCATATGCAAAGTTTCATGCTTTCTTCAAATTTTGAACGATTTTGCCGAAAAATCGATCTTAGCCGCTCCACTATATAGGTTATTTTTCAGTGATCCACGATGAATCTTACCAAATCACGTCATATATGTAAAAAAATACATACCTGGAATCTAATGTTGGTTGGCACAAAAATATCTTTTCCGTCCACAGTAATCTTAACATCGTAAGTGTTGGGTTCCATACCTGATCTGAAAAGACAAAAACAACTTTGAGATCAATAACACACATCTTCTTTAAAATCAAAGACAATCAAGATCCATGCTTTGTTTTGCTTAAATTCATATTTCGACAGATTTTCACAACATGGATATCGCTTTGCGCCATCAAACGGTCCTTACTTAAGATAAGCATAATATCCTGCATTTACGTAAACTACTTCTCGTATTCAAATCTCAAAACGTTTTCTTCTTGTGCTAGCCTACTAACGCTATACATTGTCCATCTTCGTCATTTTTCATGTTGGTTAATATCATAAAAAGAAATTAAAATAATCCTCTTACCTTGTTACACAGACAATATGTAATGTGTCTGTTTTCTCAGGAATGACGTCACAGGGATACACGAAATGCGTGTTCACGAAATATACCTTGTTTCCAAGGTGTTCTGTTCCAGGAAAATGATTGAACTGGTTCGTGGAAAAACCTCCACCTTTTAATGTGATATGTGTACCGCCTTGCAAACTTCCTCTTGAAGGTAGAATTTCAGTAACAGAACCTATAAATCAGATGTTTAAAACTAAAATAACCTTCAAATCATTGTAATAATAATTTCTACAATATAAGTCAAAGACGTCAACGGTCCCCTATCACATAATACAAGATCTATGTAGGATACAATGTACTTAATATGGCACGGAGACATAATTGTAATAATCCAGTGTGGTTCGAATTTGGATTTAGATTTACATCCTAGTAACAGCAAAGGATATCCTCCCGTGTATGTGGTGTCTTGCGTGTGTGAATAGAGCGTTTTGGGAGGCTATAGTATATTCGTGTTATGTCACATTTCACAAACAACGGGCAACACAGTGTATCACTCCCTTACTGCTGAGCGCTAAGCAGGAACACAAACTACAACTTTTATGGACTGTGGTGTGTCTCGGGGACAGAACTCAGCATCTACTTCACAACGGCGAGCGCTCAACCGAAGGCAAAATGTGAGAAGGTGTAAGGGAGACTATAGAAGGAAGAAATTTATTTAGGAAAATTTGTTTGTTTGTTTGATTATTTTAACGTCCTATTAACAGCCAGGGTCATGTAAGAGCGGTCTCTCATGTATGCAGTGTGTAGCGTGGGTGAAGTGCGAGATGCGTGTTTTGGGAGACTGCGGTATGTTCGTGCTGTGTCTCCTTGTATAGTGGAACTGTTGCCCTTTTTATAGTGCTATATCACTGAAGCATGTCGCCGAAGACACCAAGCAACACACCCCATCCGGTCACATTATATTGACAACGGGCGAACCGGTTGGCCTGTATGCTGAGCGCTAAGCAGGAGCAGAAACTAGCACTTTTATAGACTTTGGTGTGTCTCGGCCAGGGGACAGAACCTAGAGCCTTCCTCACATGGGCGAACGCTCAACTCAAGGCCAAAAGTGAGGCGGTGCCAAGGGAGGCATTAGGAAGGATAAAGTCAGTTAGGAAGAAGAGAAAAGATAAGAACCTAAAATTAGTCGCCTATTACGATCATGCACTAGGGGCAGCAGATACAATTCTAAGGCTCCTACCTATACCTATACAGCTATATCAAAATCCCAGTGGAATCGAGGAACACAGCATTCCAAGAAACCTTTTGTCTGTTTAAAAGATCCGGATCCAGAATGACCTTTACCTCAAGGAGTAAGATAACGACTTGACTCTAGGATGCTTAAATTAGGATCACAAAGCTCACTGCTAGCCATGCTGAAATGTTGGTTTTTTGTATTTATGTACTATTAGCAGCCAGGGTCATCATGCCTGTATATTTTGGAAGCTATGTTTTGTCTCTTTGATAAGTGAAACGTTTAGCCCATTTTATAATGCTATCTAACTGAAGCACACCGCCAGAGAACACATGGGCACCACACAGAAGAATTTGGAGAATGTATTCAATTAAGTTAATGGTGTTATATAGAGATTGAACAGTATTTTGATTGCGTTAAAGGTGGTATGAACGCAATGGGATACAGACATATTCAATGTAGCGCGTTGGGACTACATGTAGATTATGTCTGTATTCCATTGCGTTCATACCACCTTTAACGCAACCAAAACACTGTTCAATCTATATATTTACATAAATAAGTCCAATTTATGTCAAATTCAAAACGTTGATGGTTGCTAAGTTGGGTAACGACGGTAGTGAGGATGACCGAAGATATAGTTCCGATTGTTGAATGTCATAGCTGCAGTTTGGTTTGAAATACAACAATAACACTTTTCAATTATTTTCAAAAATATTTTTTTTCAATTTGATAATATATCAATAATGTCCATTTCGAATAAAAATTGAGATTACCAAGTCGGAACGACTACCGGCATGTATCGTTGTCAGGGTAGTGAGGCGGTCCAGAGTGGATCGAGCCGTCATATTTGATTTTCAACCGAGGAAAGTTACTGTGATATAGCGTATTGATGGTATGACCGTTGAGCTGCTGAATGTTTGTCATGTATGTATCGGTCTACGAACGCGATTTAGACTAAATTCTTTATAGTCATGACTGTTATTTTATTTTACGGAGGATAGAAAAGTGTTTGCGTGTGTGTATGCCTATTTTGAATGAAAAGACGGGGCTATTTATAACTAATGATACTGTTTCGGATAGGCTACCTGTAATGATTTTTTTCTGGAACCTGTATATGATCTTTTAACCTATTGTTCGCTTTTATAATTAGACGCTCCCAGAATTGTTCACCGATAATCCGATGTTCTGTATATTAAGGTGAGATGAGTGACCGTACACACATACATGTAGGCCTACATCTGACGTAACTAATGGGATTCCCCGAACATTCCCGAGGAAAGCCCCCCGGTTGTAGCCCCGACCAGCGATTCATTTTGTAGTTTATTACCGTTACAATGCTTGATCATATCTTTTGTTTTTATGTCAAAAACGTATTTAATTGGATCTAATAAAAAATCTTTATTTTTATTTTGAAATCCGTCAACTTATGACGCAAAATCTTATCGAAGCGTGAACAAGAAGTAGTCCGAACCTGCACTACGTTTGTATTCATACGTCATTGCGATTACGCTAATTTGAACGCAACTCCCCTCCCGTTGGGCATGGGCATATGTAAATATAATATGAGTAAACTTCGACTGCTTCCTAGTTTCATCGTGTCGGGTAACTGCATTAGGAACTAAATAAACAATAGCATCAAACTGTTACCTCAATACAAATGTAATATTTGCTTTGACTGTTGTGAGGACACTGGACGAGTTAGGCTTGGACCACGAGCGAATTTAAACAAAAGATAAGGGATGACCTTAAAAAGCAATGCGAACATTTAGGCTGTTTCGTGTGTTTATTAAACTATACGAACATGTAGGCTGTTTCATGTGTTAATTTATTCGTGAATTACGAGTAATTTATACATACGCTTAAATTGCGGTCCAAAGTTTGTGAAATACAGAAACATTCTAGATAATTAAAATGTAATATCTACTTACCAGATACTTTAAGGAAACACAGTGATAACAACAACCCCGCCACTATCAGCAAGCCTCTACGGTATATCTCTGTCCACGGGGGTCCCATGTTTGAAGACAGGGAAGTACACACTGACCAAGATTGTGCAGTGCAAACCTTTTATAACAGGCGTTGCTATGCGTTAACTCAATAATGGGATAAGTCATGCAACCAATCGCGTTACTTCCCTGTTCAGACAATATCTAGCAACAGAGGTTTCATTGATTTTTTGGTTATTGATGTGGTATTTCTTTAAAAAAAATGGGCCGCGGTGGCCGAGTGGTTAAGATGTCCCGACATATTACCACAAGCCCTCCACCTCTGGGAAGCGGGTTCGAATCCCATGTGCGGCAGTTGCCGGGTACTAACCGTTGTCCGGTGGTTTTTCTCCGGGTACTCCGGCTTTCATCCACCAACAAACCTGGCACGTCCTTACATGACCCTGGCTGTTAATAGGACGTAAAAATAAACAAACCAAACTTAAAAAAAAATACCCATATCTCAATATGATATGAAATATACTTTAACTGCGTCAACAGCTACTTTTCCAAATAAAGTTCTTTGACGAGGATTTTTTTTTCAAAATAACGTTTTCATATTTCTTAAATACATTTTATCATTTTTGGTAATGCCTATGCCATCTATTCGGCACTGCTGGATGCTTGATCGTAAAAGGCGACGAAATGTAGGATTTTATCTTTTCTATTCTTCCTAAAAAAACTTTCTTCTTCCTAACGTCTCCTTTGACAGCGCCATACTTATGGCCTTCTGTTGAGCACTCGCCCCAGTGAGGTAGGCTCTGGGTTCTGACCCCTGGCAGTGACACATCATAGTCCATACATAGAAATAGTAGTTTCTGCTTAGCATAAAGGTGGGACGACTGGTTCGCACGTTGTCACTATAATGTGACCGGGTAAGGCGTGTTGCTTGCAGCTTCTGCGACATGCTTTAGTAAAAGGATTTCTAAATTTCTTTATCTCCTTCGACAGTGATACAACCTTATTTTTTGATTGACGATCTGGGTCGTGTAAGGACAGCCTCCCATATATGCAGTGAGTAGCGTGCATGAAGTGTGTGTTGGGAGATCTTATCTTTTATATTCGTCATAACTGACATTCTTCTTCCTAAACTCTCATGATATTAATGACCCTGCAGGTAGGGCGTTAGGATCAGTAAAATGTTATTAGGTGGGGTGTGTTGCTAGGTGTCTTCGGCGGCAGGCTTCAGTAATAGGATATAGCACTATAAAAAGGACAGCAGTTCCATTATACAAGAAGACACAAGACAAACATACCGCAGTCTCCTAAAACACGCACATCGCACTACATACACGCTACACATCGTATACATGGGAGGCCGTCCTTACACGACCCTGGCTGTTAATAGAGGACGTTAATTAAACAAACAAACTAATGGTATGACTATGAACGAACCGATCGTATCTTTGTTCTGAACGCTAAGGGATTGAACAACGGTTTTCAGATTATCTAGCGATTGAACAACCTGGTGGGAGTGGTCGCTGCATGGTGATTGATTCAATTCACAAACTAGCAAGTAGTCTTCCTCAATGCAGTCATTTGGACACTTGCACGGATGATCTAAATCAATAGATTTGGCAATTAGGCCTATCCCACAATGAGGTTGTTTGTTTGTTTGTTTGATTAATTAACGTCCTTTTAACAGATATGGTCATGTAAGGACGGCCTCTCATGTATGCCTGCCCTGCAGGTAGGGCGTTAGGACTGTACCTGCTGCCCCTATTGCATGATCGTAAAAGGCGACTAAATTTAGGATCTTATCTTTTTTCTTCTTCCTAACTGACTTTATCTTTCCTAATGCCTCCCTTGGCACCGCCTCACTTTTGGCCTTGAGTTGAGCGTTCGCCCCTGTGAGGAAGGCTCTGGGTTCTGTCCCCTGGCCGAGACACACCAAAGTCTATAAAAGTGATAGTTTCTGCTCCTGCTTAGCGCTCAGCATACTGGGACGACTGGTTCGCCCGTTGTCAGTATAATGTGACCGGGTGGGTTTGTTGCTTGGTGTCTTCGCCGGCATGCTTCAGTCCTAAAGTTGTATTAGCTGCAATATTGTAGCTCAAAAGACTTTTAGACAGAATATGGTGTCGTCTTTAGAGCTACAATTGGTGCCTATTACTGCTAATGGAGCAAAATTATGATTACGCAAACCATTATAAAACGTTTGTTTGCATTTTATCGTACTTTATTTGATATTGCTTACCTACTAGGCAATAAAACTGAACCATATAAAATATCAAATTCTCATCGAGGCATTTTTTCACATAATATATATGAAGGGCTTTCTGAAGGGAATTTATAGGGCAAGTCCACAAATTGTAAATCTGACGTCTTGTGAAAAGTACGATAGATATTAAGAATGCTAGTTATGTTTGTTTTGGACAAAAATGATATGTAAATGCATGTATACGCATAAAATAATTGGAAACCTACAAAAAAGTATAGAAAACTGTGCCCGAGTGATTTTCGGAGGCAGTGCTCCACTACGACACATAGGGACTAATTCGTACCCGGCTGAAAGGTATAGCAGGCCGGGTACGTATATTTATATTCTATCTAAAAGTCTTTTGAGCTACAATATTGCAGCTAGCAATAGGGGCAGTAGGTACAATTCTAACGCCCTACCTGCAGGGCAAAACGAAAAAAGTCTAACCTATTATTTTTTTTAATATTTTTTTTAATTTGTGTCCCTTTTACCATATGAAAGATAAGAGACTATGTGTTTACAACAATTTGGGTAAATTTAAGTATACCTGAATGAAAATAAGAAGCAAATGGCAACAGATGCATTTTCATTTACAATTATTTTTTTGTTAAAAACTTTGTCGATGACATAGTCATGAATCAATTTGAAGAAGAAAAAATAACTTTATACTTGTGTTTTGTTTATTTTAATAATCATTGTTTATAATTGAATTCTTCAATGAAATTTTATGTGAAAAAGCATAAATAATTTCAAGAAGCTAAAAGAAAGAGAGAAAAACAAAGCACACCAACATAATTTTCATTGCATTGTTTTGTCAATATCCCCTCTTTCAAAAAGTCATGAGAAAATAAACTGTATTTACAAGTAATGTTTGGCCTCTCGGTAGAATACATCCTTAAAAATCAATATAAAGCTAAAACAAATCAGAATCACGATTTTTTGACATTTTCAAGAATTACCGGGTTTTGTGCTAGCCATAAACTAAGGAATTAATACCTCTTCTCTCTGAGGTAGTGAAAACCACTTGTGTGAATAGTTATCTACGTCCCAACCGAACTATTTTGTTGAATCATATAAAATACCCGCACTACGGAAAACAAAATCGATTATGTATTAGCATTAAGCATTAGGTTTAGAAATCCCCAGGACTTAAAACTATGTCTAAAGTCAGTTTTTGGTGAAGCGAAAGATTACTTCGTGTATCCATGTACAACAAGCATAACAAAGGACTTATTTTTTGCCGATAAAGAATTTTGGTCTGGATTCATGGACTTATTGAAAATGCAGATTGTCTGTATATACGGGAGGAGAAATTCGAGAGATGACAAAAAGTTACGTTTCCTATTATGATGTAAAAAGGGAGAGCTTTCATATCCATACATGAAAGACTTTAACAATACATTGTATTTGACAAGATTGAGCTAAACTATTATTGAGCTGTGGATTTTACTTATCAAAATGTCGACACGGAAGTTGGCCTACAAGTCACGTGAGGTTACAGTGATAACATAAATGGATTTGCAAAAAGATATAAAAGTCACGAACCTCACATTGATTGATGTGAACAATTTTATACGTTCTACCTCTCAGCTATAACCCAGCAGTTTTCATGTGTTGCCACACACATATTTTTATTTTATTTTTTATTTTGAAGTCAACCAGCACGTGTTTTAAATTGCCGTATGTGGAAATATGGTAATAAGAAATGTTATTTTAATAAAATAAGAGATAAAATTCCTATAAGACAAAATGAGCGATATTCTCACCTTTTCGAAATGGTTCCAACGTAAAATCATTATTTCCAATAAAATTCCGTCTATTGGATATAATGTATATGAAACTTAAAAATGTGTCAATAATTAAGCATCAAACTGTCTTCCTATGGAATATATGGTCTATATAGATGCCAGAGCTTTGCATACAAACTTCATAATGTTAGCGCATTATGAAACAATTGTATGCAAAGCTCTGGCATATATACAAACCATAGATTCCATAGAAAGATACATGTAGTTAAATACTTATTTTTACATTATAAACTCGTATTGGGGGTTTCTGCAATTGCATTGTAAAGTTAGACCAGGAAACCGTTTATCAACGACAATTTAATCCACGAGATGGAACAGCCATTTTGACGGTGATCAGTTGACGATACCATATCAGCATTATATTAGTGACGTCAAAATGATCCTGTTTTGAGTATCAGTTATACTCCTATAGACTTCACTTTGACTTGGTTAGTTTATGTTATAGAAGTGGCCAGTGAATTTAAATACTGTGTGTTAAATGACACATGTATTGTTTGACGTCATTAGTGACGTCAAAATGATCGTGTTTTGAGTATCAGTTATACTCCTATAGACCTCACTTTGCCTTGGTTAGTTTATGTTATAGAAGTGGCCAGTGAATTTAAATACTGTGTGTTAAATGACACATGTATTGTTTGATTTCCTCGATTCATGTCCTAATGATGTGCATTTGCCTCTGTTAAGAAAGATCTTGGTCGAAAAATATTGCGTTTTTTAAATGATCAGCACCAAGGAAATGGGCGCCTGAGACAAATCTATGATATAGGATACGTTTCGTTATTATTGCACAATTAAGTTGACTTAGGTTGCATGTGTCGCAAAGGGGCAAAATATGAATATGCAACACGAATATACCGAATATACCGCAGTCTCCCAACGCACACACCACACACTTCATGCACGCTACTCACTGCATATATGGGAGGCCGTCCTTACACGACCCTGATCGTTAATTAAAAAATAAGGTTGTATCACTGTCGAAGGAGATAAAGAAATTTAGAAATCCTTTTACTAAAATGCAAAGGAGCATGCGTGCTTGCCGTACTTGCAGAGCCGCCATCCATGACAACATTTTTGGCTTTTTTTTTAAATTATTGTCATATTAAAAGCCATGTAAGGACAGTCTCCCAAGCGGTGTTGCGTGTAGGAGGTACGGGCGTGTGTTTTGGGAGACTGCGGTGTATCAGTGTTGTGTCTTCGTGTGTAATGGAACGCTTATAATTACCCTTTTTATAGTGTTGAGGCGTGCCGCAGAAGACAGCAAGCAACACACCTCACCCGGTCACATTGTACTGACAACGGGCGAACCAGTCGTCCCACTCCCTTTACGCTGAGTGGTAAGCAGGAACAGAAACTATCACTTTTACAGACTATGGTGTGTCTCTCTAGGGGACATAACCCAGAGCCTTCCTGTATCTGTGACTTTATTGTAATGACATGCACTATTTTGGAAACGGTAAAATTTTGCTTTCCTATTTTGTACAGCTTGAATTGAACATGCAAATCAGGGTTCGCACAAGGATATATCGTATGTCCGCATTATTATAGCAATACTCATTCAGTATATAAATTTAAGGTGTGCCACAAGGATTTGTTGTGTGCCTGCTAATTTATTGTTTCTTCTTACGATTATTTTCATGTGTTCAACGGAAACCACAGGGATCTGATTTAGGTCCTTAATCGTTTTCATGTTGGGGGTTCCTCCTCACGGTTCTACTATAATTCCAGTGAGAGCGATAATTATTTATTATACTATCCGTTGGGCGAGATGACTATATCCACGAAAATAATTTTGACAGCTTTTTGAAACTATTTCGTCCCCAGTCAAGATTCCTGGCAGCAGCAATTTGGCCATTTCGGAAGGTTATCAGAACGTGACCCCTCATGGGATGTTGTCCGATCCTTCTATCAAACGTAGTTCTAATAAATGATCTGTATTTTTAATCATGTATTTTCAGAGTTTTTAGACCACCATCATCAGATAAGTGGTTCCCTTAGGACATTAGCTGTGGATGTTGCATTTTGGGAACGATCGGTTAACAAGATGACCGATAGGCAGCCATCTTGTATTTTAATACTTGAAGATTGCTACCGTTATTTCTAAGAATGAAATTAATTAAAGGGATATATTTCTCAAATTTCATATGCAGACTCAATATGGGCCCTAGTTGTTCATTTCGTATTTTATGACGGTTCAGTCAACAAGATGGCCAACAGGCTGCCATCTTGGATTTTGATAATTGAAGTTTGTTACCGCTATTTCTCAAAATCTCTGAAATTCGCTGAAAATGTACTGAAGTGTAGTTTGTAGTTAAAATTTGCAAAGCAGAAAAAGATCCCTATCTCTTTCCATTGTCAGACAGTGAACATTCTTTGGTGGGCGCCAATATATCCCTCTGGGATCTCTTGATTTTATTTAGATACATAAACTTTAGAATTATTTTTCGAAGTTTTGATAATGGAAATGTTTACCGTTTTAACAATTTTTAAACAAATGAGTTTCCTTTGCTTTCAAGAAATCATTTATGAAACCAAAATGTCAGATTAAGAGGGAAATGGCGGCATAAGTGTTTACATGTGTGAATAAACACTGTGTCACAAAAACAACGGACAAAAATATATGATTATGGAAATTACAGGGTGTTTCAGAAAACATGTCCCGACATTATAATTCAAACTGTTATATACGGAAGCGTATTAGGTTCACATAGAAAAACAAATTTCATGAGAACGAAAATGTTTTATTTGGTGGCCGCCACATAATTGCCGCCAAATAACTATCTGTTTTCTTGTTTTCTAGTGATGTAATTGATGTTCATATTATGAAATCCTAAATGTAAATTTGTGCAACTACGATTTTTCATGAAGAAGTTATAACTATATGGAAGCGTATACGTATTAGGCTTACATGTATCGGAAAACATTTTTCAGGATAACGAAAATGTTTTATTTGGCGGCCGCCAGATAAATAAAGAGGCGGCCGCAAAATAATTTGTGTTTTAAACTGGTTTACATAGATGCACACCAATCAACTATATACGGACGTCCATGCATGTTTGGATTGTCTATAATTTATATCTAGACCTTAAGCATTAAAGTCGGGACATGTTTTCGGAACATCATATATAAATCATATAAAATGGTAGGTATTTTCTTGTATGTGTTGTGCAAAATTGATAGAAAAATAAACAGAACATAACTATTTGAATAAAATCATCAAAATGCATATGAAGTAATATATTTAATATAGTGTAAATACACCAGTGATGTACTATCCATTGACTGAATGAAGATATCAAAATATGTTTTTTTTTTTTTTTTTTTTTTTTAATGTTGGCTCACTTGATGTAAATTGGAGTGTGGAAGATAACCTATATTTTCTTGAACTTTGGAATTTAAATACATTTATACTATTATTTGTTACAACTTAAGTAATGCTCCAAAGTTATGATTGTTTAAGTTAAGTTAGGAATTTCTGGTTCAATACTATATTTTGTGTATCCACAAACTCAAAAAATATAAATGAAGTTATTTAAATTTAATTATAGAACGTCATTTCATTTTCTTCCGGTGTGTGGGAAAATATATGATGTGCAATTGAAACAAGCTAGATTGGACTTTTACCTTTTATCTGAAAACTTGTTACCAAGTGTGGCCAATGCAACTATAGAAGCGGGTTATAGATCTGATCATTCTTTTCCCATGATTAATTTAAAGTTCAATGAATTTAAACGAGGCAAGGGGCTCTGGAAATTCAATTCCTCACTATTATATGATGAAGAATATCTCAAAATTGTTAAGAATATTATTGTTGATACCAAAAGTCAGTACTGTTTACCAGTCTATGATCGGAACAACATTAGTAATGTTGCTGATACAGATATTCAATTTGTTATTAATGACCAACTTTTCCTTGAAACTCTGCTAATGGAAATAAGGGGTAAAAGTATCTCTTACTCATCTTTTAAAAAGAAACAGCTAAATTTGAATGAAGATAATATTAAGAAAATTATTCAAAACCTAGAAGAACAAGAGCATGTAAATGTGGAAGTATTAGAGGATAAAAAAAAGCAGTTAGAAATATTACGAGTAAATAAAATTAAAGGAAGTGTCATTCGATCTAGAGCAAGATGGCAAGAAGAAGGTGAGAAACCAACAAAATATTTTTTAAGTCTAGAAAATAGGAACTTTGTTTCAAAGATAATACCTCGAATTGAAAAAGATAATAGTGCTATTCTAACAGATCAAAATTCTATTCTGAAAGAGGTTCATTCTTACTATGGAAAACTCTATGACGATAATTATGACATAGATGATTTTAATCTAACAGAGTATTTAGATATATATGATGTCAAAAAATTAAATGATTCTGAGTCTTTAGATTTAGAGGGGATCATCACTTTAGAAGAGGCAGCTAAAACCCTAAAAAAAATGAAAAATAATAAAAGTCCTGGTACAGATGGTTACACAGCCGAATTTTTTAAATGTTTTTGGAAGCAACTAGGAGTATTTATTGTCAGGTCTATTAATTATGGTTATATAAATGATAAATTGTCTATAACACAAAGACAAGGGGTTATCGTCTGTATTCCCAAGGGAGATAAGCCTAGGCAGTTTTTAAAAAATTGGAGACCTATCACTCTTTTAAACATAGTATATAAAATAGCTTCAGGATGTATTGCAAATAGAATTAAAAACGTGTTAGATAAGTTAATTTGTGAGGATCAAACAGGATTTCTTTCGGGTCGTTACATTGGTGAAAAATACAAGATTAGTGTATGATATAATGCAATTTGCTGATGAAAAATATATTCCAGGTATGTTACTTATGTTAGATTTTGAAAAAGCCTTTGATTCTGTGTCTTGGAAATTTATAGATGAAGTCCTTAGATATTTCAATTTTGGTCCAGATATTCAAAAATGGATAAAGTTGTTTAATACTAACATTACGGCAACTGTAAATCAGGGGGGTAACCTGTCACCGTTTCTTCAAATTAAAAGGGGCTGCCGTCAAGGGGACCCAATCGCCCCATTATATTTTCATCTTATGTGTTGAAGTGCTAGGTATCAGATTAAGAAACAATAAAAATATTAAAGGAATTGAAGTAGGTAATTTGCCTATCCTAATTTCTCAGTATGCTGATGACACTACGCTTATACTAAATGGTGCAGAATTATCGCTTCAAGAATCTATTAATGAATTAAAAACTTTTGCAAGAATCTCTGGTTTAAAACTAAATGTTGATAAAACACAGGTCATTTGGATTGGGAGCAAGACTTACAGTAATGAGGCCTTTCTACCGGAACTAAATTTACAGTGGGGAAAAACTAAATTTAACTTGTTAGGAATTGAGTTCAGTGTAAATCTACATGAGTTTCCCAAATTAAATTTTGATAAGAAACTGATAAAATTAAAGGCATTAATAAAGACATGGAATAGAAGAATACTTACACCTATTGGAAGAATAACCCTAATTAAGTCTTTGTTTATACCTCAATTTAACCATTTATTTACCTCTTTACCAAACCCTAGTGAAACTTTTTTTCAAGAGCTCAACTCAATTCTTTTTAACTTTTTATGGAACAGCAAAGTAGACAAAATAAAGAGGGATATCATAACACAAGATTATAGCAAAGGCGGATTGAAAATGATGAATATAAAATTGTTTGTTGATTCTTTGAAACTTGGTTGGATAAGCCGCTTACTGAAAAAAACATGCAAGTGGCAAATTATTTTTAACTCGCACACAGATTTTAAAATGCTGTCAACATGTGGTAATGTATATATTGAGAAATGTCGAAAGAAATGTAATAATAAATTCTGGAAAGATGTTTTCAAAGCATGGGAAAATTTTAATGATATAAATGGAAGTAAGGGAAATGTGGACAATCTAACGGGTGTGTTGACAAGGCCAATCTGGTATAATAAATCTATTATTGTTGGAAGAGAAGTAGTGTTTTATAAGTCCTGGTATGATAAAGGAGTGACAATAATCAATGATTTGATAAAAGATTATGTAACATGCTCCTTCTATACTTTTCAAGAATTTACAGAAAGATATAACATCAATACAAATTTTCTTCAATTTCAAGGTCTTATTTCATCTGTTAAAACATTTCTAAGTAGGCTAAATTTTGAAAATCACGAAGTATTTTATCCAATTATTCCTAATAATTTACTGTGTTTTATAAATAGCCTAAAAGGGACAAAATATTTTTATAAGATTATGGCCATGAATGGTGATTTTATTTCACCTGTGGTAGAAGAAAATGGGAGTATATATTTGATGAAATTGAATTAAATTGGGACAAAATATATAACAATCCTTTCAAGGTTACTAACAACACAAAGCTACAATGGTTTCAATACAGGGTAGTTCAAAATATTTTAACAACAAACTCTTTTTTATATAAAGTAGGATTAGTTAATAATCCAATATGTAATCTCTGTAATCTTGAAAATGAGAATATTGTTCATATTTTATGGGAATGCAGGGAGACTCAGAGATTTTTGCAAATTATAGAGACACTTTTAGATGCTTTGTATATCCCATTTCAATATAATAAGCCAAGTTTTCTTTTTGGTATGTGTCTGAATGATAGACCTTCTCCAACAAATAGACTAGATAATGAAATTTTAATCATAGTAAAATTTTACATATATAAAACAAGATGTCTACATAAAGCTTTAAATCCACATGCACTTATTAATTTAATTCATGAGCATTATACTACTCAAATACATATTGCTCGCAGCAATGGTGAAACTGCACATCAGAAATGTAAAAATGAATGGAGGAAATGGGAAAAACTCGTGAAATTATAAGCACATTGATTTCCTGTATTTATTTATTTTTTTTTTTTTTTTTTTGTATGAATATATACTTATACCGGTACATATTATTACATAACTGTAATATATAAGGGCAGGCATAGTCATAAGCTTGATTATTATTGATCTTTTTATTCTATTTTATCTAAGTATTCTTAAAATTCTAACACATACGTCTTAACAATTCCAAGCGAAGCTCATGTTCACCGAGCATAAATGCCATATTAATGGAAAAATATCAAAGGTTTTTTTTTGTTTTTGTTTTTTGTCTCTAGCCCAGTCTCTTTCCCCTTTATCTCTGTTCTCTTCCTTTCTTTCCCAATATATTGTTTACTACTAGTCTTTATTTCTCTTTTCCTTTTCTTGCTTCTTCTAATGTGTATGTATGTGTGTAAAGATGAGTATGTAAGTGAGGACTTTTCTCGTTTGTGAGAAAAATAGAATACATGTATGTGCGAGTAGGTGCGTGTATGTGGTGCAAGTGGTATGAATGTTGTGTGATGCCTTTATTTATACCAACAGCTCAATTATGTTTAGTTAATTAATTAGGATCATTAATATTACTAAGGAAGATTTGAAAGGACTTATGATAATGATGAGTGATTATGAAAATAAGGATGAGTTATATATGATGATGCTGATGAATGATAATGATGATATGAATGATTAGGATTATGAATGATAAGGATGATGAATGATAATGATGATGAGAGGATAATAAAAATGATGAGGATGATGATGAATGATTACAGCATTGATGATGGGTGGCCATGATGATGAGGATGAGTGAGGAAATTGATGAATTACTGTAAAAATTATGAGTAAATGTAAATGATGAAAGGATTTGATTGGTGAAAGTGAGGATGAATGGCTATGACTAATATGAGAATGATAATTTTGAGTGTGTTGATGAGGATCAATTGTGACTGATGAGGATGAACCTTTAAATGTGAATGAAAATCTGGTGAGAATGATAATGATGATAAGAAATAATGTGCATAATTAGAAGGAATATCATTATGATAAGCTATATAATTTAAAAATAATTAATTAAACTGTTTTTGTCTGTATATATTACTGCTGTTGGAAAAAATAAAACAATTACAAAAAAAAAAAAAATGATGTGCAATTGATTTGACAAACTTTTATTCTAGCCAAAATATTTTAGTTTTCAAGGCACCTGTACAGATAATGAAGATTTGCGCTTCGCTTCTTTTTATTAAGACTCCGCGAGAACCGGAAGTAGCATTTGTCACGTGTTTCGGGTCAGCTGATGTACTCTGTTTACAAACACCAGGTAAAGTAAAACAATCGGAGGATTTTATCGGTGAACAATTTCGAGACGATCCAAGTTTTATCATATTGCTTCTGCCTTTTGGATTCACATTTATCATCAAAGTTTGCATGACAAAATTCATAAATACCTTTGTAAGTGATATTACGATGGCCCAGTTGATTTACATTTTACAATCATGGCTTACAAAATTGCAAAATGCAGCTAGGTTGTTTCGCTCCAAATATATTGGCTGATAAGCTAGTCCTACATAACGATGCTAATATGGACACGGTTATACTATAATAATATTGGTACTTGACTTGAATATAGTTGTTATCTTACAACTTTATGCATACATGCCATATTTTTCTAGGGGTGGAAAGGGAGATTGATAACCATTTTGAGGGATTTTGGTCTCAAAGGGGGGGGTATACGCGCGACATATATGAATAAATTAAATATCTGCTTTTTTATGATGAAATTCTGCATTCATATTGAATTTTACTGAAATAAAAGAATGTGTGGTTTTGCAAAAGTAGTCACATCCCTATCAAGGATTTATAAGTGAGAAGGATTCGTGACTGTCTCTTTACACTAAAACACCACGCGAGACGCCTATGAACCGGGAATAAAAACCGTTTTTCTCAACAAATACTCGTCTTATCAAGTCAAACGAAACACCAATGTAAAGTTTATTAAATTTTACAACGTTTATCACTTGCTTTAAGGACGGAAGATTTAGAAGAATATGTCTTAAATTTTCGTTAAAAAGTACGACAGCTCATGAAATGACGGCCCCGCTTTAGAAAGTAAGACGGTAACCCTCGCACCCGCAAGCTACATCAAAGGCTGCGCCGCAGCAGATATCAAAGGAAAACGGTCGTCGCCCAACGTCACGGTCAGTGCACAAACACAAAAGCTCCTACGTTGTACTCCCTCAAAACCCACTGTGACTTATCCTTCTCATATACGTCCTTGTCCCTATATACACCCAGTTCTGGAGCAGTTTTATTGTTCGAAATATTAGACTGGGCTTTTTAATAATCTCTGACAATAACGGATAATTAACTTAGATAAAGTTCTTAAATTTACAAGCATTAAATTTAAAAAAAAACCAGAATCGTTACAGTAGTATTCAAAATGTAATTTAATCTGAGAGAGAAAAAAAGTAAATTTCTTTTTAATTTCATTTATTTAAATTACTGATAAATTTTTATTATTAATTTTTTTTTTAAAATAAATTCACTCAGAAATTCTAAAAAAATAATACTTTTTCCATTTTTAAAAACGTGGTTATTAGGAAATCCGGAAATTCTATAAAATCCGGATCATCTATTACAATTACCCAAAATGGCGGCCATTACGATTGCAAAGTTTGTGACATCCATCAAATACAGATTAAATTATGTTATCATAAATAAAAAAAATAATCCAATAATTAAGTTGCATGGTCTGTCCACAACAGGTTGAGAAACATTCACCACGTATACGTGTATGTATTGGAAACAGTCCTACCTTTGTGTCACAGTTACCCATTACAGTAGTCAATAATTTGCCCAAATGCAACATTCTGCGACAAAGAAAAACACACAAAGTTGTTAAAAAAATGCCATAAGCTGGGGGGGGGGGGGGGGAGGGTGTGTTACATCGCACCTATATATCATTATGTCCAGAAATTGACATCTTAATTACAACCAAGCAAAAATAATTGAAATCAATAGTTCATGGGTGAAAGAACTGCATGGTCTTATAATAATTCATGCAGACGATAAGCCAATCTATAAATATGATGCATTTTCTTATTTTCTTGTTATTTTTAAATAACTGAAGAAAGGAGCCGGTTGGTGTAGTTTGTATATAGTGTTAAATACTGTTACAGTCTCTGTCACTCAGCTGAGGGAGCATGCTTCTTTGGCTTATAGTCGGTAGAGCTGTAGTTTTTCACACTGGAGACCAGGGTTTGATTTCTGGTTGGGGCACTCAACAGGAATGTGCATTTTGCCTGTTCTTCTACACAACATTGTGGAATATCCAGCATTGGGGTAACAAAGTGATTATGGTAACCATCTCTACTCTGGATTGTTACTATTTTCATTCATTACAACACAGTATTTCTGACTAATAGGCCTACATAAATATTGTTGACATGCAATTTAATCTTTTGGTACTAGTACGTTCATCAGGGTATCTGATATTTTAGATAACATATGTATGCATGCAGTTTGAAGCTGATATGAAAATTTAGTATTAGCTTTAAAGATCTAGTTTTACAGGTATTATTTATTACCTATACAGATGCTGTAGATACTGATGTAAGATGTTTTGGTGAAGTTTCCGTGATGTTACGACCATGGTGGTAACAGAAGTGACGAGGCCTCCAGAGTCTCCGACTGAAGGAGGCGAACTCAAGGAATCTCAAAATAAAAGATCCGTCCAAGGAATTATACTGAATCTTCAGAGGTCATGCGATGCTGACCTTGTACACTCTTCACTTCAGCAGTTACAGACTCTGGCTAAGAAAAGTGAGTGAACAATAACAACAAGCTACAGTCAAAATTGCCTTAGCGACCTTCTGAATTCAGCGACCTTCTGTCTTAAACGACCTAAATTATTCCTCCCAGCGAAAATTACTATATAATCTATCTGTATTAAACGACCGTCTGTCTTATGCGACAAGCGACCATACTTTTAGGATCTAACGACACTCAATTTTCTGTATTTAACGACCCAAATCACACATGCATTTGTCTTCTATTCATATATAAAGCCAAGCCAGTTAACTATCCTGTAGGGCTTCCAACCCAGCCCCATTAAGGCCAGACAAAAGAGCTATCCATATGGCTTGGTTATATACACGAGGTGTTCACTTTGACATAAATTAGCACTTATTCATGCATGAAGTCTCTCGGCTTCGGTACCGATGGCCGAAGCCGTCTGCATGTCTAAGCTGGATATTGCAAGGAAAATGTGCTATTTATTCACGATGTTTGTGATAAAAATCAAGAATAATCACTTCCAAAACCAACTAAAACAATGATGAACAATGATTTACTCACATAAGAACGACATGAATGTAGAAATATGGTACTGAAAATGTATCAGTGTAGCTAAGCATGATGGCAGCCATTTTGGGAGATAGTAACAGAGGAGTCGGAAATAGCTGATTTCCGGATTTTTTTTAAATTATTTTTTTTTCACACTATTTTTTTTTTCCATTTCTTTTATCTATAAAATAAATGAATAAAATGATGAAAGAAAATAATAAAAAAAACATCAAAAATTATTTTTATTTTTTTTTTGCTTTTAAATACATTGTAATTTTGTAGCTAATTATGATATATAAGTGGTATTTTGACTGTTTTTAGTACAACAAAACTGTCAAAACATGTCCCACAATATACATTGATACATGTATTTAATTGTTTCAAAAGGGGTGATTCAATTAAGAGACCAACTGTCATATGTGACCTATTTTTCAATCTCCTTTGGAAGGTCTCTTAAAAACATTTTGACTGTATTTCGAAAAATCTACACAATTTCATTGTATGTGTAATGAGCAGCATATTATTCTTCAGTTGTATTGATGTTATGTATCTAATTTGACTTTTAGTGATGAATTGTATTGGTTTATTACCACAATCATAGTACTTATTTTTTATCCAGGCTTCAAGATCATGGATCAGTCTTAAGTTTGGTCTTGGCCAATCAAAATTAATTACCTTGTTAAATGGGTTTGGAGCAGTCATATTGTAATGAGTATTTTTATATATTTCATTTGGAAGTAAATTTATAATTCACTCTGACACAACTGTAGAAGCACAAGTCTATGAAGTTCTTAAAACAAAAATCTTGCTTTATAAGCTGAGGAAGAAATCGAGAACTTAATTCATTAAAATTACACAAAATTGACTCATATATTGAGTTATATTGAGACTAGTTTTAACTATCAGGACAAATAGTGACCTATATAGTGACCTGTTCCAGATGAAGTCCAACGTTTGCTGGCAAACAGAGAGGTTCATGAGTGTATAATGTCTGCGATTTCTCACCTTGACCTTCACAAGGACGTACAGAAGGTAAAAATTCTATAATATCACGCACAATAAGTCACCTTGAACTTCATTTATAAGGTTACAGTGACACATAAGCAAAATTAATCTACTTATTATTATATGTCCCTTAGCTTATAAAAAGAGATACTCAAACCATTTACAAACACATGAACTGTATGTGATCTTTTTAATAAGATAGTACCGGGTAATTTTAATTATCCTTCTGAAAAAGTTATTGCTCAAAGTGGCACACTAAATGTGCAAATGAATTTGTAAAAGAAATGAAATGTATAAACCATTGGTTTTCATATTCATAGTCTGCATAATTTTAATTTGAGGTTAGTAAAACTGAGGCTTCAAAAAGAGGGCGGGTCACTTATAGGGACAGGTGCTCTTTTTGGGTCGAATATGGTATTGAAAAAAAAAATTCAGCAGGGAAACTTAACTGGTTGTTGAACTGAATTCTATAGTATAGTGATTTTTCGTCTGTTATCTCTTTATCACAACATAAATTAACGTTACAATTGTCAACAACACATCAAATATGACAGATCAGCAGGATGGTGGTCAAATTATTTATAGACTATGGACTTAAGGATTTTGTAGAATATTTTTAACGTTTTGTTTATATATTTTTTTTTCAGTTTGGTTGTGAAGTACTAGCAGAACTTGTGGAGAAAATACCAGCACTGTGTAAAACATTTAGTCAGTCTGATACATTAGGGTAGGTGTTTTAGTCACAGACCATATATCTGATAATATATAGATATCTAGTCTTTTATTCATGGACTATATATATCTGATAATATATAGATATCTAGACTTTTATTCACGGACTTTATATCTCTGATAATATATAGATATCTAGACTTTCAGTCACGGACTTTATATATCTGATAATATATAGATATCTAGTCTTTTATTCACAGACTATATATATCTGATAATATATAGATATCTAGTCTTTTAATCATGGACTTTATATATCTGATAATATAAAGCTATATATGATATTCTTTCTAATGATTTTGCCTTAACATTTCATCCATGTCTTCAGTAAGTACCTGCTTTAATGAGGAGTAATGGTACGTACGGCATCTGACATTTTGACTACAGATGTCTAAGACACAGTAATCAAATGGTTAAGATGTCTGATATTCTGCCACTAGTCCTTTAGTTCAATAAAGGTATCTGAAATGTTAAACTTAAAAAAAAAAATGTTTTGTGTAATTAGATGACCATAACAGCTAGACTATAATTTCATAACTAAATATTTTCAACAGAAAACATCTAGTTTATTCATTATTTCTATGATAATGTACAGCTGTTTCTGGGTTGTGGGTTGTTGTTTCTATAATCATGTTAATTATTTCCTAACGATGTTGACTTTCAGACATCTCTTTGTGATAATACATGCCAACTCCTTTACTGATCCCAAATTGCATGGAACTGTCTTAAGGATATTCGCAAAGATTCTGGAGGAAGGTAAGATCACTCTCTAGACTCATGTATCTCATAATAAGACGAATTGGGACAAATATGTATTTCTCACTGCTATTAAGTATAATTAATGAATCTCCATTTACTATCCTGTCACTAGTAATTTGGATACAATTGTTATATCACCCCAAAGGGGGAGGGGCAAAAATGATCAATTAAAAGTTCTAAATTAAAGCTGTGTTAATGTACAGATTACAGAGAGAATATGCACAATTGCTAGACAGTGTAATTTCATATACATTGTAATAAGAAAGTATCTCAATGTTAATGTGACGCATGTGAGTGTCGACAAAGGCTCCATGGGCTTTTTGTTTTGTATTTTTAATAGTTTTGCTAAAACTTTACATATACATCAAATACAATTCTAGTGAATGTATTTGAAAAATAAAATCAATTTGATACTTTTCACATTAAGAAATTAATGCTTATTTGTTTAAGGATATGAGATGTATAGAAAATAACAAATTCTTGTTTATCCTGTAATCAGTAAATCTTCAAAGCAGCCTGACTATGACACACAGGTTCTGAAATCTGTTTGATATTTTTTACAGAAGAGCTAAGGAATCAGTTGATAGTAGATGATGGGGTTACAGAAATGGCCGACATTTTGTACAAGTCTGTGGTCACATTCCATGACGACCATCAAATCCTGGTGTCAGCGTTTACTGCTCTCAGACATTTACTGATGGACGGTGAGCGTTCAACTATATACATGTATACAAAGCACAATCCAATTAGCTATCCATTCAATCTACTAACAATTTGATACAAATATTTACTATGTATATTTCAAGACAATGTTTTGGCCATGTTCTTTTAAGCTCACTCAATGGTGTTTGAGATTTCATGATCAAGCTCTTTCGGCAAAAAATCAGCGTGTAATTGGTCTTTTGTGACATGCTGACGATTGGATGATTTTATTTTTAGCTCACCTGGCCCAAAGGGCCAGTGAGCTTATGTAATGGTGCGGCGTCCGGCGTCCGTCATCTTTTCACAAAAATCCCTACTCGTCATAAATGGTTGAATGTATTTTTACCAAATTTGGTCTGAAGCTTTCTTTGGTGAAGGGGAACCAATATTATATAAACGGTAACCCTGGACCCCAAGGGCCTGAGGGGCCAGGCCCAATAAGGGAAATATAGCAAAATCTTTAAAATCCTTCATCTTCTTTAGGAATGAAGGGATTTAGTTCTTATTTAGTCTGAAGCTTCCTTGGTGGAAGGGGAACCAATAGTGTATAAACGGTGACCCTGGACCCCCGAGAGTCTGAGGGACGGGGCCCAATAGGGGCAATATATCAAATTCTACAAAATCCTTCTTCTTCTGTAGGAATGAAGGGATTTAGTTCTAATTTGGTCTGAAGCTTCCTTGTGTGAAGGGAAATCAATCTTATATAAACAGTAACCCTGGACCACAAGAAGCCTGAGGGACAGGGGCCCAATAGGGGAAATATAGCAAATTCTTTAAATCCTTCTTCTGTGGGAATAAAGTGATTTAGTTCTGATTTGGTCTGAAGCTTCCTTGGGTGAAGGGGATCCAATTTTTTATTAAAGGTGAGTTTGGTCACCCATAAGCCTGGAGGGCAGGGCCCAATAGGGGAAATAGAGCAATAAAATGAAAATCTTTCTTCTATGGAAATGAAGGGATTTGGTTCTAATTTAGTCTGATGCTTCCTTGGGTGAAGGGGAACCTATATGTTGTATAAATGATGGGGCTATTCCACCAGGGGCTAGTGAGGTGGTACCCTATAGAGAAAATATAGCAAATTCTTTAAAGTCAATCAGTTCTGTAGAAATAAATAGGGTAAGTTCAATTCTAAAGCCTTCAAGTTGGTAGCTTGTGTTCTTAGCCTGAAACAGGTGAGCGATACAGGCCCAATGGGGCTCTTGTTTTTTTTCGTTTTGAAAATTGTTAAAGACTATCATCGTTATGTTAAAATCAAGGTTTTACTGTTATATTGTGATTATCATTTTCTCTTTGACAAGCCTTTTGTGAGATTAACATTTTGCTGCATTCATATTGATGGAACTATGATAAACATAAATACAATTCTAAAAAAAATATTCTAAAATGAAAAAGAAATCATATCAACAACATGGATTTCAACTACATATAGATTAACCAATTACTCCATCTATTTAACTGACATTTCAGATGGAGATCTTCAAGAAAGTTTTGTACAAGAGAAATGGGAAATTACCTTGAAATTTCTATCGACCCTCATTTTGAATCCGGAGGTCACGCAGGCCATTTTGGCTCTTCTAGATGTCATAGCAACAAATGGTATGGTAGTCTATTAGCTGATTCAGTTCAAGCCAAGATAAAATCTCAGACACTGACAGGATTGGAGTAAAACTGGATATATTATATATGTAATATAGAGACAATTATGGATAAGAATGTCATTGCAGTTCGAAAATCAAAATTAATTGATAGTTATATCATTTTGTGAATAACAAATAATAATT
The DNA here is from genome assembly GCF_041381155.1 of Argopecten irradians. Classification (NCBI taxonomy): domain Eukaryota; kingdom Metazoa; phylum Mollusca; class Bivalvia; order Pectinida; family Pectinidae; genus Argopecten; species Argopecten irradians. Next base: position 18,561,767 of record NC_091136.1, read on the forward strand.
TAATTGGTATGGAAAAGTATTTGGTATGTACAGGGTCAGGTTTAGACATTGTTAATGCATCAGTTATAATACAAAATGGATGGAACCCATGAAAAGAACTAATATTTTGACAGAGCAACTGATGGATTTCCTGGTAGCGGAGAACATCCAGAGTTTGGTGTTGGAGCAGTGCATTGTGGGAAGTTCCGGGGGTGTGGCAGCCACATGTTTTAGTCTGTTATGTCACTTATGTCAGTCAGGTTAGTAGCAAATTAACTGTGAATTAAGGATGGTACATATACTAATTAATTTTTCTCTAGCAAAAACAGAACCAGACGATTTAATATTTTTCTTCAGTTACAAAAGTTACTTGCTTTACACCATTACCACCATTGAAAAGTCTGGACTTCTTATTTTACTTCAAGATAAAAATATAAAAAAATAATTAATTGCATCCTGAAAAAATTCTGTGTCACTATGTCCTATATAGAATACAGTACTGATTGCGAAAGCACCGAAAGCAAACTCAATTATTTTATGTTATTTTTTGAGTTAATTACATATATATATACACCATTAAACATCAATTATTGTTCAAATGATGGGTACCATTTATGCTGTGTCGGCGGTGGAGCATCTTCAATGACTCTTTAATGGCTTCAAAATTGAAATATTATCAAAAAATTCTGGGTTAATTATAACACCTCTTACAAAGCTTTGTTTCTTAGCTTGATTTGGAGATTTACTTACTTCAAACAATATCTTTTTAGATTCTGTAAAAGAGTTCCTGACAACAGAAAATTTCCTGAAGAACTCACTAGTTCCTATGATGTACGAGCACCGGTCACATTCAGAGCTTCAGCGAGATGGCCTGACCCTTCTGAGTGTGTTATGTAAGTAGATGTGCTAAGTATTGTAAACATTTATTTTAGTGCTTTTCTCGCTGTTATTGAAGCGCTAATTCATATCCAGTGATACATTTTGTAAAAGAATATTTTTGGTATTGAACCATATAGTCACTGTATTTTGTAATTGGGCCGCTTGGTATTAATTGATGTATTAACTCTGGTAGTTTCATTCAATCATTGCAGTGAAGTACAATTTTTCCCAAAACAACATACAGAATTTCTTGGATCCATGTCCTTTGTACGATTTGTGTGATGTCATCAACATAGCCATGTCCAAGCATCTGGATGACACTGATGTACAGGTGAGCTATTAGCACATTTTGATTTGTGGAAAAGTAATTCAAGTCAATATCATCTTCATAGAAAATCCTATCTGGTGTCATGATGTAAAAATGTAGAGAAAGACACTTTTGACCTTTCAGAAGTTTTTGGAGAGGGCTTGATATAAGTTGAAATAACTTGTGCCCAATCCTTTTGTTTCAATAAAATATGTTTAAACGAAAGTGAAAGAGCATGACTTAACTGTAGCTTTATTTGCATGACAATGAATAAAATAATCATTGTGGTTAGTAATGTTTGTCATCAATTTTGAAAATCTGATTCTGACTGAATTTTATTTTGATAATTGATTCTGGTAGAAAAACAAGTCAACATTTTTCCAAAAATGATTTCTTCGGGAAAATGTTTCTTTTTTCCCATCAAATAATAAGAAATAATGCACTATACAATTATATACAGGTCCAAATAGAATCAGGTTGATAAATCTCTGCCAATATTTGATTTAAAAAAAATTGATACTAAGTCTTGATAATTTGTTTAGATTGACACCTCAAGCTAATACTCGCTGGGTTCTTTCATATTTAGATTTCTCTCAATTTAATTTCTGGAATCTTTTTATCTTTATAACACGTTTATTGATGCATGATATCTTTCCTTTATCAATTGGAATTCTACACCGGTAATATAATAATTGTACTTCAATTAATCTGACCTTTCACCTTTTTAAGTTGAATCCAATGAAATATTTTGAATTAATGCAGTATGTATATCTATTTCCAGATTTGTGGATGCCGAGCTATGACAGTGCTGATTGAGTATAAACCTGAAGTGTGTCACTGGATTGGAGAGGACCTCGTGGACAGACAACCACAGTAAGGGCTGGAAAATTATTTGAATTTTGATTTTGAATTTTCGATACATGTATACCACCAATTGCGACTTCAAAATCTAAAATATGATAACATAAGCCAAAAGTAATATTTTCCTATAATAGGAAAATTATCATCTGATATGTTTAACATAAATCACTATAATTGAAGATTGAACTCCAGCTAAGATTAATTATTAATAATGAAATTTAAAACATTAATCAAGAAAATTCTTGAAAATAGTATATATTTTTTTACATATTAAAACAAAATTTGCATGATGGTGTTTAAAACTGAGATACGTAACTACCTGTCTCATTCAAGAGAGGAAAGAAAATCTATTAATAGTAAGTTAATAATATTTTGCTGTTATTTTAATTACAGAACTAATTATTTTTTTCTAATTTAAAAATTTAAAATATCTTGGCCCAGGGTTAGACAAATTTTAGTAAAATGAGTAAATGCTATGCAACGATGAAAATTGAAATATCTTATATTTAATTTGTAGATTGCCAATCCACACACTCTGCCTTGGTGCCATTTTGATGTTCCGAGATAAACATGAGGTGTTCGCTGCAGCATGTGTGGCCATCTATTGGTTGGCCGCTGATAACGGTACAAGGAAAAAGAAAATTTTAAAAACGCTGACTTGTTTTAAGTTTATTAACATTTGAATTAATTTAAAATAATTTGAATTATGAAGTATAGGGGAGAGTTTCAATATCACAATAAGACACAATATAAGATATACTGTTACTCAATAGCCTTCCACAATACCCATGCATACTGATAACAAGATATTACTAGTAACAGCTAATACGTGTACACCATTCATTCAATATTAATACTTTTGCCAATTCAGCAGAATAGAAACATACTTTAACCAAAGCGGAAAAATTGACATTTTTTTAAACAATGAAGTGAATTTTAGGATATAAAATTATTAAATGATATGGGTCATACTATTATAGATTCTCTGAAAGTAATGTAATATTGGTCCCTTCTATAATATTAAAAGGTTTTTGCGTTGCTTACAAAATATAGGTCACTGTTAATACGAAAGATAGAAAATTCTTTGCAGTAATTACTTTTACATGACTTTCTAGGAATTCTGGTCAGAATGATGAAACTTGCATTCATGTATTTTTTTTACAAACAGAAAAACTGTGTACCCAGCTGATGGAGAGAAATTGCCACATTGCTATTATGGATGGCCTTACCATACACATGAGTTGTCCGAGGGCTGTGGAGGCTGGCTGTAAGGCATTAAGGGGCCTCTGTATATTTCAGTATGTATTCTTGATTTTAATTTACAATGGGTAATTATTGTGGCCAGTTAGGGACTTTGCAATCTTGTGACCTCACAAATTCCGGTCAAGATAGCAAGGGCAAGGTTGTAAGGTCGTGAGATTGCGATGTAGCCCTCATTATAGCCTTCTATCTACCACAAGCTACTGGCCTATCTAATGTGGGTTTTAAAAGCATTACCAGAGGTTAATAGCAAGAAATAGAATTAGTCCGATGCTAATCAACACTCGCAGTGGTTCCAATAATTGAACTTCTGATAACCATTAACAGGTCGTAGAACAAAACTTTGACCTCAATATCTTAACTCATTTTACCTCCAGTTCGTTAAATCCCAATCATGCTAATCTGTGTAACGTAATTTATAGCTTTCTAATTTCTTGCTCTGATGTAACAGTTGCACAACATGTTCATTTTACACAGTGAAGCCTACAAGTCAGTTGTCATTAGAGACGGAATACAGGAGCTTATCACCAAGGCAATGAACAAGTTCCCTAGCAACCCAGAGATACAGATCGAGGTCATCAGTATGTTTGCATGTCTAGGAGATGTAGGTCTGTAACTGATTGCATAAAAATTTATTTGCAAACAAAGCTATGGTTTTTAAGATTGTTTGAAAAAGGTCAATAATCAGAAGTACATTCATTTTTATATAAGTTTCAAATTGAATTATAGTAATGATAGTTTTGATAGATGTTTCAACAGGCTGAAGATTGTATTAGAATGTATAATTAGCATTATGAAAATTAGAACTGATAATCGGGAATCAAAACGAGCCAACTGAATTTAGTAAATGTTTGTTGACGGAGTTCTATCTAAGATCCAGAATATTGAATGTTACAGATGTTGTTTACTACCAGTGTTTTGTTGACGGAGTTCACACCAAGATCCTGAAGGACCTTGATTTGTTCAGAGATAACGAGATCCTACAGGAAGTCAGTCTGGAGTGTCTTAGTGTCCTGTCAGCTGCAGGTACAGACCCTATCACTACTCCACTACATCAGAAATCACAAAATATGTATTACCTGTCTCTCTCGCATGTCATGATTACTAATTAGGAGTACCTAAAATATAAATAAAATGATAAAAACATTTTTAGCTTTATTTGAAGAAATAAGTCCCTTTTTGATTTCTTAACCTGTCCTTTGACATTATCATAATACAAAACTTTCTATTATTTTTGTAACACCACCGTGAAATTGAAGTCATAAAGTTTTATTCAAATATATCTCTTCAAATTATTCACGAGTCCTCACATCTCATCAAATCCCATCCTAGCTGCATTCAAAATTGATATGTTGAGGCAGGAGCATTTATCAATATCTAGGGAGACATTTCTTGTTTTAGTAAATGAAAAATGAAATATCTCGGACTATATTTTGCTCTTTTCATTGATTTACCAGGGAGTAATGTGGAGCTACTAAACATAGCGGGTACAGTTAGACATGTACTAGAGGTTCTCATTACCTATACAGGCTCCATATGTAAGTAATATTATTCTAACTGTATAGATGTGATCATGATATTAAACCATCAATATGTCCAAATCGGACATTTATGATTTGGTTACCCTAAAACTACAGTATGTTTGATATTTTGTATTTTCTCCCCTTCCATTGACTATTATGTATTTAGTCTTTAGTATTAATTTAAATCTGTTGATTGGCGATTTGGGAATTTTAAAACTTTATAAGTAAGGGCCATATATAATTTTTCAAATGGATGTTTATGTCTTGTTTGTCTTTTGTGCAACTGTACCACTGTAAAAATACTACTCTACAAGTTTTAAAATGTTCTTTATTCTAGAGGTGAATGAAAATAATTTTAAGAACACCATGCTTTATAATTATTGGTAGATGCTCAATGGAGAATGACTCAGAAAGCATTTATTATTTAAATTTGTACATATTTTTCTCTCCAGACATTCAGAGAAAAGGGTTGATTTTATTACAAGTTCTGGCATCAGAGAATATCTACAAGGACAGAAGTCTACATGTAAAACTGGCAGAGGTCATCAGTACCGCCATGAACATTCATAGCCACGACCTTGGAGTTGTCAAAGAGGTAATTACAGGAATAAATTAAATGTCTGCTGTAATAATTCATTTCTAAGGGACACTTTAGGTCCTGTATGAACCTGTATGAATCTTATATGATAATGTATTACCTTAATTAGGGAGAGTTGGTGATTATACTAACTTAATTATATAATAAAGCAATTTTGATCATATATAATATGGCTCATGTCCTCCTTTTTGACCCATTATGATCCTTTATTGTCCTCTATGGCGTTTTACGATCCTGTACGACCTTGTATAACCATAGCCATTATTAAGTAAACCCTGTGTTACTAAATTTGAATCTGTATGACCTTATATATGATTATTGTTATCCAGTATGAGCCTTTATGATCCAATAAACCTTATAACCTGGTATGATATTCCGTTAAATTTGTATACAAGTCTGTGTAATCCTGTATGATTCAGTATGAACCTGTAGTGCCTTGTATGACTGTGAGTCAGTCTTTACCTGTAGTGCCTTGTATGACTGTGATGTCAGTCTTTACCTGTAGTGCCTTGTATGACTGTGATGTCTGTCTTTACCTGTAGTTCCTTGTATGACTGTGATGTCTGTCTTTACCTGTAGTGCCTTGTATGACTGAGATGTCTGTCTTTACCTGTAGTGCCTTGTATGACTGTGATGTCTGTCTTTACCTGTAGTGCCTTGTATGACTGTGATGTCTGTCTTTACCTGTAGTGCCTTGTATGACTGTGATGTCTGTCTTTACCTGTAGTGCCTTGTATGACTGTGATGTCAGTCTTTACCTGTAGTGCCTTGTATGACTGTGATGTCTGTCTTTACCTGTAGTGCCTTGTATGACTGTGATGTCAGTCTTTACCTGTAGTGCCTTGTATGACTGTGATGTCAGTCTTTACCTGTAGTGCCTTGTATGACTGTGATGTCTGTCTTTACCTGTAGTTCCTTGTATGACTGTGATGTCTGTCTTTACCTGTAGTGCCTTGTATGACTGTGATGTCTGTCTTTACCTGTAGTGCCTTGTATGACTGTGATGTCTGTCTTTACCTGTAGTGCCTTGTATGACTGTGATGTCTGTCTTTACCTGTAGTGCCTTGTATGACTGTGATGTCTGTCTTTACCTGTAGTGCCTTGTATGACTGTGATGTCTGTCTTTACCTGTAGTGCCTTGTATGACTGTGATGTTTGCTGTGATGTCAGTCTTTACCTGTAGTGCCTTGTATGACTGTGATGTCTGTCTTTACCTTATCCTTGTATGACTGTGATGTCTGTCTTTACTGTAGTCCTTGTATGACTGTGATGTCTGTCTTTACCTGTAGTGCCTTGTTGTATGACTGTGATGTCAGTCTTTACCTGTAGTGCCTTGTATGACTGTGATGTCTGTCTTATGAACCTGTAGTGCCTTGTATGACTGTGATGTCTGTCTTTAGCTGTAGTGCCTTGTATGACTGTGATGTCTGTCTTATGAACCTGTAGTGCCTTGTATGACTGTGATGTCAGTCTTTACCTGTAGTGCCTTGTATGACTGTGATGTCTGTCTTATGAACCTGTAGTGCCTTGTATGACTGTGATGTCTGTCTTTACCTGTAGTGCCTTGTATGACTGTGATGTCTGTCTTTACTTGTAGTGCCTTGTATGACTGTGATGTCTGTCTTTACCTGTAGGCCTGTGTAGCAATACAGATTCTATCAGAAGGCGGGGGACGATGGATGAGTGACAGTTTTATCAAGGTGGGATGCCCAGAAATTCTCTTTTGTCTTCTCCAGCAGCATAATTCAGATCCACGTAAGTGAATAGTCCTAAAAATGTAAATGCATTTTACAAAATAATCGCTATGTCTAAACTGTTATATAATAATTTCTACACATTTGAAAGGCTCAGTTTAGCTTTTGTATTATTGATAATCAAATTTATAAGGACTACTCTGTTTTGCTATTATATCAATTAAAATTGGCTTATTTTCCAGAGTCCCTTCAACCTGATTTTTGCTAAATAGTTATCATGATATTCTTACACAGTAGAGAATGCAAATGTCAGTTTTGAAAAGAAAAGCTAAAAATACTTGATATTGAGCTAATTAAGAACTCTTGACTTTCCTCTGCTAAATTCAGAACAGATGTCATTAACTCCATGAATGTCATTCATAGGATGTAAAACACAATTTTTAGTGAAATATTTCTGTTTTTCACAGAGGTCCATGATCTTGCCAGCGAGTGTCTGTATGTCCTTGGGTTAGAACAGGTGCTCCGCTCTAAGATGTTGTTATCTGTCTGTAGGAGTGGCAACCTGCCTGTAAGTATTCACCTCTCATAACTGTTACATACTTATCTCTTACAATTCACCATCAATATAGTTTGTTAAAGTATGAGCTGAACTCTAATCTTTGACCCCAAATTTCTTCTAATCAGCTTTTGCAATTAACATACTAGGTGTAATGTTTTGAACCAAAAAAGCATTGTCGTGATTCTAGCATGGATTTATCTTATTCATGTTTCATCAAAATTTATTTCTACATGACAAAGAGATTTTCTAAATCAAAATCATCATATGGCAGCATAAGGTATATCCTCACTTTTTGTTGATAACAAAGATAATCATGAACTAGGTCTTATTCATTGATCAAAAGGTTTTTGTTTTATTTCTCAAGAATATTCCTGATATATATCCAGGATTTTGTTTATTTTCTTGACTTAGAATTAATATGAACGTATTTGTGATGTAGCAGAGTAGTCTTTGTCACTTGTGTGGCCCCGACAATAAAATGGGTTTTCAGTGAGGTAAAATATACAATCACACTCTGGCTGACATCAGTATTTGTTTGCTTTGTTAATCCCAAATCATTTTGTTCCAATATGACTCTTTAATATTCAATCACATCCCATGTAGTTGAGGAGCCCATTTTAAAGCAGAACAGACATGTCTGTTGTTTGAACATATCTTTGGCTTTCCAAATTATGAATGTTACCTGTTTGTATTTTAGGCTGCTGAGTGTTTGCTGGAGTTGGGAGCAGACGTCAACCTGGTACAAGATGGCTGCACTCCTCTGTATATAGCTGTGGAGAAACAGGATGAAGACCTTGTCCAGCTTCTCCTGAGACAGGTAAGATCAGAGGAGATAACTTATAAAAATGTCAGATAGGGTCTGATATAAAATTCATGTCACATGGTGGTATGTTACTAGCTAGTAACCTATGATACAAGACTAGAATAAATGGATTAAAAAATAACAAAAAAAATCTTATTTAACTCTAAACAATGTTAGATAATAGTCATTTGTAGTTGTGGTTCTCTGTTAGATGATCAGTACAGGTCCAGTGGACCTTTTGTTTGTAAGTCTAATTACAGCTACATGTGTTCTAGCACATCACTGACATCCAGAGTCCTCTGAAACTGAGTCTGAGCCAGTCTAGTCACCAAATTACCGGGATGTTACTGGGGCACGTCAACAAAGACAGAGAAGGTACACAACTTACTTAATAATATTTATTTTAGAATCTTATATGTACATTGTTTATGTTGATGTTTCAAAATTACACTAATTACTATCTGGCTGTAATAATTTGGATGAATTTGAAAGTTGACTGATGTGGATCAGAAGTGGTATTAAAGTGGTTTTAGATGTCCCAACATATTATAACAAGCCCTCCACCTCTGGGTCACAAGTTTGTGTTCTAGGTACTGACCAAAGGTCAATGTTAATATTCCAGTTTTTCTCGACCTATAAACTGGCACATCCATAAATGACCATGGCTGTTAATAGGACATTTAACCAACTCAAACTAGTTATTGTTAGTTAAGGTTGAAGTATGGCAACATAAGTCCAGAGGAATTTACTTCTGAAATACACATTCATCATAATTTTATTATCAGGGGAGGCCACCATTTTGATAACCATATAATCCATGGACATAATCCAACTTCTTAATTAAGCTTAAGTGCCACAACGTATATCTCGTGCATGAATACAGAGTGATGTAAAAGGATGTTCAACATTGATATGCATTCAAGGTCACGGGGTCAATTATATATGCTGATATTTTTTAACACCTTAATTTGGCTAATCATAAATGTATTTATTTTACAGGTATGATAATGTCGTGGGCGGGTCAGGGCCTTGGAGATCTTCATCCAGACTGGTTTGTGATGGCTTTTTCTGATACTGCACGAGTTGGATCTACTGGTAAGTCCTGTCTATTTTCAAAAATTCTCTCCACTCAAAACCGATTTAATGTTTAGTTATGAATCTTTAATTTTTCTACTGCATTGAGTTTTGTCATTTTCTGATTAGTTGAAAATGCTCGGTCAGACTTAGGACCTTGGAGAATATCACCTTTCACAGTTTTAACAATGCCTGATTTATTAACCTACAAATAGTCAATAATTGTTTAATGTCAAAAGAAATTAACAAATTAACTTTTAAAGTTTGCTTCACAAAATCATGTCAGTGTTATCATCTTCATAATATTTAACGTAATGTTACAGCAAGTGGGAAGCTGATATTGACGAAGATAAAGAAGAGCCAACAGAAACATTTGTCACGTTCTGCCGTGTTTACACCCACCAATAACGACTCACGATTCGACAACACCAAATACTTCCGCTACAGGAAAGACGGCCGACGCCGTCACCACAGGGATGGTTTTGTCAAAAGTATGATAATTTAATTTGCAAATATCATACATATAAAACGAATTTATCAATGAATGAAACAGGAATGTTGTAATCAATGTTTATTTAAGTGTTAAACTATGGTCTATATAGATCCCAAAGTTTTGCAGACAATCTTCATAATGCGCGCTAGCACATTATGAGTTTAATGCTTATATTTACATTATCAACTCAATTTGGTGTCTCTGCATTAACACAGTTTAAGCTTGACCAGGAAAACCGTTAATCAACGACTATTTTATCCACAAAATGGAACAGCCATTTTGATGGTGATCAGCATCAATATTCATAATCATAATACCATGTTGTTCCGTATATATTTTTTTTTTAAATTAGAGAGGTATGAAAACAAACATTGCACCATTAAAGCATTATCTGATTTTATATAACAATCATTGTGATTCCTATGTTAAGTTCGAGTGATATATTTGAATAAAAAGATGTTTTTGTTTTCAGAGAAGAATGTTCTTCCCAATAATGTTATGCCTCGTCAACATTCCTATGAAGGGAGCCAGTCATCTGTGAAAGCTGTTCCCATCCCCTTCCCTATCTCCCCACATAAACTGTCCCCTGTTAGTAGTTATAGCCCATTGTCCTCCCCACCAAATATCCCAGAGTTCCTGTCGCAAAATCAGAGGTTCCCATCCAGCAACCCTAGCTCGTCCAACAAACCTCATGGAGTTCTGTCAAATAGTCAAAAATCTCCAGTCAAAATTTCTCCTGACAGTTTCAAGTTTCTAACCCCACAGATTTCAGTTCACAGCCCCAAATCACCTATCCTGACTCCACAGTTCCCTAGTTCTCTGTATCCTGGGACTGACTCCTTAGGGGTCCATCCCTTAGAGAGATTCCCTCCAAAAAATTCTCGTTCCTCACAACGACAGCGGCCAAGGACACTACCAGGCCTATCCCATAACACCAAAGCGGATGGTATGTATCATTTGTATGGTTAATGTCGACTGATACAAAGTTCATCGATTTGAGGGGAAAAAAAGCAGAGAGTCTCTCTCATTTAGTCTATTGAATATGAAAGATTTAGCTGCTTAAAGGAGCATCTTAAATTAGTGTTTATGAAAGAATAATTGAAATCACAAACTTATTTATATCTAGAATGTATGTCATTAACAATCAAAAATTAAATCAGGAGAAAATATTTTATGTGATAATTTTCCAAAATCAATCCTCATAGCCCTTTTATTAACTTTGTGGTCTCAGTTGGCAGCTGTTTAAGTATTTTACATCTTAGGCTTTCGATTAAGGGCCTGATTGGGTCTTGATGGTATAATATCTTGACAGAATAACTGAGAAGAAATACACTGCTGATTTATTATTCTCTGCTTGACTTACTTATTTCAGCAGTAGGCAGTCCAACCGAGGATCATCCGGTGTTTGAACTCGGCCCAACATCACCTACAGATATCAATATTCCCGTGTTTGAAACTAGCTGTAGTGATGTTGACGAATGGAAAACAATAACCTTGACTGGAGCCAATGTTCCGTTTAGTCCATCTGATCCTCGACTAAGACAGACTGAAGCGGAGGCTTCATGTGTGGGCTTAGGATACACGGGTAATTTTTTTTAAAGAGATAATTTGGAATGTTTTATGTATAAAATATACTATTTCTGTCTAATCAATAACTTGTCTTTCAACTTTCAATTACTTGCAGCCCCTCATTAGCAAAAAAAAAATCAAGGTATACTTTTAATTGACAGGTGAATGGAAGCGAAAGAAAAGAAATCTTTCTCCATCATCATCCAATCTTGAGATTTCTGGCCCGTCAAGGAGCCACAACTGTTGGTCTCAGCATGTAAGGAAATATTTGTGAAGATAAACAACTCTAGTAATTAGAGCTAGTGCTGCAGGAGTATATAATCTGTGGGACGATATATCACTGCCTATGAGTGACATTACACGGTTTGTCTCTCAGTATATGTACATTACGTACTTCTTTCTTATATCATAGCCGTATGACCTATGATTTCCCAGATCAGGATCAGGTGAATTCCAATTTTTCTTTACAATTTTTGGCACACTGTGCCTCTTAAAATCAAACTTATTTTAATTTAAAACATTTATTTAATATATAAAATATTGCCGATGCTCAGGTTTGCATGTGAAATGATAATCATTGGATACCGTGTTTTATTTACTGATTTTCGTAATCGTCCACATATATGTTGCACTGGTGTATAGGTCGCACTTACGATTTTCAAGGGGAAAATCTGCGACGTATACTCCGGAAAATATGATAACTTATAACAAGGTATTCATCTGCTACTACATTGACCAAACTTGACAATGTCATGACAGCATGTTCTCAGCTATAAGGGTTCTGTAGCCACCTGCTACTACACAGATAACTTGTATCTTATCCCAAATTGTCCTGACATTTCATTGAATTTACTAATTAAAAGAGCAGACATTAATTTTAGATTGATATAATTGCAAATTTTCATTTTTATATTGGATTTTATTTTACATGATACATTTTTCAAATTTTTCAGAGGCTTTCTGTGCCTGTTTTACCATACATAGAGGACCACGAATTTCAAGGTCACAGACGACGTAACAGTGAAGGTCATGTAACAAGGTCGAGACTCGGTAGTGCTGACTCTATGTCCTCAGGTATAGTATTATTCTGTCACTTTTTTAGCTCACCTGGTCCAAAGGACCAAGGTGAGCTTATGCCATACCGTGGCGTCCGAGTCCGGCATCCGTCGTCCGTCCGTCATCAATTGACTTCTTCTCAAAGCCGCTGGTCGGAATTCAACAAAATTTGACTGGTAGCATTCTTATGGGTTACTGACTGAAAATTGTACAAATGATGGGTCAGACCTCCTAGGGTCTTGAGGGGTGGGGCAAAAAGGGGTCAATTTGGCTATTTCCATATAAATGACTTCTTCTCTGAAAGTAAGCATAAGATAGTACTCATAATGCAATGGTAGCATCCTTTTAGAGTGGGGACTCAAAAATGTACAAATGATAGCTCTGACCCCCGGGGCCTTAGACGCGGGGTCAAAAAGGTTTATTAGGCTACAATTTTCATATAAATTACTTCCTCTCTGAAACTATGTATTAGATAGCATATTTGTATATTTATAGCATCATTATATGGTTGGGATTCAAAATTAAACAAATGGTGGAGTCAATTTGTCTTTGTGATTTCTGAATCACTAATTACTAAATTACAGAATTACTAAAAAAAAAACCCAAAAAGACCAGATGAGCAATACAGGCCCTCTGAGCCTCTTGTTATTATAACATGTACTTGAGTCTACCAGTTATATATTTTATAAGGCTATATAGTAATTTAAAAGTTAATTTTGAAAATAAAATATCTGACATATGAGTGGCTATCATGGATTATCAAGATTCATTAAACAATTTTAATGAATTAGATTAAATGTAAATTCTTCTAAATTAATTTAATAGATTATTTTGCCATGAGTGTAAAATTCTATTTACAGTCAAATCTGCTTTAAAGGACACCTGGCTATAAAGGACATACTAACCAACCCCAGTGTGGTCAACCTCTGTATAAAGGACACTGTCTACAAAGGACATGTTTGCTTTGTCCCTTTGGTGTCACATTTGACTGTGTATTACCTAACTAGAACAGTACTGCTTGTGACATCACAATATTATTTTACTCACAAATCATGCATTATAGATATAATATGGTTCAACGGACTATGTAATAAATAAACATGAAACGATCTTTCCAGACCAGGAATCAAGAGTGACCAGTAGTGACCAGAACCTACTCCGGCCATCTCTATTTGACCTCTCCTTTAATGGACTGACCTCTCTTGACTCCCTGGTCACTGTATGTCCAGATCTGGCCAGGAGTTTTAGTGGTATCACCAAACTGTTTATACACGACAACAGGTTCACCAGTCTCCCAGACGAAATGTTTCAGGTATGATGACGATGATCAGTCATAAACGTATCTCAGAAATCAAATGTTTCAATTGACAGATTTATTGAGGATGAAAAATGACAGAATTCTTCAATATAACATGTTAAATTAGCTCTATGTGTCAGTTTCTGAATATTTGTATAAATGTATTAATTATTATGGTTTTATAAATAATTAATAGTTGTGGTCAATGATAATTGTGAAAAGTAGTTTACGGTACTATTTTAATTGATATTTGACTATGACCTTGTCAAAAAATACATTTCATTTCCTTGCTTGTGATGTCTGTGCATATTATTATTTCTGATCAATTCACCCAATTGGATTGGAATTCCTCTTCTTTGTATATCTAATAGTTCAGACCTGTATTATGTTATTTACTTTCATAATGTCTTTCATCCTGACTTGCTACAACTATATATTACCTTCATGTTCCAGTACCTGCCCAAACTGGAAGGGCTGGACGTCCGTAGTAACATTCTGACAGTATTCCCCTCTCAAGCCTTGAAGTGTCCACTGCTAAGTGTCCTTGACCTGTCATATAACAAGGTCAGTTCTCATTTCACTCCATAGCAAGGAAACAAGATAATTATACCATCGGGGAGAGGGCTTGCTCAATATCATGAAGAGGAAATACATGTTTATATACATGTAAACAAATTGTTTACATTATGTAAATGCCATATAATAAAACAGATGTCGACCTGTTTTCTGGTGGATATGGTAGTTTACATTATATAAATGCCATATAATTAAACAGATATCTACCTGTTTTCACGTGGATATGGTGATTTATCAACTCTCGAAAGTGATATAACCCTCTGCCTTCGGCCTCGGGTATTATTATACCTCACTTTCATTTATAATGTTCTGATTGGATTAAACTTGATCACATGACATTGAATAAGTTAGATGTTTCCCCGGAATTGGAAGGCGAGGGAAATAACCCCAGGGAAATAACCCCAGGGAAATAACCCCCGAGGGAAATAACCCCCGAGGGAAATAACCCCTTGGAAGCTCTGCACGTGATAGGAAATTGACGTCATCTGCAACGTCAACCAACAATTGCAACACTGTTGCTTATTTTTTGTAGCTCAAAGAATTTAGCAACGTTGTTGTCAGGAAATATATTCATGGGTTCTTTTAACAGAGATTTTTTTCTTTTAATTTTGTGTGGTATGATAAATTATGTCTGTGTGTTGGGATACATCTAGAATTGTCTCCCTGGAAAGAATTATTTTCTCTTGGGCTTGAATTGCAACGAAAAATTAGATCTTTCAGTTCTTTATAAGTCTAATTTCAAAAATCACTAACTAAAGAGAGTATACTTAATTTAACAATTCATTCTGTAATCATGAATAAGGCAAAAAGCATTTTTGGAATATTAGTTAGAGGTACAAAAATACATGATGGCCATTGTGAGTTCTGTTACTGAATTAATGACATTCATTTAATTGATGTTACAGCTACAGGCTGTTGCAGGAATAGACCAAAACACAACCCTAAAGGAGCTGTACCTATCCCATAATAGTCTGGGCCAGATTTCACCCACTTTGACTGCACAGCTACAAGGACTAGAAGTACTGTTGTTATCAAGGTAACATATTAATAATATACTTGCTGTTGCCATGGTAACTTCTGTATAAGAAATTATGCAAATATGCTATTGCTATGGTAACCCCTTTATGGATATGTTGTTGTCATGGTAACCTCTATATATATATGTTGTTACCATGGTAACCTATATATAGATATGCTGTTACCATGGTAACCCCTTTATGGATATGTTGTTTTTATGGTAACCTCTATATAGATATGTTGTTACCATGGTAACCTCTATATAGATATGTTGTTACCATGGTAACCCCTTTAAGGAATGTATTGTTTTCATGGTAACCTTTTTATAGATATATTGTTGTCATGGTAACCATTTTATAGATATATTGTTGTCATGGTAACCTTGATGTTGTTGTCATGGTAACCTTTATGTTGTTGTCATGGTTATCTTTTTTTAAATGTATTGTTGTCATGGTAACCTTTTTATAGATATATTGTTACCATGGTAACCTTTTTATAGATATATTGTTACCATGGTAACCTTTTTATAAGTGTATTGTTGTCATGGTAACCTTTTTATAGATATATTGTTACCATGGTAACCTCTATGGAGATATGTTGTTGCCAAGGTAAGGCAGAGATAATCTTAAAAGCAAAATAGATCAGGTAAAAAATTGAGCACATCCAAATAATGTCATTGACAGTGCTTATATTTCCTTTTTAACTACTTGGGTAAATGAAACTAAAGTACATAAATATTTTTTTCTCTCTAGTAATAACATCCAAGAATTACCGGAGACATCTTTAGGAATGGAAATGTTACAGACACTCAACTTATCTGACAACCACATTCCTTTTATACCGGATAATTTCCTGGTTGGCTGTCCGAGGCTTGAGAATCTGGAACTCTCCAATAATGGACTAGGTAAGATTGATCAAGGAGCCAGGTATACAGTAAAGCATGTTTATAACAAACACACTTACAACAAATTCATGACTTCAATGGAGTAATTTTCATTCCCCGTCATGGTTACCATATGTCTCTAATAGGTGTATAACGAACTATGCTTACAACAAACTGATTTTATTGGTCCCCAGAGGTAAGTTATAACTGGGTTTAACTGTGTATTGATTATCTGTCAGGTAAGAAAACATATGTTGGAGGCCGATTACTCACTAACTTAGATACATTTGTATGAATATCAATTCATTTGTTTGCCTGCACTTTCCTTATATGTCCATCTGTTCTGTTCATCAGTTTATTAATTTAAAAAAGATATTTCAATTCCTTTCTGTAGGAACAAGTTTGTTTAAAGTATTACTGGAACATTATTATCTCCCCTTTCTGCTGCGCATTGGACAATCTGTCAAGTCTGTTTATATTTCTTAATTTGTGCATTTTAAGGGAGACTGCCAAGTGAAACCATTGTAACAGAGTTACCTAGATTGGCCAAACTGAAACTCGCCCGCAACCAGCTCCAGGAGAAAGAGCCTTTCTACATACCAAAGTTAATCCTGGAACTTCCAAGGTGAGTTTCTAACCATCAAGGTCATTTTTGATTTTTGATTTGTTTAAAATTGAAGATTACTTCAATCTGAACATAGTAATTATCAATCACAATGTATTATAAATAGAAATCATTTGATTTGCTTACAGTTTACGATCAGTAGATCTCAGTAACAATGGTCTGGTGGGTATCCCCGCCCCTCAGCACTGGAAATCCACCATGCTAAAAGAAGTTCTACTCTGTCAGAATAACATCACTAAGGTATGCTCGGTATGACAAATAAAAAGACAATGTTACTAAGTATGATTGAATATATAAATTTTTGGAAGGAGAAATAGAATTTGGCATGTTCTTTTATCTTTATTTAATCTGCATCTTCAAATGATTAGGGCCCAAATGAGATTCTGGCGCTCTATTAGTAATCAGCTTGCCTGTCTGTCTGTCCATATTTCGTTTTTTGTACAATAATGATTGAAGGAAGAGGAGTATTGTTCTCAAATTTCATTGAATGGTTCCCCATGCGATCTGCTGTCTAACGTTTTGTTTAGAGCTGACTGATTCAAAATGACTGCCGAGGGCTATCTTGGATTTTAACCATAGCAAGAAACCAATTGTTTTGTATCTCATTGGTATGGGACAAAGAAGTAATTCCAACCGTGTGGACAAAAATATATATATTCCATATTGATGGAGACTTGTTTCTGATAGTCTGATACTGGATGGGTCAGTCTGAAAGTTAGCTCCTACTGACTCAACAGTTTTCCAGTTAGGTTTAATTTAAAGCATCTAAATGAATACTAACGTTTAATAGACCTTATATTGACTGTTATTTTTTCTTCAGTTTTGCTGTTGTGATTGATATGGGAATATTGCAAAAACAAAAAACAACAAAAAAAAACCCATTATTTTGAACTGAAATTAAAATGTACGTAATATGATTTGCAATTTTAATTGAATTTCACAAAAAAAATTAAACTGTCACAGCTAAACTTGGATGGTGCTAAAGCTTGGTCCAAATTGGAGGCTCTTAATGTATCTAACAACAACATTGGGGAGGTGAGTTTTCAAGTTTGTATACAGAAATATGATGATTTCAAAACTTCCTTGATTTTGAGAAATACTTTTTGAAAATTTTAACTGTTAAATGCGATTAGATAATATAACATATAATGTTCACATTGACAATGATATTGTTGATTATTCCATCAATATAATCCCTAAATATTCCACTAATTGTTTTGATGATAATCCAGAACTTATTAATAAATAGGCATATTAATTACCTTTGATGGGGCTGCGATGGCCAAGTGGTCAAGACATCCCAACATATTACCACAAGCCCTCCACCTCTGGGACACAGTTTCGGGTTCGAATCACATGTAGGGCAGTTGCCAGGTACTGACAGCTGGTCGGTGGTTTTTCTCCAGGTACTTAGGATGTTAAACTAATAAAACCAAAAATGACCTTTGATGTCTGATTGACATTCTCTCCAACAAATGTCATTTTTATTCTAGCTTCCTAAGGAGATTGGTCAGTTGACCTCTCTGACCTCCCTGGACATCAGCTATAATAAATCTCTGACCTCACTGCCTGATGAACTTGGAAGGTGCTCAAAAATGTGGGAGGTCAGTTCTTGTACTAAGCATAACACAAAATATTTACACGGAGTACTTTTTGTTTTTATATAATACATTGTAGTAATGATTTTAATTATCTGTCATATGTCATTATATTTAAAATCAGAAAATTATGAGAAGGTTGCAACATAAATCAGATTGTAATATCAGATTGTGATAGCATATAGCCGGTTATTTTCACGGGGATAATATTTTCACAATTTCGCAACGCATTCCATGAAAATTTTGATTTGCGAAATAGTAAGACATTTGGTTGAATCACATATACCCTTAAGCCATAGCTCTAAAATTTAAAACTGTTAAAATTTGATTTTCTTGTTTTTAGATTAAATTGCTAAAATGTTGTTCCGCAAAAATTAAAAGTCTGTGAAGAATCATCATAGATCATTCACTGTCTTTAAAATGTTTCCCTGTTTTGTGCCTACAGATGCCTCTGAAGGGTATTGGGTTTTCTCTGGACAGAATCCACAGGGGCAAAGTGAAGGACCTTATAGCATTCCTACACAACAAACTCAAGAAGGTGAGCAATGCAAACTGTAAAGGATATTTTAAATTATTAATCCTAAGTCCTGTGGGACAGTTTATTGATAAGGACCGAAATGCCTTACTGGTAAAGGTGTCCTGAATTATTAGCAATAGCCCTCTACATAGCTCTGGGTTATGAGTTTGAAACCCATGAAAAGACACTGCCAGAGATTGATCTTAGTTCGGTGATTTTTCCTCATATATTTGTATGTTTGGTCACTTGTTATTTGTTTTATGTTTGTAATATCTATTTTCTCAGCTGCCTGGTATTATCATAATTTTGTAATATCTATTTTCTCAGCTGCCTGGTATTACCATAATTTTGTAATATCTGTTTTCTCAGCTGCCTGGTATTACCATAATTTTGTAATATCTGTTTTCTCGGCTGCCTGGTATTAACATGATGTTGTAATATTTGCGCCCTAGGCCACCCGTTATTACCGTATGAAGCTGATGGTTGTTGGCTATGGAGGCCGAGGAAAGTCTACACTACTGCGAGCTTTGATGAAGCAGTATCGAAGTCCACACCACGATACACCCACCGTCGGGGTCATAGTTCAGGACTGGAAGTACGTCAAAATATTGTTTAAAATGAATTATGATATTAATTGAAAAAGAAGCCATATTGATTGGGTGATAAAAGATATTATCAATTTTAAAATTAAGTTCAGGCACTCACAGAATATCAGCTGATTTCTATACCTGGTACATATAGATTTAATTGCTTCCTTGATATACATTTTAACTGTTCCTGATCTAAGGTAGGATCAGTTTATTTGGAATAATAGGGACGATTGTTTTAAAAGTAGATTCTAAGTTGATATTAAATATGAACATATGATCTAAAGGTTTGCTCAACACATTTTTATGTATAACCCTCAATATTGGTATATTCAGATTTGAAAGGCAGAAAAGTTTTGACGATTTCCATGGTAACGTGACTTATACCATCAACACATGGGACTTTGCTGGACAGGAAGACTTCTACAGTACGCACCAGTGTTACCTCACAGATCGGGCTGTGTATCTGGTAAGGGTTATCTTCAATTTGTCTTCATTTAGGATGAGATTTATATTTGAAATTTTCCTACCTGGTTTATTTCCATAGCACGGACAAAGTACTTAATCTTATATAATTGCATTGGTCAGAACAATGATATGGGAGGTAACTCTGAATCTTTTTCCTCTAGGTGGTAATGAGCCTTAAAAAGGGGATTGAGGAGCTGAATCTTTTGAGATCTTGGCTGGCTAACATCCACGCCCGAGCCCCTGGTTGTCCCGTGATCGTGGTCGGTACCCACGCTGACTGTATACCTGACGCGAAGCGACATCAGCTGCAGAATCTGATCAGGAGCAAGCTCAGAGATCTTGTGTTCAAACTTGGTAAGTATAGAATCAGTTAATAATTGAAATAAATATACATATTTTTATACTTACTCTGTTACAATCATGATGATTGACCCCTCAAGATATCTCCTGAATCAGGATCCCTCATGATCCAGGATGTCAAGCTTGAACCAAACTTGTAAACTGACTACCACATTCTTTCAGTTATAATTTTGACATCCATTTGTATCTGAAGGGTTTGCTGACATCCAGGACTTTGTGGCTGTTAACTGTACAAAAGAATCACCGGAGATGGAGCGACTTAGAGAATTCATCAAAGAGAAGATAGACAGGTACCAGATATATAGTAGATTTACAGTTGTTAGGGACAATTTGATAAGACCTCACTTATTTAGAGAGAATTTAACTAGTCTAGGATGAAAATGACAAGACTAGTACAATATATGCTGATTTTAAAGTGTTACTGTACTTACAGTAATAAAATGACATGTCCTAAATTCCTAAATAACTCAAATATTCTATTGTTTTGTTTACACTGAAATGTCTGTTTGATCATCTAATATGAAGGGGAGATAATTACAACCAATGTTGGATTTATTGTTTAGAATGGAAGGGCGATAATTACGGTACAATGATTTATTTTATAAATTGACAAAGGAAAAAGTGTTTTTGTTTCGTTACTTACAGTAGATTGAAGGGGAGATAACTGAAACTTTCTGTTTTGTAGCTACACTGTGAAAGGACAGCCAGTTATGGGACAGAAAGTTCCTGCTGATTATGTGGTAAATCATTACAATGGTGTTATTTTTATTAGTTGCTGAATGAAATAAAAGAATAAAGTTAACATTAAAATATTATGGACTAAATTTTATTTCAGTTTTCTTCTGAAAGTTATTGGCACATTTAGTTAGTAGCTCAATGGAAAAAGGTTGAAGATGTTCATAATTAATATACCATGTTATATACTTGATAAGTATCCTTGGTTACGATAAATAATCACAATATTCTTAACAAATTAAGAACTCTTCATTCACTAAAAAATCTGTATTAATTTAAAAATGAAGTAAATCTAGTGAACGTCTGTTCTTACAGAAATTGGCTGAGGTGTTGGAGGAGGAAGTACGTAATTACCAGACTGGTTACCCGGTTATCACACACAACCAGCTTCTCAAGGTCATTGAGGAACACCGACTCGACCTTGAGGAGGACGAGCTGAAACAGGCTGT
The DNA here is from genome assembly GCF_041381155.1 of Argopecten irradians. Lineage (NCBI taxonomy): Eukaryota > Metazoa > Mollusca > Bivalvia > Pectinida > Pectinidae > Argopecten > Argopecten irradians. The sequence goes on from NC_091136.1 coordinate 18,583,533, forward strand.
GAGATTTCTACATGGAAGTGGTGTCCTGCTCCACTATGAGGATGCTGCCCTGAAGCTTAAGGATCTGTACTTCATAGATCCCGGCTGGCTGTGTCGAATGATGGCCCAGGTTGTGACTGTACAGCAGATCAACCCGTACATCAAAAACGGGGTAGGTCTTAAGGAATATTTCTTAAGGAATATTGTAGATTGATTCTAGAGATTTATGCTTGAAGGACTAGCGTCTCATCTTAATTTGTCAGATTTGTCAAGTCACTAGACATGAAAATTTAGAATCCTATTCAAGGAGACTGAAAATCATTCACATCATAAAATTTTGGATCTCATTCCAGCATAAGAATGCTACTTTATGGCTTACCACATTACAAATTATTGAAATCTATAGTGCTCGAAATAAGAATTGTGGATTGCTTCATTGAAAGCTTTTTAATAATATCTGTTACTTGGTGAAAAGTGTGACAACAGATCTATGGTGTGTGTAGGAAATATCACCACCTTCCAGCATGTATTGGCTTACAACCTTTGGGCAAAGGTCGTTCATGCTGGCTATAGCAAGACGTTCCCTTTGAACGAGACTACTAGGTAATAGAACCTTTCACCCCCTTTGGGGTGAGACAGGAGAATCCGAGGGGTGAGATTCTTAAGTTGACAGTTTAAGAATCTTATACCGAGAGATGAGATCTGCTGTCTCACCACAAAGAGGGTGAATGATTTTTTTTTAACCCTATGTGAACACATAGAAAGATCTTGATGTGTAGCTTGTCTTTAACCTAGGGTGAGATAGAAAAATCCCTGTCCAGGGTAAGAGAATGTAGGATTCTGCCGCCCCTATTCACTTGTAGTTTGTCTACTAACAATAGAATGTTCATATTGATAATGTCACTTGAATTAGGAAAACAGAGCATTGATATAAGGCCTGAGTTTTTGCTCTTTGTTTATAGATTCTACAGAAACATCACATGAACATTTTGTTTAAAGGAAAGAAACTTGAGGGAGAGAGGGTGTTCTTTTTCCCTAAAGAACTGCTGCCACAATATATCAGACTTCTGGAAAAGTGAGTCAATGTCAATGCCACACAGTCTAAATATTTATAATGTCAAGGTGACGGCACTAATTAGGATCAAAGTTAATCTGTTAAGGACGTTCCGAACAGTGATCGAATGCGCAGTTCTTTCGGACCTCCTCGGGTCAATGAGTGCATTCCGAACTGCACATGAAAACTCTTTTATGACTAAGATTATGAAGAATAGCGATCTATATGTTATCCGTCTAACGATGTCTTACCTTTTAACGTTAAAATCAGGATAGTATAGTCGATAAACGGCGTATTTGTCGATATTGTACTTTTTAGTTCGGTTTGCCAAAAGCTTGATACCAGGTAAAAATCAAAGTTTGTACGGTAGGTGTAGGACCTAGTTTCGACAAACTAGAATCTACATGTAGAAAAAAATAATGTTGTCAGATCTTTGAATTTGGCTAGGCTAATATAATATGAAGCTACATGTATCTTTTGAGAAGCAAATTACATAACTCATACAAACGGACTGATATGTGCCAATACGGTCTCGATCTTGTACTGAATAACATGAGATTTCATAACAAGTGATTAAAACATTTTCTGTTCAACTCAGTTAAACTGTGAACATTTGACACTTAATATACATGTGTTTTAAGGGAGATACATAATTAAATCAAGATATTCCAATTTTGCCGAGTAATCCAGCTAGTATAAAAATACAGATACAGAAATATTTTCATCTCTCCATCGCCCCACCCCTGCTTTTCGTTCAATTTGTGCAAGCTACAACATGTAGTATATTTCATGAATATTGCGTATGTAGATGTCTACACGTATCATGTTTAGCTTATATGATCCTCAGTAACCACTAACACGTTCGGGAAACAAGACTTTATTTACTGTATACATGTACGATAAGATATAGGCCTAACTACTCTAATTAGATGATGTATGTATTTCCCGTTTTGAGAAAATGCATGGAAGTACTCTGATTTATTTGATTGAATACTATCTTACGAAAAAGCACATGTAAGCTAGTGTCAACAACAGTTTTATATCTGTGATATAGAAACTAAACATGTACATGTAGGCATCTTAGAGACTAATTATTTTCCTGTCTTCAGTAATCAGCTGAACGTAGATCGAGGATTGAGAGTAAGAGATTTTTTTCTTAGGCGTACACTTACCGTACAGGTTATATTGAGGATCCAAAAATCTGTTTAAGTTTACTTCGGATAATAAATATATTACATGTATTAGATATGCAGATATCTCATCAAAAAACATACAAAGACATACAGTTGTGTATGATGGCATCGATTTTATCGACTTTGTTGTGATGAAGTTGAAGTTATCAACTTCGATCGTTGTCACGTAGACGCTTTTCATCGTTACAAATTTGGCGCCTAATTCAAATTTATGCTTGCATATCTGCCTCAAACGACTATTGAATCTAAGATATCTTGACGATGGAAAGATAGAATTTGATAAAAAAAAATTCCGCTAAAACAATATAAAATCATGGATTGTCTAAAGGGTAATTGAAGTGGAGTCTTTACACGGAATTCTCCATATTCATTTTTCAGATATTATGTCCAGGCAAAATAATGACTTAATTGTGCCATTTCTTAGCTTTGTATAGCATCAAATCGGTGGCATCGTGACATAAAATTAACAGGTATAACAGTTTATATTATCAGACTATTACACTTTATAATGTTGAATATTTAAGATGTACTTTATAAAAATATTCCCGCTGGATTTCGGTCTAATAATATAATTGTGAAAAAAGTCTTTTTTTTAGGGGGTAGGGGTATAGAAAGGCTAATTACTCAAAAAATCCGCGGTCAATTTTTTTTATATTCTTTCATTATAACCCAAACAACTGTCTAATTATGTGGACAAAAAATAAAGAAAATTAAACGACACAATTTTTTGAAATTAGGTATTTAGTTGAAATTCAAATGCAAAAATTGGCCATTTTTTAGGCCTCATTTACACACATTCGCGTGAAAAATTCACAATTAATGTATTTTTAAGAGTGGAAACGACATTGAGGTCATTGATATCTATAAAAACTTACATATTAAAGATAAAAAAACGTTGTTGTTTGTAATATTTCAGTCAATTACCAAGCTTTGAAAATATGTGTGTAAAACTGTGTTTTGAGAAAAACAGACAGTAAAGTAGTGTTATTGAGAGTACAATATTTCCAAAACCGCACGGTCAAATTTCAAATAAAAGCCTTAATAAACAGTTTATCAACCAATCTTTCAGTGAGCAAATTTTACAGAAAATTAAACGAGGGGAAATTTTTAGGCCTAACTGTATCAAACCACCTTAAGTTAATGTTATTTTAAAACTTGATCAAATGAAGTTTTTGATGGGAAATTATACCTACATGTAGTATTGCTTAGCATTAATTAAAAAAAGTACAGTGCAATTTGAATTCATACATACATGTACTTGACTTACAACTGCAATCAAATGACAAAAGCTAATTTTGTCAGCGAAATAAACAAATTGAGGCAAGACCTAATGTATTCAATTATGATAAGTAGGTTGCCATCATCATTATTGCATTGTTAGAGAAAGACAAAATCCATATATTAAGAGTTTTATCACAACAGTTCATATTGTCAAGTATATGCAAATGTTTTGAGGATTTGTGAAGAGAATGTAAAGTCATGCAAACAACTAAATTAATTAAATCGCATATTCATATTGGTTTGATCTTTAGGTTTGAAATAGCTCTGCAGTACTCCGAAGATGAAGTCCTGATTCCATGTCATCTACCAGACAAACGACCAGACCTGGCCATACCACCACTCAAAATGAATGGTACATTGATATAACTTGTTGAAAAATTACGTCAACACCAAATATGGTTTCTTGTGCTTAGAGATAAAATTGCCTTTTGAGGTTAATAAATCTACTTGTAGTTGCATGTATAGTCATGTTTATATTGTTGATGTTTCTCTCCAATCCTTTGACATTGACCTTTGACTTTAACAGAGAAGATTTCTCGCCACTATTCAATGCCTCTGGTTCCGCTTGGTCTGTGGTCACGCCTCATCACACGCCTCGTCGCATTCTCCAACAGCTCTCTCACCCTGGTGAGTAACATAAAGGGGAGATAACTTAGTTACATTTGAATTTGATTCTGATAAGGGAAGATAACTTACATAACATTCAGTCACTTTGGTATGTAAAGTAATTCAGACAGGTTTCTGAGACTTGTGAAGAAAATAATTTAGATCCTGGTGTGTAATATATATACACCATATGTATGTATCATAATTTAATGCAGTTCGGCCATGAAAAATGGGGAAAAGGACATAAATTCTATAGCTTTTTAACCTATAGCTGCTGAGTAAGTAAGAAAAGCACGTTCTTCTTCTTCGGGGATAATGGCAAACCTTCAAGATGAAGTTTATATGTCATGTGCTGTGCTGGTCATTGAAATTACAACACTCTTTGCATGTATAAATATATCAAGACACCTCATCAGTTTTTTGTGAGCAAAATTAAGAATGTTTAGAATATTCTAATGAAAAATGAAGTGTTTTCATAATTTCCTTACCATTGTTATGCTAATGAACTTGGATCATGAACTATATTTTCTAGACCTTGGTGGAAGAGAAACGACCCCCAGCTATAAAGTATTGGAAGAAGGGAATATTTGGCCACTGGTCTAATGTAAGTACGATATGCTACATTTCTGTATCGACAGTCTGTTCAGAATCTTTAATGTAATTTTAATTGCTTATATGCTCTCAACATGAAAGGGGGTGGGGCACTTTGTTGCCTATGTCTACCATATTCTGTCTTTAGTTGTTCATGCACTCTAAATAGAATCAGAGGCATCACTGAGGTACATTTATCGACATGTGTCACTGATATATGATATGGATATTTTATCATTAGTTTTGCCAACTTAATTTTAATTAAAACACATTATATTAAATAACAAATATCCCAACAAACACTGAGACAATATCATATTAAACATGATTTGGTTTTGTCTACAGAATTCATTTTTCCTGCTTGACTACCATTTCCTGGAGGATGAGGAGATTCACCTGATGGTTCCAAACACCTCCAAAGGATCAACGTAAGTCTTGTAAAAAGTGATCTGATTGGTAATAAAAAGGGGTAACAAAAGTCTTGTACAAAGTGATCTGATTGGTCAATAAAAAGGGATAACACAAGTCTTGTAAAAAGTGATCTGATTGGTCAATAAAAAGGGATAACACAAGTCTTGTAAAAAGTGATCTGATTGGTCAATAAAAAGGGATAACACAAGTCTTGTACAAAGTGATCTGATTGGTCAATAAAAAGGGATAACACAAGTCTTGTAAGAAGTGATCTGATTGGTCAGTAAAAAGGGATAACACAAGTCTTGTAAGAAGTGATCTGATTGGTCAGTAAAAAGGGATCAACGTAAGTCTTGTAAGAAGTGATCTGATTGGTTAATAAAAAGGGATCAACAGAAGTTTTATAAGAAGTCATCTGATTTCTTAATAAAAAGGGATCAATGCGAGTCTTGTAAGAAGTGATCTTAATGAAACCAAAGTCAGACTTTACTGGGAATCGGATTGGCTGTTAGGGTTTTAGGGAATATCATTTGTTATTACAGGGAATATGATTGATTAATGAAAACCAATACCAGTGTAATAAGGAATTTGATTGGTCAATGCAACAAATATTGATGTTATAGATGGGATGTTTCTATGGAGCAAGATTGTAGACATTTTGATTTTCTTTGGCAATCAAACCAACATTAAAAAACATGTCATATGGAATAGCAATATGGCTGCATGGTTGGAATAAGCAGAATATAAAACATTACATTACCTGAAAATTAAGTTCTGTATTGCAAATTAGTTATATCATGATTGGTACTTTTTGTATGAAATATTTTGATCGTTTATATTTCTGACAACATTTTATGAAGTGCTTGAATAATTTTATCATTCAGATCTGAGTTTCTTTTTCATGTATTATAATGTGATTGGCAAAAAGACTGGCTAAATTGAAATATTTAAAAGTAATATCATTGTAAATTAATCATTAAGGATGTACACCTCTGAGAAGTCAAAATTTTCTTGTATTAAACTTTTTTTCTCATATAGATTTTTTGAAAGAGGAGTACATACCATAAAAGAAAATCGAATAAAAAACATATGTCCGTGTGCTCGTTTTTGAGCTTTTGTCACTCATAGATACCTAGTTGACAAAATATTGGATTTTATGGGAATTTTGCCGTTTTGACCATATAAGATACAGATTAAAGCCATAATTTTCTAATGAGGTGTTTGATATGTATGAATGTTTGTAGAATTCATTTTCTGGTAGTCTTTTTTTAAAATATACCAGATTTTATGAATTAGACTAATATTTTTTCTCAGAATAACAACATATGCTACCCCTACCCCTTAATTTTGAGCTACAAAATGCACCATTTTCAGCCATTTTTGCCAAATTTAACCCTTTATAGAAAAAGTTCTGGTATTAAACTTTTGTTATTATTTTGCATATCAATAGGAAAACGGCTGTTCTTTCTAAATCAGGAAGAAAAATTGGGGGTCTGTGTGCTTACTTTTTTGCTCCATTTGGATTTTTGTTATTTTTCAGTATTTTAGAGTAAAAAATAAAAGTGCCCAAATTACCATTAAATGTAAAAATAAAGTCACAAAAGTGTATCAATACACATATTAATGCTCAATATTTTAATTACTACGAACCTAGTAACAATTTGAAGCAAAAAGTAGCTCAATACAGCTAAAAATGCTGGTGCACTGATGATTTAAGAAAAAGCAATTTCAGTACAAAATGGTAAAACTGTGGCTCTACTTGAAGCGAAAAAAGACACAATTTCAAAATGGCCGTCAAATGGGCCATTTCTTAAAACCCCCGTATAAAAAATTCTCCTAAAAATAGAAATGTAATTTTTTGACAAAATTTGCATCTGGCAACTTGCTACAGATACTAATAAATTGTATTCGAAAATCTCAAAACTTCTTTGATCTATGTTGAAACGAGACTTCAACGGGACTGAAACCTCAGAAGAATACATCCTTAATATATGAGGTTTGTTTGCTAGGTTGTTTGGACTCCTTGTGGACCATATCAGCGCCCTGGTAGAGGAGTGGTACCCAGGCCTGACTAGTCTGGATCCTATCCAGGGGAGAGAACTCCTCGTACAACACGTGCCCTGTACTGGATGTACTGGTATTTATATTTGACTTTAAACATGAGGTCTGATATGGGAAAATTATACAAATACTGTGTATAATTAAAAAAAATATATTCGGAAATATTAATTGATTTTACATGTATGCTTTAAACTTGAAATGTGTACCCATGACATTGTTAAGATTTGGAAATATACACTGTATATTATACAGAAAAGTGTTTTTAACTAAATTAAATGCATATTTTTTTTTTAAATTTAATACAAAATTAACTTAACCAACTGAAATCTTCCATTTAATTCAAATTATATCAACCATGATTACCTACTAGATACATCACATATAAGATTATCACTGAATCAAGATTATCATCCCCTAAAAGGATGACTCCCTGAAATAAGATTGCTTAAAAATTGATTAAGATTATCCTCAAATAATTACTTACTTGATAGATAATATACTTACAGATGTGGAAATTCCTAAGCACTTTCTACTGGACGATCTTCTGGACTATACCAAGCACGGAATGGAGATATACTGTGATGTACACAAGGGTTATGTCCCTTTGTCCAAACTGGTAGGTTATTTATTAGTTCTACTGCATAGCACCAGAGAGTCAGGAACAAAGGCTAGAGTTTAAGTTGATGATAGTTGAGCTGAAAGGCCTATACGTAAGCTCTTTTTGTTAAGGTGAATTGATAGCCTGGTTGCATTTTATAATCAAAAAATAGGTATTTGGGGAATCAACTAGTTTATACACACAGCTGATTTACCACATCGTGAGAAATAATTTTAACAAAAGGTCTGATTTCATAACTACTTTGCCTTAGAACGAATATACGTACCCGGCCTGCTATACCTTTCGGCCGGGTACGAATTGGTCCCTATGTGTCGTAGTGGAGCACTGCCTCCGAAAATCACTCGGGCATAGTTTTCTATACTTTTTTGTAGGTTTCCAATTATTTTATGCGTATACATGTATTTACATATTATTTTTGTCCAAAACAAACATAACTACCATTCTTTATATCTACCGTACCGCTCACAAGACGTCAAATTCACAATTTGTGGACTTGCCTTGTAAATTCTCTTCAGAAAGACCTTCATATTTATTATGTAAAAAAATAATGCCTCAATGAGAATTTGATATTTTATGTGGTTCAGTTTTATTGCCTAGTAGGTAAGCAATATCAAACAAGTACTATAAAAATGCAAACAAACGTTTTGTAATGGTTTGCATAATCATTACTTTGCTCCATTGGCAGTAATAGGCACCAATTGTAGCTCTAAAGACGACACCATTTTCTGTCAAAAAGTCTTTTGAGCTACAATATTGCAGCTAACTTTGCCTATGTGAGCATATAATTTTTTCAACATTTTAGGCCCCAGACATCGTCCTGAATGATTTGAAACCAGAACTACAAGTAGACCACTCAGAGTTTGAGTTTGATGAAAGGTAAAAATCTTTATCAATATCCTGAATGGTGAGGACTAGACTGGCCACCAGGCTCTTTATAAATGTTTATAGGAATTTCTTAATTTTTATACTAGATTATCTCCCTTTTATCTGAAAATTGGGATCAGATATGATGAAGAGGGAAAGATCGCCAAGCTATATTTTTGTAAAAACTTGGATATCCTATAGACAGCTAGAGATTCTTTTAAAGTTGGTGAAAGCATACAACATCATTAATAGTAAATTTTATTTATAAGGACTACAAATAAATCAAAATATTTAAGCATTAACTGCCTGCTTGGGGGATTTAGAGTCTTATATAATTCTCCAAGGATCGCTGACAAATTGAATTTTTTTTTTAATGCATGTTACTGTAATTATTATTTCTGCTGTTGCTTTAATTTCATTTAAATTTTTAAGATTTTACCCATAATCAATTATAATTTGTAAACATATATAGTGAGGCATCTTTCCCCACTAATCTACTTTGACTTGATATGAGATAACACAGTTATAATCATTGTGAAGATTATCTTATTGCAATAACCTCCAAATTGATGACTACTAACCGCAAGCATTTATGGTAGTTGCTGAGGTATGAGGTATTTCTTGTTTCAGCCCTAAGAATCTTTTAGGAGATGGAGGGTATGGAGCTGTGTACCGAGGGACCTATAAAGGCCAGGTGAGCAGGACAACTTCTAAATCTCAACCCCCAGGCTGGTTAATTAAGTCAATATCATCATATGATTGACTTATCCAGTTAGTTCTATATATCATATCCCCCGCCACTGTGTCCCTATAAGCACTTCTCCCCTTTTGAGGCCTCAATTTCACTTTTACTGACTTAACTACAGGAAACCATGAATAGTTCACTATTTGATTTGTTTCATAAATTGATTAATGGCCTATTCAGTGCAATAATTGTGCAAAATGTCAGCCCAAAATTGGTCATATGAGGCGACCCTTTATTTTTCAGTCTTTAAGCTGTCCTTGGCATTTATTGGGTCACATATTGTTTTTACATTTATACTTCTAGTCTAGTTAATAAAACTAAACTTAAAGTGGCCTTATAACAATGTTATAGGCTGCAGCTGTGAAAGCCTTCAATGTAGTCGGAGCTGTACATCCACACAAGATGCAGAGACAAGAGGTCAGTAGTACCCTTTACTAAATATATTTGATTTTTAATTTCAAACACTTAGTCATTACCAATTTTGAACCTTTGATACTTGCCAAGGTCATTAAATTGATGATAAAAGAATCTGTAAATGAAATTTAATTTTACCAATCAAATCAAAGTAAATGTATTGATTATGAAGTTTGATTTTCATTTAATGTTTATGAAAGAATGTATCGTTATCTTATATTTCAATTGTAGTTTATATAAAGAAAAGTTTTGACTTGCGGTTGATGGTAATTTGATTGAACGGTTTTAATTCAATCTAATGGTATCATTATAATTTCAGGCGACTGTTTTAAGGTGTTTGAACCACCCCAGCATTGTGTCCCTTTTAGGGGTCAGTTTTCAGCCTCGTGTCATTGTCCTAGAGCTGGCTCCTAAAGGATCCCTGGGCAACGTTCTGAAGTCTGGACGCCCACTAGATCGCATTCTCCAACACAGAATAGCCCTTCAGGTCAGTATGACACTAGTAGGCATTTCCCCCAAGAGTGTTTTGAACTCTTCTGGCTCCAAGGATGGAACAGTTTGTTTATAAAATTTCAGGGATGAATTAGATATTTATCCAGCAATTTATACAAAAAATATTTTCGTCTCACCATTCATCGGTGTCTCCACACATCAAGATTCACTCCTAATATTTTATATTTCAAAACACAGTTGAATATGTTATCATCAATACACAACATGGAATACAATTAAGATGATCAGTTTGTGTTTACTGATCTACAGGTTGCAGAAGGGCTTGTCTACCTCCATGAGCTGATGATTGTGTATCGGGACATGAAGCCAGACAATGTTCTCATTTACAGTCTGGATCTCAACTGTACAGTAAGCGTGTTTAGTTCACCTGTCCTCTGTCCTCAACTCACTTTCAAATTCTTCTCAACACATGATCACCTGCAATTATATCAAGTTTCTCTTCGACTTTCTAGTGAAAACTTATCTTAACTCACTAAGCTTTGTAATTTTAAAGTTCACTCCTCAAATGCACATATTTCTTTACACTTGCTAAAACAATATATTCAAATAAAGTCAAGAAAAAAATATGTGTCCATCTGTTTATTCAAATAAAGTATATACATGTACACACATTCAGGTGAATGCCAAGGTCTCAGACTATGGTATTGCCCGGTTTGCTACGTTAGACGGATTATTGGCCCAGGAAGGGACACCTGCTTATCGAGCCCCAGAGGTGATCCGCGGGGAAACTTACTCCTTTACAGTAAGTCTCATACCATATATGGAATATGGATAACCCTATAGCTACTCCTTTACCGTTGGTCTCATACCATATATGGAATATGGATAACCCTATAGCTACTCCTTTACCGTTGGTCTCATACCATATATGGAATATGGATAACCCTATAGCTACTCCTTTACCGTTGGTCCAATACCATATATGGAGTATGGATAACCCTATAGCTACTCCTTTACCATTGTTCTCATACCATATATGGAATATGGATAACCTTATAGCTACTCCTTTACCGTTGGTCTCATACCATATATGGAATATGGATAACCCTATAGCTACTCCTTTACCGTTGGTCTCATACCATATATGTAATATGGATAACCCTATAGCTACTCCTTTACCGTTGGTCTCATACCATATATGGAATATGGATAACCCTATAGCTACTCCTTTACCGTTGGTCCAATACCATATATGGAGTATGGATAACCCTATAGCTACTCCTTTACCGTTGGTCTCATACCATATATGGATAATCCAATCCCTTTGTCTTTACAGTAAGTATTTTATATGGAGAACCCTACTCCTTTACAATAATTTCCAATATACAATGTAATGAGTCTAAGCCAAAAGTAGCATAATTGTACAGTCATGAAGAATTTTTACTCCAGTTTCATTTAAATATCATACTGTATACAGAGAACCCTACATATTCTTCATATCATAGGTACCATACATGAATGGATAATCACATCTATTTTATGAACAAGCTATATATGGGCCGTGAACTCTCTCTTGTTTTAGGCCGATGTATTTTCTTATGGGATCACACTATATGCTCTCCTTACTAGTGGACGACATCCATTTGATGAATTTGAATTCAAAAGTGAGATGGACCGAGCCATCGCTGAGGTATATACAGTGTCAAACTTTTAGAGCAGTTTACATTATATGAATAGATGTTTTTAAGAAGCTAGTAATAACATTGAAGAAAAAGCTTGATGAAGCTTTATTTTCTCACATTCTATCTGTGGAATATCTATCAGCTGATATTACTGTATTTTCCGAATAAGAAGTCGCACCTGTTTATAAGTTGACCAGCATTCGCACCTGTGAATAAGTAGTACAGGCATTCGCACCTGTGTAAAGTCGTAAAGGCATTTTATGATTTTTTTTTCAGTTTTCTTACACAAAATTGAAATAAATAGATTCCTTTCAATGGTTCATATCCAAAAATTGTACACTTTAAAATGTGTTTTCATGTAAATTATGAATTAATCTATATATAGGGTGTAACCATGCCAGCCATCACACAGCGTGGAGCCAGTCCCTGGCCTGACATGGAAAGTTTAGTTAACGAGTGTCTGTCCCACTTACCTGACCGCAGACTACAGGTAAAATTTAGATTAGGGGAAAATTGACCAACACATACAAAATGTGTTGAATTAATTAATAAATGAAGTAAATTTTGTGTATATAAAATGTATATGAAAAAAATAATTCCAAAATCCTGGATTTTGTATGTCCCAAATAATGGTTCATCTCAAATTTCAAAGATAGTTAGTGATCAAGTTTTAGATAATAAGTGGAAATTGATTAAATATTAATTGAACTGGGAGAAAGATTAAAAAAAGGAGAAACAGAAGTGTTCCATTGGCTGTAAGATATTACAGACATGGTCAGTATTGTGGTAGCATAAACCACTGGCAATAAGCCCCCTTTTTAATAAACCCCCTTCCCTTTTTATCAAGCCTTTTAGAAATAGGATCTGTCTGCTTGTAATTTGGATTGTTCTAAATAACATTGATGTATGGAGATCCATCTCACTTTTGATATAATAACTTATTATTAATTAGAATAGGGTAAACTTTGCTAACACAAATGGTACTTAACAATACTTTGTTATACTACCACAGTCAAAGGATATTGTGAAGCATCTGAAGAACCCAGATGTTCTCAGTCTTCGGAGTTTTACTCTGGTGTCCAAGTTATCTTCACTCGAGTGCTTAACAGTACAGGTGAGTATTTTATCATGGTATGAAGTCAACATCACTCGAGTGCTTAAAGATGCCACACTGCCAACAAATGGTATTTTTTATTTAGTGAAAACAGGGCCGTTTTCGTTTATTCGAAACAACCTGTTCGACCGTTGGTTAAAGTCATTTTTTCAAGGCTTGTCTGAAAACAACATAAAATCATCAGGTCCGTTTTTGATTAATAAACGAACAACTAGGTCCAACCAGTCAAACGGTATAATCGAAACCGGCCCAGGACAATTTATCATTTTTCTTCAGTAACTAAAGTTACTTACTGTACACTATTACCATCACTAAGTTTTAGCATATTATACTTCAGAATAAAAATACAACAAATAACCAATTGCATCCAGAAAAAAAATCCATGGCACTTATAATGGCTGTATGGAATGAGGTAGTGATTGGGCAGACAACAAAAGTAAAACAAATTAATTTAAATGTATTTTTGTGTCAATAAGTCATACATATACACCTAGCTTATTGTCCAAATGATAAACATTATTGATGCTCTGTCGGCGGTGGAGCATCTTTAATAGAACAAGCAAGTTTTTTATCTTGGTTTGAAGTTGGCATCCCTCGAGTTACCATGGTAACCAAGGAATATGACATTTATTGGCAACAAACATTTTTCAGGTAATAATTATTAAGTAGAATTATACTGTTTTATTATATCAGGAGAATATCATATGATATGAACACAAATTTAATATACATATTATCACATAGTTACAACAAGCTATATTTTGGGGAATTTTACTGTCAAATTTTCAAATTTAAATATGCAGCAAAAATGGAACACCAGAGGCAGCCATTTTGTCCTGCCGACTTCATCTTCTGACTTCACACCATTATCCCCTGACCTCATGTCATTGTTTCTGCCATGTTGTGATGTCACAATGGATTTTCTGCTTGGCACAGCAAATAAAAAATGCTTCAGATTATATTACATTTAGTAACGTAGGCTAAAACATTACACTGGAAAAATAATTGAAATCAGGGCGCAGTTGTTTCAAAAGGTGATTAGGCTAATCACAGTTTAACAACAATTTTCAGATCAAGATAAAATCATATCTGGTAATGCAATTTAACAAAATTTTATAAGATTCTTTTTAACTTCATTCTTTACCTGTTGGCTGATTTTGGTGTAGATACAATCACACATTTTGCAGTAAATGAGAAATGAAAATTCAACTATATATGTGATTATTAATAAGCTAATTATGCTTTGAACAACTGGACCCAGGTGAATTAAGTATTTAATACAATTACTGTGTTTTGTACCAGGAGAATCGCCAGTCTTCTCCAGTCCTCTGGTTCACTAGTGGGTCTATGGAACATGTTGAGCTTTCACGCATCAATCTTCTGGACCCGTCTCTCAAACACCAGGTAGGTTTAATTCTGACCAGTTAAAATTGTGTTAAAAAAGAAAGTTTTGAATTTCCAATACATGAAGGATTTTAACAACATATGAAATCAATCCAAAATCATCTATGATAATATTGAATTAAAGCAAAATAAAAAATTTGGTTTCAAGCATATATTTTAAAAATTCCCTATAACATGGTTCATTCGACTTGAATTACTACTTTTGTTCAACAGATTTTAGCAGTTATGGCTCCTTCATGTATATTTATAAATCTGTTGAGCTATTGAATAGGCATCAGGTCACAACTAAACTTAAAATGGCCACATGCGAGATACCATAGAAGCTTAGGGAATAAAATAATGCTTGTTTCGTTATGTTAGTGTTGGTTGTAAAATGAAATATGTAAGATAGTCTTTGATGTTCAGAATCTACTGATTTAGCATTGGGTTCAGAAATGTTTTTTCTTCACATAAGTTTTGATTTTGTGTCTGTATCGACAGGGTACCTATTTTCCACATGGGCGGATCCTATGTCTTGAGCCAATCACCCGTGGCTTCCTGTTGGTGGGAAGTCAACATTCGCGGATCTGGGTTTACGACACTCACTCATTCAAGTTCCGTCACTCGTCAAGTCTGTTGTCTGATCACGTCCTCTGTATCAAACATATGTCGGGGTAGGTCTGTATGTTGTATCAAACATATGTAGGGGTAGGTCTGTATGATGTATCAAACATGTTGGGGTAGGTCTGTATGTTGTATGAAACATGTCTGGGTAGGTCTGTATGTTGTATCAAACATATGTCGGGGTAGGTCTGTATGTTGTATGAAACATATGTCGGGGTAGGTCTGTATGATGTATGAAACATATGTCGGGGTAGGTCTGTATGATGTATCAAACATATGTCGGGATAGGTCTTTATTTTGTATCAAACATATGTCGGGATAGGTCTGTATTTTGTATCAAACATGTCGGGGTAGGTCTGTATGTTGTATCAAACATATGTCGGGATAGGTCTGTATTTTGTATCAAACATATGTCGGGATAGGTCTGTATTTTGTATCAAACATATGTCGGGGTAGGTCTGTATGTTGTATCAAACATATGTCGGGGTAGGTCTGTATGTTGTATGAAACATATGTCGGGGTAGGTCTGTATGTTGTATCAAACATATGTCGGGGTAGGTCTGTATGTTGTATCAAACATATGTCGGGGTAGGTCTGTATGTTGTATCAAACATATGTCAGGGTAGGTCTGTATGTTGTATCAAACATATGTCGGGGTAGGTCTGTATGTTGTATCAAACATATGTCGGGGTAGGTCTGTATGTTGTATCAAACATATGTCGGGGTAGGTCTGTATGTTGTATCAAACATATGTCGGGGTAGGTCTGTATGTTGTATCAAACATATGTCGGGGTAGGTCTGTATGTTGTATCAAACATATGTCGGGGTAGGTCTGTATGTTGTATCAAACATATGTCGGGGTAGGTCTGTATGTTGTATCAAACATATGTCGGGGTAGTCTGTATGTTGTATCAAACATATGTCGGGGTAGGTCTGTATGTTGTATCAAACATATGTCGGGGTAGGTCTGTATGTTGTATCAAACATATGTCGGGGTAGGTCTGTATGTTGTATCAAACATATGTCGGGTAGGTCTGTATGTTGTATCAAACATATGTCAGGGTAGGTCTGTATGTTGTATCAAACATATGTCGGGTAGGTCTGTATGTTGTATCAAACATATGTCAGGGTAGGTCTGTATGTTGTATCAAAACATATTTCAGGGTAGGTCTGTATGTTGTATCAAACATATGTCGGGGTAGGTCTGTATGTTGTATCAAACATATGTCAGGGTAGGTCTGTATGTTGTATCAAACATATGTCAGGGTAGGTCTGTATGTTGTATCAAACATATGTCAGGGTAGGTCTGTATGTTGTATCAAAATATGGTAGGGTAGGTCTGTATGTTGTATCAAACATATGTCAGGGTAGGTCTGTATGTTGTATCAAACATATGTCAGGGTAGGTCTGTATGTTGTATCAAACATATGTCAGGTAGGTCTGTATGTTGTATCAAACATATGTCGGGGTAGGTCTGTATGTTGTATCAAACATATGTCAGGGTAGGTCTGTATGTTGTATCAAACATATGTCGGGGTAGGTCTGTATGTTGTATCAAACATATGTCAGGGTAGGTCTGTATGTTGTATCAAACACATGTCGGGATAGGTCTGTATGTTGTATCAAACATATGTCAGGGTAGGTCTGTATGTTGTATCAAACATATGTCAGGGTAGGTCTGTATGTTGTATCAAACATATGTCAGGGTAGGTCTGTATGTTGTATCAAACATATGTCAGGGTAGGTCTGTATGTTGTATCAAACATATGTCAGGGTTGGTGTCGGGGTAGGTCTGTATGTTGTATCAAACATATGTCAGGGTAGGTCTGTATGTTGTATCAAACATATGTCAGGGTAGGTCTGTATGTTGTATCAAACATATGTCGGGGTAGGTCTGTATGTTGTATCAAACATATGTCAGGGTAGGTCTGTATGTTGTATCAAACATATGTCGGGGTAGGTCTGTATGTTGTATCAAACATATGTCGGGGTAGGTCTGTATGTTGTATCAAACATATGTCGGGTAGGTCTGTATGTGTATCAAACATATGTCGGTAGGTCTGTATGTTGTATCAAACATATGTCGGGTGGTCTGTATGTTGTATCAAACATATATTGGGGTAGGTCTGTATGTTGTATCAAACATATGTCAGGGTAAGTCTATATGTACACACAAACATATGTCGGGGTAGGTCTGTTTGTACACACAAACATATGTCAGGGTAGGTCTGTATGTTGTATCAAACATATATTGGGGTAGGTCTGTATGTTGTATCAAACATATGTCGGGATAGGTCTGTATGTTGTATCAAACTGGGGTAGTCTGTATTTCAAATAATATGGGTAGGTCTGTATGTTGTATCAAACATATGTCGGGTAGGTCTGTATGTTGTATCAAACATATGTCGGGTAGGTCTGTATGTTGTATCAAACATATGTCGGGTAGGTCTGTATGTTGTATCAAACATATGTCGGGGTAGGTCTGTATGTTGTATCAAACATATGTCGGGGTAGGTCTGTATGTTGTATCAAACATATGTCGGGGTAGGTCTGTATGTTGTATCAAACATATGTCGGGGTATGTATGTTGTATCTGTATGTTGTTGTATCAAACATATGTCGGGGTAGGTCTGTATGTTGTATCAAACATATGTCGGGGTAGGTCTGTATGTTGTATCAAACATGTCGGGAGAGATATGTATGTTGTATCAAACATATGTCAGGATAGGTCTTTATGTTGTATCAAACATATGTCGGGTAGGTCTGTATGTTGTATCAAACATATGTCGGGGTAGGTCTGTATGTTGTATCAAACATATGTCGGGAGAGATATGTATGTTGTATCAAACATATGTCAGGATAGGTCTGTATGTTGTATCAAACATATGTCGGGGTAGGTCTGTATGTTGTATCAAACATATGTCGGGGTAGGTCTGTATGTTGTATCAAACATATGTCGGGAGAGATATGTATGTTGTATCAAACATATGTCAGGATAGGTCTGTATGTTGTATCAAACATATGTCAGGGTAGGTTACGGGTTATGTTGTATCAAACATATGTCAGGGTAGGTCTGTATGTTGTATCAAACATATGTCAGGGTAGGTCTGTATGTTGTTGTATCAAACATATGTCAGGGTAGGTCTGTATGTTGTATCAAGCATATGTCAGGGTAGGTTGTATGTTGTATCAAACATATGTCGGGGTAGGTCTGTATGTTGTATCAAACATATGTCAGGGTAGGTCTGTATGTTGTATCAAACATATGTCAGGATAGGTCTGTATGTTGTATCAAACATATGTCAGGGTAGGTCTGTATGTTGTATCAAACATATGTCGGGGTATGTCTGTATGTTGTATCAAACATATGTCAGGGTAGGTCTGTATGTTGTATCTTCTAATTGTATATTTTCCTTATGGAAATTGTGAAACTAGCCCCCATGAAATATAACCATTTTAAAATCTTATTTAAAGATTTGTCATGAGTGCTGAAGCCTGAAAGTCCCAGTATTATGGTTCCTATCATTTTTAGAAAATAAAAACTGATTTAGAAATTTAAATTCTGCATGTCTCAAGTGACCTATTCTAATCGCCTTTTGTCCGTCGTCGTGCGTCGTCCGTTGTCCGTCGTCTGTTGTGCGTTGTCCGTCGTATGGCGAAAAACAATTTACTTTTTCGACTTCTTCTCCAAAACTACTAAACCAAATTTGTTGAAATTTTGCAGAAACCTTCCATAGCCAAAGGTCAACCAAAATTGTGAATTATATGGGCCCAGCCCCCCAGGGGCCTGAGGGGTGAGGCCAAAAGAGGTCAAATAGGCTAAAACTTCAAAAATCATCTTCTGAAATTCCAGAAATTGTAGAATCAAATACTCTTCATAGATTAAAAGGTCTTGAGGTCCTTTATAAAAATTGTGAATTATATGACCCTGGGGTCTCACGTTCGCCCCTGGGGAAGGGGTCAAGTTTACTATAGTTTATACAGGGAAAAGACATTTTTGAGCATTACTTGGTCATTTGTAATAGGAAATAAGTCAAATGTTGTCAGAATCTTATTAACAATTTTTTTCACGACTGACCCCCAGGGGCCTGAGAGGTGGGGCCAAAAGGGGTAAATAGGCTAAAACTTCAAAAATCTTCTTCTGAAATTCCAGAAATGGCAGAATCAAATACTCTTCATAGATTGAAAGGTCTTGAGGTCCTTTACAATAATTGTGAATTATATGACCCTGGGGTCTCACGTTCCCCCCTGGGGAGGGGGGGTCAAGTTTACTTTAGTTTATATAGGGAAAACACATTTTTGAGCATTATTTGGTCATGTGTAATTAGAAATGAGTCAAACTTTGTTAGAATTATTAGCCTGAGATAGTATTTTAACATCATATCCATATTGGTCCTGGCCGACCCCCAGGGGCCAGAGGGTGGGGCCAAAATTGGTCAAAATGGCTAAAATTTCAAAAGTCTCTTTCTGAATTTGGAAATTTGATGGAACCAAATACATACTCCTAATAGATTGGAAGGTCTTTTTAAGGCCCTTTACAAAAATTGTGAATTTCATGGCCCTGGCAACTCAGACTTTCCCCTGATTAGGGGTCAAATCTATTTTAATTGATATTGGAAAAACACATTTATGAGCATTATTTTCTTAATTTTCAATAGGTCAAACTTGGTTAGAATTATAACCCTGTGATAGTATCATCATATCCATATTGGTCCTGGTCAACCTCCAGGGGTAGATGGGCGGGGCCAAAAGGGGTCAAAATGACTAAAATAAGAAAAAAAAAATCTTCTGAATTCACAGATTTGATGGAACCAGATACTCCTCATAGATTGAAAAGTCAGTTATAAAATCACTGACTGGTTTCAAGGGCCTGATGGGCCAATATATAGTGTTTTTTGTGTCTTTGTTTCATTCTGTATCCGAACTCAGGTGACCGCTAAGGCCCATGGGCCTCTTGTTATATTTCTAAATTCTGCATGCTTTTATTATTCAACTGCATACCCAATACTTTCTATTAGCATTCAGTTTTAATTAATAACTCTCTACCTTTTGTCAGTTTTGAGAATGATTTTGTTAAGCATACATGCACACTTATCCTTATTTTGTTTTTGATTTTGTAGTTCCACAGATGACCTTGTGTTTGCTGGTCTAGCTAATGGGTTGATAGCTGTGTTCCCCGTGTCCGATATCATAGCTGTAAGTAGAAGGTTAATTATTGTTAGCTGTCTTTATATTTCATCCTATTAACCATTCCTAATGGTGGGTATGCAACAAGCATCAAAGGCATGTAAACAATATCAATCTTAGGCTTGTATATAGACTCCTACTTAAGTCAGTACATTACTGTATCTGCAATCAAAACATCTTACGAGTGGATTTATTCGGTTCTGTAACCATGAGGACATCTAATTAAGTATAAGGAAACCAGAACCAGGTGTTTCTGAAGAATAAGCTTTCCTTACTTCATAAATATTGTCAATGTCACCTACCATACAAATCTTGGTAAATGTAGGGGCAATAAAAAAATGGAAACTCGATAGGCTTATGAAAGATAACTTTTAAAATTACATTTGTACAAGTCTGACTTATTATTTTAGTAAAATAAGCAAACAGTATCTTATACAGATTGTAAGTGTCAATTAGAAAACTTTTGTTATTTAATTTCCGTGCTAGAGTCAAATGTGATGAAAGTTAAAAATCATTAAATGGTGTCTCTGATTTGCAGGAGAAAAACTCTGATCCAATGTGTCTCCGACTAGGTGATTCACATGAGCCAGTTCGCTGTATGGAAGTTCAACCCCACAAACGGCTACTGTATGCCTCTTGTGGGCAACGGGTCGCCGTGTTCAGTACCCGTCAGGGGATATCCATGGAGATGATATTCGACACACTCACTCCAAGGTTTGATTTACACTGTATAAGTCTGGTCTTGATACTTGTGTGGATAATGTTATTGGTAGTAACAGCTGGATTTAAAATTGTTAAACTCGTTGAAGATAAGACAAAGGCAAAAATTTAGTTTGTAAATAAGCTTGAGTAATATTAACAGCTGGAAAATCTTTTCCAGAAGTCCAAAATCCGATCCGTCTTACTCCTAAATGATTTATCTATTAAAGTTTGATTTAAAGGTTTATGTGTGCCTTGAATTTAAAATCCAAAGGTAGAAAGCTTGTGAAGGAATGTCAGTCCCTTTTACCAATCAGCTACAGTAAATTACTAAATGTTTTTCATATACTGACGGATAGTCAAAAGAATGCTTAATATCTCATACATGTATTAATCATGATTGTTGAGGTATATAAATCTATAGTGAAATTGTATTTGATATTTCCTGTTAACAGTAAGGCCCCCAGACCCCCTGTCTACACTATGGCCCTGGGGACGTCCCTGCTACTGTCCCACAAGGGACGACCAGATATACAGATGTGGGAAGTGGGACGTGTGAGGGGCCCAGGGAGCACTCCGAAAATTCGTCATACATTCAACATCGCCAGTATGTTTGAGTAAGTAGTCAAAAACATGGGTAAAACCATACTTAGTCTAGACACTTGCTGTATGTATTTTAGATGAAGTGACAGATTAAACAAGTGCCTGTGGTAAGGCAGTTTAGTCTTGGCATAATGTTTTGAGTAATGTAAACAAACACGTTTCCTGAACATGTGAGAAGAGGCTTTCGAGATGATATGTCAGGGCAATTGGATATCTCATCAATAAGGATTGTAAATTTGATATTAAAATGTAAAATGGTAGTCTTATAGGATCACTATCAGTGTCTTGATTTTCTCGGAGTTGTTAAGATTGACAAAAAATCAATTTTATCTTTATGGAATTTTTTTCAAGCTTTAGTTGATAACTGTGTCCTAGGCTCGGTTATAACCGGAACAAGGATGTTAAGCCCCATCAATCAATCAATTAGTTGATAACTGTATAAATACAAACCAACTCAAAACTATTTTGGAACTGTCTTTCTCACAACATAAAGATTTAGTATACTTAGTAACTATTATAATGGATTAAATTATATTATTAATAAAGTCAACATTTTAAAAGAATAATACAATAACACCATTAAGATACCTTCAGTACAAGTTAGAAGATAAAAAGAAGGAATTAGAAATAAGAAAGCAAAAAATAAATGGAAGCATAATAAGATCTAGAGGGAAATGGATAAGGGAAGGGGAAAAACCAACTAAATATTTCTGCAACTTAGAGTCTCGCAACTATACTAGTGAAATTATTCCTTACATAATTAAAGAAGATGGAACGGTTATCTCGGATCAAAAAAAAATTCTTTATGAATCTGAAAATTACTATAATAACTTATATAAAGAAAATATCACACTAAGTAATGTCAATCTTGAACAACTTCTAGAATCCTATACTGTTCCTAAATTATCAGAGCAAGAATCTTTAAATATTGAAGGACCCCTTACAATAAATGAATTAAACAACACACTGCTAAAAATGAAAAATGATAAAAGTCCTGGCTCTGACGGTTTTACAGTGGAATTTTTGAAAATATTTTGGAAGCAATTGGGACCATTTGTTTTAAGATCACAAAAGGCAATAAACCCCGCGATAAATTAAGTAATTGGAGGCCGATAACACTTTTAAATAATATATATAAATTAGCATCAGGCGCAATAGCAGAACGATTCAAAAAGGTAATCAGTAAATTAATTAGCAATAATCAAACTGGATTCATCCCTGGAAGATACATTGGCGAAAACACAAGGTTAATATATGATGTTATGCAATATACAGAAGAAAATAATATACCGGGACTTTTACTTTTAATAGACTTTGAAAAAGCTTTCGACTCTGTATCCTGGAACTTTATTGATAAAACTCTAAAATACTTTAATTTTGGTCCTACAATAATCAAGTGGATAAAACTCTTAAGAAATGGTATACAGTCAGCAGTAAATATTGGGGGAAATCTGTCCAACTTTTTCCATTTAAAGCGAGGCTGTCGTCAAGGTGACCCCGTCTCTTCATATATTTTTATTTTATGTGCAGAGATTTTATCCATACTACTAAGAAATAATGAAAATATTAAAGGTATACTGTTACATGAAGATGAAATTCTATTATCTCAATTTGCTGATGACACGTCTGTTATTTTAGATGGCTCAAAAAAATCTTTAGATCAAACTCTCAAATCACTAAATTTCTATGCTAATATATCTGGTTTAAAAATGAATTTCTCCAAGACCCAGGTAATTTGGATTGGCAGTATGAAGTACAGTAATAATACATTTAATTCTAATCTTAACTTAAAATGGGGAACCACACGCTTTAATCTATTGGGTATTGAATATGATGTAGATCTAAGCAGAATAATCCAACTGAATTTCGTCAAAAATTTGCAAAACTAAAATCACTAATTTCAATTTGGAACAAAAGAATTCTTACACCAATAGGCAAAATAGCTGTAATAAAAACCTTACTAATATCCCAGTTCAACCAATTATTTATATCGCTTCCAAATCCTGATAACTTGTATATTAAACAAATTAATTGTGTGTGCTTTGATTTTTAATGGAATGGTAAACCGGATCAAATTAAAAGAGATGTAATTATCAAAAAACATGAGGAAGGGGGCTTAAAATGATTCATCTAAAATCTTTTATAACTGCTCTAAAAGTATCATGGATAAGAAGAATTTATTGTAAAGAAGGAAACTGGGTTATTATTCTAAGATCTCTATTTGACAAACAAAAATTAGTGAATACTGGAATTGAACACATAAAAAAACAATCTAAAAATTGTAAAAATTTATTTTGGAGAGATGTTCTAGAGGCTTGGTGTACGACCTTAAGTTCAAGTAATATTTACAAAACAAATATTTTAGAAAACCCTATTTGGTTTAATAATGAAATCAGAATAAATCATAAAGTTATTTTTAAGAAGTTATGGTATGAAAAGGGTATTTATCTATAACATTTTGAAAACAGACCAATCCATATATAGTCTAGAAGAATTTCGTGAAACGTATAATATTCAGACCAATTTTCTAGAATATCAGGGTATGAAAAATGCCATTAATCATGTCATCAGAAACAATCAACAAAGTTTTGACTCTGAAAAAAATATAACTCTTCCTAACATACCAATAAACCTCAAATTGATTTTAAGTTGTAAAAAAGGTGTTCAAAATATATATAATGTTTTAATTAAAAATGAAGTTATACCTACTGCTCAAAATAAATGGAATCAAAATTTTGAAATTGATCGGGATGAATGGGGAAATATTTATAATCAACCTTTTAATGATACTACTAGCTCAAAGCTTCAATGGTTACAATTCCGAATAAATCACAGAATACTAACTACAAAAACATTTCTTTTAAGAATTGGTAAATCAAACAACAATCTATGTACATTTTGTAAAACACATCCAGAAACAATCACTCATATATTTTGGGACTGTGAAAATGTATCAAATTTGATTGAACAATTAAGAATTTCTATAATTACTAATAATTTAAGTCTTAGATTCGAAAAACAGGATTTTATCTTCGGCAAACAAGATAGTACAAATACTAATTTCCATATTGAAAATTTGATACTGCTTCTAGTAAAACAATACATTTACAACTGCAAATGTCTAGAAAAAGAACTCAATTTAAACAGACTAAAAAATCATATTAAATTTGAACTAAAAGCTCACAGGATTATAATATCCAACAGTAATTTAAAGCGGAAACCACAAGCACTTGCAGAATTACAAAATTGGTTAAATGTATAAACAGTAATATTTCAAAAAATTTTGAAAGATCTGTGACCTAGGTTTACTCCCCCCCCCCCCCCCCTCTTTTTTTTAATCTCTTTTTTTTTTCTTTTTCCTGTCTTTGGTGTAATTTTTTATAAAGAGTTGTCTCCCCTAGTTCAATTTCTCATTACATCTGTAGGAAGGGAAATAACTCTTGATAGACCTCTTATGTGAATGTATGTGTGTATTTTTTACGTTAATAAGTTACTTGTAAATATATGTATGTACATACGTTAAAATATTCAATTTGAAATAACTCTACAAATGTAACTTCTATTGTACTAGTCTTTCATGTATCTTCTGTATATGTTGTGATGTGTATCTTTTTTGAAAAAAATGAATAAAAAATAAATTTAAAAAAAAGATACCTTCAGTATTTTGATATGTGTAAAAAAAGAACCAAAAAATGTGCATTTGGAAATGCTAAACTTTTCCAAGATTCGCAAAATTGTAATTGACTTTGTATTGATAATGTAGACACATCTAGATCTGTCTGTCATTTCTTTTAGCCTGTCAGAAAACAAGGGTCGTGTGACCTCACTGACCCTTGTACCAGACAATGGCATGGCCTGGGTAGGGACAGGAGGAGGTCATATTGCACTCATCGACCTCAAGTCTATGACAGGGGTCGCCATCACCTGTAGATATGCTAGTGCTGTCAGGAGTCTGGTCTACGTCAGACCTAAAGGTATTGTATTCTGTAATTTTGGTTCTTTGTGTGATGTGGTTATATCATTGAGTAAGACACTTCACTCCAAATTGCTACTAAGAAATGCTAATAATAAGTTGATCATAGTGTTGGCCTCCATTCGATTGATTGGAATCTGCTCATGATTAGAGTACTGATGTTGTGATTCATTGAGAAACTAACTGGTCTGTGCTGATATGGCTACAATGTATGTTCGTCATTAAGACTTTTCAACTTCTCATCTCTAATAGGCAATGGATTAGATTCAATGAGGTCGACACCAGCTCTACCAGGGCATGCTGTCCGCTGGTGGACCCAAAAACTGAATAATGTTATAACCTAATTTAAGCTTCAAAACTCCCTTTAAATTAGATCATTATTAACTAGTTGTAGTCTTAATGGAAAACACAATAACTGGATGCAGTTTATATATATCATATAATAATTGTGTGTAAATTTCAGGTGACTTCAAATGGTCTGCAGTTCTCAGTGGAGGGTTAGGATTCAAGGATAGACTGGAAGGTCAAGAGGACAAAGGTGAGTTTGGAGGTCAAATATTGAGTTTGTAAGGGATACTTCGAATCAAATTGATGTTAACATAATTTTGCTAAACTCTCCCATTGAACCGGTATATGATACTTAAAAGATCATTTGAATTACACCCGTCTTAATAAGCAGCCAATTGTCGGTACCTTTGGCAGCTACTTAATACAAGTCTGACTGTAACTTAAAACTGCTGATAATTCAAGAGATTGATTACACCATTAAAATGTCTTTCTGGGTATTTTCAGATAAAGAGTACAGCTGTTTGACAGTGTGGGACCCTAACTATGATCAAACATACAAACAATTCTTGAAATACTTGGAGTTGAGACAAGAAAAGGAAACATTGGAAACAGGATGATTTATGCAATATAGTGTAGTGTTCACAAGTATATTTTGGATTAATGAGAATACTTGTGGCCATATTTATGCATTCTCGGGCAGCTTATCCTGTCCTAGTGATAGACTATGAAATAGTATTTGGAATGTTTTCATTATTTCCAGTATGTAACTAAAATTGCTGGATTACAACATCATTTTGAAATCTAAATCAAATAGTGAAAATGTCTATATTTACAGACAATAACCTTAATGTATGTCAATTTCGTTAAAATATTTTTATTTTAAATTTTTCGATGTGTGCTACCTGATATTATATTTACATGTAGCTCCTGCACCATTGTCTTCTGTGGTAGATACATGTACTTTGTTATACCAAGTGTGTTTGTAGGTAAGAAAAACTAGTCCCCTGATGTTCTGTGCAAACTGATTATAAACAGCAGATCTCGATTAACCCAAACAGAATTAAAATGAAACCATGATAGTTTATATAACTCTATCCCCTTGTCATAGTCTTCCATAATATCATGGGACCCACTTAGATTGAAATTGGTTGTATTGAAATACTGCTTAATTTGAAATTAATTATAAACCCTTTTCACACATATCCATTGTCTTTCTCCGTTATTATATTGAAATCTGGATATATTGAAGTGATTTTCCATTCCCCAATGAATTCAATATAACGGAGTTCCACTGTAATATATATATTTTTCCCCTGAACTGTAATAATCCCTTTCAATCTTCATGTATTGATATTACATGTATATTTATGTTCCGTATTGAAATTATTATTTCCCTGGAACTACATAATTTCTATAAATAGATAAACCATATACCTAGTCCGTTGCTTTGAACCATCCTCCCTGATATTTGAATAGCTGTGATGGTTTCCACTTAACACTGTTCAAATGGTTATCTCTCTTGAACTATTATCTCCCCTGCTATTTTATATGATTATATCCCCTTAATACAAGTCTTTTCTGATATATTTTTTGTAGATTATCTCCCCTGAATTATAGTCTCCCTTGTTATTTTACATGATTACATGATTTTTCCCATTTTAACTCTTTTATGATATTTTTATGATTATTTCCTCTGGACTATTACCTCCCCTTATATGTTTATGTGACTGTCTCTCCCAACTATTGTATTCCTAAATTTATCCAGGTGTATTATTAATTTCCCTGATATATACCATTTTAATTGGACTGATTGAATGAAAATCCATTTCTTGTCTCCGATATCATTCCCCAGTTTTGTGAGTATAATATATAGTTGAATCTGTAATAATTAACAATTTATATGTGATGATATTTCATGATTTACATAATACAATTCATAATTATTGTTGTCTTCTGGAATGATTCCATCCTTTGACATAATTGATTAACTTTTCTGATCTTTTGTTTAGAATTATGTTGGTATTTGACCTTAATTTGTTGTATTCTACTCTTTATTTTATGCATATATTCTATTCAACACAGATAAACACATGTGATACATTCTTGATAAGTATAAACTATTGTTATTACAATTATGCCCACCGGGGGGTAATTTCAATATCACTTTGAATGGGAGTTTTATATTCAAAATAATTGTAAATCTATTATTATATGAATATGATTTTGTGTTTTTATAAGCCAATGCTTTGTGACATTTTTAGCTTTAAAATATTTATCAAATGAATGTGCTTTAAATTTGTTGATGGTGCTACATATTAACATATCAGATTTGATTAAAAATTTTTACAGTAAATGACTGTGCATGTATGGTTGAAATTTCCTGTGATTTAGCAATGGTTAGTGCGTAACATTTTGAAAGCATTTATCAATTTAAAATGTTAAATATCTTTTTTTTTCATATCTGTGATTTTTTACAACCATTGAAGTACATGTGTGATTTTTTGTGTTTTGTTTACCATTTAAAGTATTGAATTTGGAAGAAGTGCAATATTGTTGCCATTTTCACATTGAAGCTTTTGTTACTTTCTGAACAGGTCAGAGATTTGACAAATTAACAGTGACTTTTAAACATTACACCAATTAGATATTAGTGAAAATATGCCTATATTTCAATATTTTGTATTTTACATATTTTTTTTCATTTCAAAATATTTTTTATTAAATCATTTGATTTAATAGGGGATTTGGCTGCAGGCTATGCCTATATAAGCCTTCTCCCTGTATTTTGTATATCTAAATATATGTATTATTTGTTCCACAAGTTGTAGATGCTGTTATAATAATTCATTTAACATACAAACTACAATATTACTTTCTTCAGTCTGTAGTTATGCATCCATGTGAATATATTTTTATTCTGAATGCTTGCCAAAATGAATTTTAATCGTCAGTACATTACGGTATTTTGTTATTTATTTTTTTCTTTTAAATTTATATCAATTATGTATGAAATTGAAAAGATGGCAGTTAAAATGAGAAGATATTAAATACATTATATATAATGTTATTACATTACGTGGTATTCTTTGTCACGAGTATATTGATTTGGGAGTAATTATTCATCCGTTTGTTAGAAATGATATTCATGAAATTTTTACAGTTTCTATAATCTATGCTTATGATATACACACTTTAAAAGAATCCATGAAACCATCATTTGTATTCTATTTTTTTTCATATCTTCACAAGGGTCATGTATTTTGAACTAAGTATTTTTACTATTATTTTAGAAAGAAATTTCACAATAACCAGAGATTAATTATGAGCGAGTACTACCGTATTTGATATTATAATTATCATATTCAACCCATTAATTGCCCCCATCCCTATAAGCAACCCTTCCCTTTTTAGGCTTCAATTTCACTTACTTTGAATTAAATGTAGACTGAAAATATGAAAACTGTGTTGGTTTCCTTACTGATTTCTTTTACAAATTGATTTATGGCTTGCTTTATAGAATAATTTTATGAAAGGATAGTCTTAATTTGTTTTCATTATGCGCCCACTTTTTAAGCACCATGTTCATGAAACTGGACACTGAGAGCTTATTGGGTCAAATTTAGTAAACTAGATTAATTCAGGAAAAAAAATAGAAATTGTTTTAACATATTCCAGGTTGTGAGATAAACTTGTTCATGTGTTTTGGATGCTTGTCTTTTAGTATTAACACTATACAACTGTATTATTCTCTAGACGGTTTTGCAGAGATTATATTTGACATTGTCACATCTCATTCATCCAGCAGCCATCAAAAAAGTACGGACATTGCTGTACCTATATCTGGTGTACCACTTTACAAACTGAAGACCATACCTACGTATATATGTATTACTGGTATGTCTGAAGTACATTTATTAACAATGATATTGTATGCAGTAATCAGTAATTAATGTTAATGATCATATTACCAAAGCTATACATTTCTGTCTTAAGCTTATTTGCATGTTGAATAAAAGATTATTGTTAATAAAATCAAGTGGGTATGGAATAGTCATGAAGTCTGTTGTGATTGTCGACAAATAACTACAAAACAGCAACACATCATACATAATTTTATTTACATTTAACATCTGAATATAAAACAATCATAGCAGTTTTGTTAGCTCAACATTTGACTGAAGTGACTAAAGGGTGAGTAGTATTTACAGTATTTTCTATCTGTACTTTCACATTAGACTAAAATTAATAGTTCCTTGTAATGTTCATGAGTTAATTTTAAATTTAAGATCACCAAGGTGTTTTTTCCCCATGTATATCCAGGGATCGGTTTTGAAGGCTATATAACATGTGATATAGCCTAGGTGACTGATAATAAACGGACGGATCTACAGCTCTATACCAATATCCGGTGTACGCGACGTTTCTCCATAGATTTTCAATAATATTGACTGGACTGTCTCTGGTTTATTCTTAACTAACTAACTTACCTATGATAAATGATTGAGTAATTTATTAATTTAGTCTTTGTTTAAAAACACATTATTTTTATTTAGATAAACCCCAATGATAGAACAATGAAGCTACCAAATTAGAACTTTAAAAATGAATCTAGAAACGGGCTGATATGCTTACAGTTGTATGTCATAATACTTTCCTGTTATACACGTTATAGATTTCCTCTAATACACTTGATAAGTACATGTATATCGGTTTTAGTGAGGTTTTTTTGTCGGGTCGGGCATTTGTTTTCTTTCAAAGTTAATAACCACCTCTTCTCAGCGGGTATAATTGTTAGGTACATCATTTCTAAATGGTACAGTACCTCGAAAAGGTAAAATGACCAACAATTGTATAGACTTATAAATCATTCTGTGCGCGAGAGAAACCGGAAAATGATTTTAAAAAGGATATTGTGCTCGGAAGAGACCGGAAAATGACTTTTTTTTTCTGGTACACACTTTAGTGGTACTCAGATTCTTGATTTGTATCAAGTCTTTTAGATGAATCCGACAAACCACAAATATTTGGTAGTGTAAAAATCAGTTTAATGATGACAAGGCGAACGGTCGGCTGTAGAATGACTTCGATATTTGCATTCATTGGTTCACATTATGATATAACATGTCCGGTCATTAGTTTATTGCTGCCCTTTAATGGCTCCAATAAAAGTGAACACCGGAAGTGAAATATATATCTCCAATATGTATGTGAATTGATCTACATGTTCAATGATTTCCGTATCCACGGAGATATCTCGCGCCAACTCATCGTGTGTATAAGTGTATATAACGTGTCGTAACATCGTGTTTGTTAGCTGTGTGTTTCAGTTTTAAACACTTTCAGTGTGGTCAGAGACAAAGGAGTCAGAAAAATGAAGATATTTTCGGTTTTGATGATCATCGTTTTTAATGCCATATGCGGTATGTAGATTAAATTAATTATCTGTATACATGTCCAATTATTCTGTACGTACTTTGCATGTGTTAACGTCTATTCCCAATATTTCGGAAGCGTTTTGGTAATAATCAAGCAACTAAGTTGTTTCGTAGTAAAGAACAAATTAGCGTCGTAGCTATATTTCGAGTTTTCAAGTTTTCGTACCTAAAGCATATACACAGAAAAATGTACTATAGAGAGTCTTTTTTGTATCTTGATCAATTGTTTTAATTTTGTTAAGAAATTGCGGTGGTTCGTTGCATTATTTCCATGTTTCTCGTCAAAACAAAACAAAAAATCAGAACATTATCACACAATGCATGTGCATATAAGGTGAAGCTAGTATATATTTTTCCTGAAATTAATATTTCCTCTTTTGAATCATGAGTGCATGAGACATCTACCAGCGAAGGGAACGGCATAAAAACATATCGAGGCTTGTGAGGTCACCCTGTCTTATTCCTGTGAATTGAACAATAATTGCTCATATAAAGTTGTTATTTATTTCTCCCAAAAAAGCGACCGAGTCATCAAAATATTGACTATTTTTGAGAAAAAAAAATCCTGAAAACAAAATTGTACATTTTCCAATTCGGGTTTTTTTTTTTTAAATGATACAAATAGACTTGGACTCTATGTATGGTGGAAATGGAGAAACGTTTGGTCGCCGTAATGTCATCGTCTGACCTTACACGTGTTAGTATAGTATTTGTATCGGAGAACTTTAATTTATAACATAATAGATAACATATAGGTCAATGTATGCCCCACACCCTCCATATCTTGTAAACTCTGGCGAATCTTGGACTATTTAAACGAAAATAATCTGACCATGTATACATTACGAATATTAGCCCGTATTGAACTTTTGATTAGATTGTTGACAATCTCGAGATTCACTCGAGAGTTTATTGTTTTATAGCATCAAATATAAATACACAAGGACTTGGGATGCTACAAGGCTAACGCCTATAGTCTAGTGTTTTAGATAATCGGTCAATAACTATTGATTCCTTACAGAAAAAAATGATTTAGATTCCAAAGTATCGCGGATACAGTCGCTATTAACAAGTTAGATATCTTAATTCTACGGAAGATAAAGATGGAGCAATGACGCATCATTTTACAACAAAGCAGGCACATAAAGATATATTTACGTGTAAAAACATTTCATGTCTGTATTTCAAAATATGTATACACGCTATCCAAATTGAGTACAAACTGTGACTCAATTTCCCGATGATTTCCTTTCCACTTTCCTAATTAAAATTCATCATCATACTAGAAAAGAAGATGTGTATGTAATGTACCTTAAACTCATCCTCGATACTCCAGGGGTTACTATCACCGACGTTATATCCACCCCTGGACTATTTCTTAGTAAAACTGGAGGCTGTTCAGGAGAGAATAACTGACCGATCACAGGCCTGCAGATACTTCATTGTTATAAATGGCACAACGGTAATTAGGCATAATTTGTAATTTCAGAATAGCTCAACACAAATGATACAAAATTAAGGAACATTCAAGGCGCAGAAACTCTATTTATGATAGCATAAAGATATAAAACGGAAATGCTTTGGTAAAAACACTTAACAAATCATACAGATACATACAAATTGTATACAGTCCAAAACCGATCCTTCTCAAACACACTCTTAATGTACCCTAGATCACAGTGATCTGAGGATTAGTGACAGTTTACATCCATATCGACCATTTTAGACGTTTAAAAGTTTACACCAATTTCTACACACCAGACGCGTGTGTTTAATTGTCCTTCTTTTGTATTTTAGTGGCAGCATTTACCTTTCCCACGGTTGTGGAAGCGGAACTTGGGAAAAGCTGCACCATGACCTTCACCTTTGACCCAGTGACCAGTAACATGTCACAGTTCCATATATCAGACGTGACTACCACAGACGTATTGGTCAGTATTGTCCAGGGTGTAACAACAGTCAACCCAAATTGGGAAGCGCGTGCAAATATTGTGGATAATATTGCCACGGGATCCGTAACTGTGACCTTGACCCCCGCTCTCATTGAAGATGAAGGCTGGTACCGTGTAACCATGGATACTGGGTATTCGGAACAATCGGGTCTGTTCCCTATTGTTGCCTATGGTAAGTTAAAGTTTGGCATTGTTAAATTGTTCTTTTTTGATATTATAAGAAATAAACAAAGAAGCAGAACAATTTACGATTAAACTATCTATGCATGTTAAATGGTCACTTCCAAATCTTTGAATCTAGTGTTTTAGTCACGATAACCGAAGCAGAATTGCAAACTATAATTATGAAGATAGCGAATCGAACTCCCAACCCTCGGCTGACTGGTCAGCCGCTTCATCGGTTTCGACTTACATGAAAGCCATACGAAAACTCGATGCCAAGAGTCTATTATATACCATGACTACTTGTCTTGGGCGTATGAAATATCAATATCATCATTAATCATGTGCAATTAACACATGTATGTTTCTTTAAACTCGTTGTTAATTTCAGCTCAGCCGATCTCTTTGACCATAGCGCAGACGGAGGGAGAAGACGCAAACGGTTTAACTAATCGTCTCTTACGATGTACAGGAAATGTCGGGATGCCGAATCCAGTACTGCGTCTTTTACAATCGCCTCCTTATAATGACGTCACAAATCACGAAATTATGAGGTATCGTCCGACATCACAACTACAGAATGGAACCTTCTATGTCGATCATACTTTCAATGTCACTTTTCCCTTTTCTGACAACGGTACCTACGTTGTATGTGACGTCACACACGAGATAACCCTGAGTAAGCCCATTCGACCAATCAGAAGTGAGATGGTATTAGTTCTAGTTGAACCACCTGTTCTTGGTAAGTAATTACATATAATTTTGATCTTGGCTGCTACTGTGCTATTCACGATTTCTTTCATTGTCATCAATTTCATCTATTTATGTTGACATTTGCCTGGAATCTTACGTTTGTGAACAAAATCGTCGTCCCATATATCTTACATTTTCTTGACCAATCAGATAAGATGTGGGCGGCACTTGTAACAGAACTCACCGTCATTGGTCACGTCGCTGACTAGATCTAAAACGTCTAGATCATGAAGAAATTTACAAAAAAATATTGTTATAAAATATAAAAAAATGTGTATCAAATAAGACCGGCATATATAAATTATATATCTAAATTAATATTACTTTTATGTGTTTTTGAGAAACCAATTTCATATTTAGCTGGCTATTACGGCTTCCGTAAGGCAATTCACTTGAAAGTTAATCAGTGACTTTGCAAAGTAGTATAGAAGTAAATTATAGTTTATTTTTTTGGGGTCTTTAATTCAGATTTCGTAAGTAATGCATATACGTTATATAAACGGGATTGTGTCCAATCGATGTGTTGTAAGGGAAGTAAATCTAGCGACCTTCCCCTATGTTTGTCAATAGCAGACAATCAGGGGGGAAATGTGTACATTGGGCAT
The DNA here is from genome assembly GCF_041381155.1 of Argopecten irradians. NCBI lineage: Eukaryota > Metazoa > Mollusca > Bivalvia > Pectinida > Pectinidae > Argopecten > Argopecten irradians. Next base: position 18,618,264 of record NC_091136.1, read on the forward strand.
TTTGATCGAACGTGTTTAAATGTATTCCATTACATCTCGGTCACAATCTAGATCATCCTTAATGAAGCATTTACTTCAGTGATAACGTGTACATTGTAAGTGAACAATAGAGATAATAATTAGCATTAAAAAATATCGTCAACCTTCCCACATGGACATTTGACATTCAGGAATGCGTGACATTGAATACTGGGTAATTCAGAACATCAGTTACGTTGAATTATGTCGGGGATAATAACAAAAGATATCTGTGTTTCCCACGGGGTCGCCGTCTTATATGATTCACGTGAAAGACGAAGGAAAAGGCTCAGCCTTCTGAAGAAGAAACGTAATTTTGTATCACGAGGATTTGCTTTATATTTTCGAGGCACGAAGCAGACGACACAGCTTGGTACGAGTTTCTTTTGACCTCTGCACCAGACTTAGACAATTTGACAAACATATCAATTATCACGAGACACTTGATTTTGAACTGCCGAATGTTATATGTGCTTGAAATGAAGAAAGCAGTTTCTGAACTTGAATTGGTGTCGAATTTCAAATGAGAAACTCTACAAGTGCATGCTTGTGATATTGGGCCAGTATATATATCCAGTGAGTTAAAGTATAGTGTAAAACGCGCTCAAGTGAATCATCCATACCCACATTGCAAGTTCGTTCAATGTCACAAAAGTCAAAGGTGTAGTTTAAAAATAATTTCTTATTGTGCTGTCTAAAGGGAAACAAGAGTAGATCGTATTATCCAGAAATACTATATGCAGTCGATAGATAGACACAGTTTAAATACCGGTATGTAAAGATTAGTTTACATCAAATATATGGAGAAAAAAATACTCGAATCACGGGAACCTAGTAATTAATTACGATCGCCCTTCGCGTATTTGGACTCATCACTGTAAAAAACCATAGTTTCAAACTGATTTAATGAGGAGGTCTAAATTAAGGTTAACAGGGAAAACTTTATCCTTTATGTATCATATACAATTGTATTTGATATAAAGAGGTATGACTTTATCAGGATCTTTCTTACATTTGTAACAAGAGAAACGTCCAATAGAATACCCTGTAAGAACATGATATATTAATTCGATGTATCGTCTCGAATGTCCAAAATCAAGGACATAGTCATTACAATATATGGAAAGTCAAGTTGTAATCTAAGCGATATGGGGATACAAAGCTATATGTCTGTAAAGACTATGCTTATGGGACACATATCCAGAAGGAATTTGTTATCAGGAGTTTGTTGGAGCGTGGAGTTGATAATCGAAGTCGAAGTTTGATCAGTACAGTGCGTGATTTGGCATTGCTGGAAAAATCGTCATCTGTTTGTCAGGGATGCCGTTGGCACAGTGTGCTGATAGTATATATTAAATAACCACATGTTATCAAATCATTCTAATACTTTGAAGTAGCATGGTCCGACGAATAGATAGAAAGAATGTTAAAATGTTTATAATGCATAAAGTATCGATACATTTGGTCGTGACAGTAAGTAAAAAATCATTGTTATTTTCGAAAAATGAGGGACTAATATAACTTGGTCACCTTGGCGTACACCATGACCAAAACCTATATTGATGTTGCACCTTATTAGACATTATCCGTGGGATTTAAGATCTATTACAACTTTGTTTCTCTCTTCGACACTTATGTTTACAAACTACTAGTTGTATAGATGTACATATATATGTATATAAGACACAACGAGAAAGGTATCTTTTCCCATTTGACCTGATGGCAGGGGAAATTGCATCGGCTTTAGAGAAGATATGTATTGCCATGACCAGTATTCTTGATGCTCTGAAACATTTGCAATATAGATTCGTTATTTCTATGCAATATAAAAGGGAGCTTGCATATAATGTGACGTATAAATATGCGGTCGCTGTCAAACAGCTGACGAAGCATGTTTCTTTGGTTCAGTCAATAGATTAATGGATTTTCAAGTTCAGTCGAAGATCCGGATTCGATTCCTGGTTGAGGGTACTCGCCAGGGATGTGTATTATTCCCTGTTTTGTTATACCGAATTGATCATTGTTGGAGAACCGAAGGAACCGACACTCTGGTAAGCGGAACGGCAGATTCGCTTTGTCACGGGGCTCAACAATGCAACCATGAAGTCATCACCCATGCATAAATCAATGGAAAACAGCATTAATTATCACCTGCGATCGTACAACCGGAACCTATCGACTGATATGGTGATCTATTGATATGGTTTCACATACTAAAGACACACCTCTGATTTCAAATCCGTAATTGAAAGCCATGCCATCTTCGCTAGCCAATGCAAGGGTATTCACTGCGACACTCTCCTTGAAACCCTTGACAAAACCAGAAATATTTTTAAAATGTATATTCAATATACATAATATAGTGCAGGTTTAAGTTCGTGGCCCGAGATTACACTATTTCTCATTTTGACAAACATTGGTTTTGTACTGGGCGCTGCCAACTTCGTTGGGACGCTGAAGACTTTGCGAAATTGAAACAGACGCTTAAAGCTTAAAAATTGCGGACACGTGCGTCCACCGGACGTTCATTGAGCGTTATGACGGATTCCAGCTAGACATTTTAAAACATTTTCATGTGTATGATCGAAAATGAGAAATAGGGAAGTGGCTAGAGCGCTTGTGTCGAGTCCTATAGTTGCGACGATTTAATTTATTTCTGGACGACAGACGGGCGCTTTATTTCTGACAGATGGTCGTTATCATGTACATGTACTAGATACATTGTAAATTGAAGAGAGGGTTTCAATATTCCCCCTATTGTATATGAATGTGTATGGACCTGCTGGGCCTCCTCTACTGAATCTTTTAACCTTCAACATATCCGGGAGGTCAGCGTCTCCATGGTGAGAGTATATAGCTATAGGACGGGTAGATTAGACACCACAGGTGAAGAGAGAGAGCTGATAATAAAAGTGGCCGAGTTCGTGTGACAGGGAGTGCTATATTGTTACGAAGCCAGTATCGATATATCCAGAATAGGAAACAATAATCAAGTGCTGTAAAATGTAATAAAATCGCGCTCATAAAGATCTTCATAAAATTGATTTCTGTGTTGTAGTTAAGATGATATAGGGTGTTAAGTCTACGTGTGTGTCATTCTGATGCCTGATATAATTGTTGTAGCTGGTGGCTACTTTATATTACCGAGTACGAATCTTATCGCGGGGAGAGGTACAGTACTTGAGTATACAGAGTACCCGACTCAGCATCCTCTGTACTCCAGGGGCTACTATATTACTGTTGTTATACACGTCCCTGAAATATTTTATAGCAAAGACTGCAGACTCTGTGGGTGATTCTAGGTGATGCAGATAGTTTGGTTCTTTGATCAAAGTAATCGATTGACAGTACGTACACTGAGGTATATTGTGTGACTTGAAGTTGTGCGTCGCTCTCTCTGTAGTCACTCCTCTTTAATCATGTTAATTGCCTTCAGTTTTGTTATGACTGATGTAACGACAGTGATACTAAATCTTAGTATCAACGATGCCCGGATGGCAACTTTATCCAAGTTTGTTTCGAGAAACATATTTTCAAACCAGATAACATATCATATATACATGTGCATACATATCATATATACATGTGCATACATATCATATATACATGTACATGTGCATAATGCACATAAGTATTTATCTGTGTTTTGATGTTTCTTCTGGCTATTCGGTTATAATGTATTCTTAACACATGCCATTTAACAGCAAACAGAGTGTGTAAAACTGACACCGCCATTAAAGTTTAAAGCGATTTAGTTTAACGAATAACAATAGTAAACTATTTAAAGTATGTAAGTTGTAACATTGTCACCATATACAGACGTAGAAATAGACTAGAGGAGTGTAGGTATACAAGTAAATCCCATACGATTGGGGTTGTCATTTGTATCACAGGCGCTTGGCCCTATAGACATTTTTCTCTCTCATATAACATAGTATTACATATATTTTTATAGAGAGAAAATGTCTATAGAGCCAAATGCCTGTGTTTGTATCGAGGTGCACAGGGACTTGAAAAATCGCTGTCCCTTGAACTTACAGTCTTCTTTATGCTAAGGCCAAAAACATGTCTGTTTAGGGTTACATTGGCAAAAAAAGGGTCGGGTTTTTAGAGTCTTTTACTCTTAAATAATGGCCGGGACCGGAGTCTGAGATCGAAATCCCGAATTAAAAAAAACGTAGAAAAGTGAGGGAAAAATTAGGGTCAGGGTGGGGGAGGGAATTAGGGTCGGTCGGGTAACCTTAAACAGACATATTATTTTTTTTGTTTGGCCTAAGATACGGAAACTGTCGAGATGGGAGGATTGTCGACATATGGTGGCATATATGTAGTATGTCAAAGTGAGCCAATACATGTTATTATTATATTAATCATAATAATAAAACTTTATTTCACCAGGGTTACATATTTAGTACAGTACTTAATCTTACATATGGCCCTCACAACAATACGACGAAAACAAGAACAAACATGTAATACATTCATATTGACAGGAATAAACATTATCTTTACAGTCTTACAAGAAGTACTGGTTCCGTATTGTACATCTACTCAATTTTAAATAAGTGCATGGCCGTTCAAGCTCGAAGCCTATGCCACTTAAGCTTGTTTCACATTTCGTCACAAAACAATCAGGCAAATGCAAAGTAATTCTTTATTTCTCTATTTTGTCACCGTATTTTGTATATTACCAGTAACTGTATAGATTACGTTTGAGTTTCCTTTGATTTATATTTTACGTCAATGGCCATCGGTAGTTAGAAAGAAAAAAAATGTTTTCAGAAGGTAAGGGTAGATCCGGTCGTTAAATAGCACGTCATAAATTACTACATGCAATTACATCATCGTTAGTCATTTATTTACATTTTCACGGAATACTGTTATGTGGTGTCACGGGGCTTGTCTGCAACATTGCGCATCCGGGTCTTCGGATGAACAATATAAATGTTGTATTTCGACTTGATTTTAGGATTAACGAATTCTCCCAAACGTCTGCAGTCACTATTAGTGTCCTCGGAAAAAAACCACAATACAACTTACAAATATTCTATTTTCAGAATGATCAAGTTTACATTTCAATATATTAAACAAACAAAGGATTGCCCACTCACACCTGACTATCAGGTTAAAGTGATATACAACGATATTTGACCATAGATAACTCTCATCAGTAAACAATGGCGAATTAGCTGTATAACATTCACACAAACAAGATTTGTCAGTCTGGGATCATGACCCCAGTACTTGAGATATGACAAAGCATCGGGGTAATTATATGATTTATACATTTGTTTAAATAAGAGTGTGTGAATTCATATCATACATGTGTGTCTGCGCTAAGCCCAACCACTTCAATATCAAAATGTTAAACTGTAGAAACCGGACTTAACCATAGAATGAGTCTATTCCGAAACAGCTTTTAATTTTTAAAATGGAAATGTAAAACGAGATCGATTATTTTATAGAGTCGCATAAGTTAGCAACTTACCGGTAATGCTACAGTTATCATCGTCTTCTGAACAATTTAATTTAGATAAATAAAATGTTAATTTTCATAACGCGGGTCGTCTTATGTTTCCCGCCGTCGTGCTAAATACCGCGCGGTAGTTGATTATCACTGCAGCAGAAGGCAAAATAGCGAGATGAAACCCAACTGTTATCATATATTACGCAGGATAACTTGCATATGTTTGGCGTTGTAACCTCATCTTAGGCCATCCGTATATATTTTCTTATGTTATTTATGATTTTTAGAAACCTTTAAATTTTGCTCCGGAAAGGTAGTGGGCCTTTAACCATAGAATGAGTCTATATTTGATCAATGTTTACCCACGTGTACTTGCTGCGGAAACATATATACATATGTATATATGTTTCTGTTTGCACTGACTGCAAGTATTGGTAATAATCAGAGAATATTAATAAGACGTCTATTTAAAACAAAATGCGTGCGCCTGTGCGCTAACTCCGGTACGTTTTGTCCATTTCCATGTATCAGTATCTCTTATTCATCTAAAACACATACAAAAGTATCGCGAAGTTAACAATTTATTTACTGATAAATTAAGTTACCTCGCAAATTAATAATATTCGCGAAATCAAAAGTATTGCATTATGACGCTTGGCTGTCAATTATTCTAAGCCGCGTAATATTAGTTACATCGGCCTCTTTCAATTCAAAACAGCGGTATACAAACATCAAGGGGATTCGGAAGGGGTCAAGTATGTTATGGGAATCTTGTGAGTTTTACCAGTTTGGACACAGAAATATAGGTCCTGAATTTCCACTATTTTCATTGGCTAATATATGGTCACGTAATGTCAATATACGTATAGCATATTAACTCGATGTTTCCGTTTTTAGAAACACCCAGTTAATATCCCCTTTGCGAACTTTAGTGGCCAAACACTGCACTACTCAAGGTGCCGTTCTATGACCAACGCTTTTCTTATTAATTAATATGCACACTGGATCAAGATTGTTATTGATATTTCTTGAAGACAATGAATTTCTAATTTTAAAATTAAACGTAGCCCGACGTAATTATTTCAAATCCTACGATCGAGTAGAAACATATATACATATGTATATATGTTTCTGGATCGAGGGTGATACAACACCTTATAGACTTCAACAAAAGTCTATAATTGATATGTATATATATAATTACGTGTAGGTCAGCGTCAAAAAAGGAGCCGTCAAAATTTCAAAAATCCATATGTATCCAAATTTTCGCACAAGACACAATAAAAAGAACTGAATTCTCATAGTGCAACCGAAATGATAAAAATACATGTTAGTGTAAAATTTTCTTATTTTAGTTGTATATATAACTGGAACACGCTAACGCGCGTATCTAAAACGCCGCCATTGTTACGTCTCGTTACGCCATCCGCCTCAGACAACAGTTGTTGACAAGCACATGTTTATCTGTGATCTACATATATCATGCTAATAGTCACGACAGCCGCATACTACCTGTAAATCTATTCAGTCATCCGCGTCGACCTTTGCCTACAAAGGTCAAACTTCGCATAGTTCTGAAACATGCATTTTAAACAATACATACACATGCAATAATTGGGTTTGTAGTGATTCAGATATTAATCCAATATTTTCATTAAGGTTAATTTATTTCAGAAGTCTTTTTTTGATAGGCTTTGAACTGAACTTCAACTTTGTACATTAGCATGTATTAACTAGATTAGGTTATTTTTTATTTACAGTGATTGATTAATTTTCTTAAATATCATCGCGTCAGATCTAGACGAAACCCATTTGTACAATGTAAATTCCAGATTTTGGAGCTTAATATCGACAAGATTTTGCAGAAATGAATATCATACAGACGGAAGTATAGAAAAACAATCTCTGACTTAATTAATCAATATTGAAAACAAACTTTTTGGAGATTTAGTATTGTCCAAATTTAAAACACACACACATATAAATAATATTATTATACCTCAGTTTCATTTAGAATGTTCTGATTGGATTAAACTTGATCACATGACATTGAATAAGTTAGATGTTTCCCCGGAATTGGAAGGCGAGGGAAATAACCCCAGGGAAATAACCCCCGAGGGAAATAACCCCAGGGAAATAACCCCCGAGGGAAATAACCCCAGGGAAATAACCCCTTGGAAGCTCCGCACGTGACCGGAAGTTGACGTCATCTGCAACGTCAACCAACAATGGCAACGCTGTTGTTTATTTTTTTGTAGCCCAACGAATTTATTATTTACTTGTTACAGAGAGAATACTCAGAGGCTTGCATATATTATGAGAAATCAATCTTCAATATAAAACATTTTTTGACAAGTTTGACAGCTTATGAACATGTCAAGAGCCATTCCTATTTTGAAAAGTTTAACATTTTAAAAGTTTTTATTTGAATATCAACTTGAAGCCTATTCCTTGACCACTAGTACTGTGACACACTTATTTTTTTATTCTTTGTCTGATAATCTCTCAGTCGAAACTAGCTAGATTATCACATGTAAAAAAATTGGACTGTCAAAATATAATTTGAAATGTGTAGCTTAATTAAAGCTTCGCAATATATTATTTACACGGTGCATTTTACCTGGGTATCGATAATGTATGCATGCAGAGAATACATTTACATTTTCTTTTTAGGGCAATTTTAACTAGTTTTAAAAGATGTATTTAATTATTTATGAGCTTAAACGTTGTATGTGAGGTAATTTCGATCCATACTGATCGATGGTTGCCAAAATTTTGAGAATTGCAATACTAACATCATTAAGCTTTATTTCCCCGGTTAGAGGATATTGAATACAATCAAATCCACAAAAATATAAAGAATAATGAAAATAAAAGTTAAATAGGTCGGAGCTTGCTGCTGGAATATACAACTTATGAATAAGTTATATAGCCGCGCAGTTCAGTAACGTTGTTTAACTGGTTCACAAAAGGCATCGCGTAACGCGTACAACATATTGGATTGACTTTATAAAAAATTGTCTTTGGTCTGCAACACTGGTGAAGGGGATTCCTGTACTGGATCCTAAAAGGCTACGGGTGAAGGAGGAAGGATCCAAATTTTCAATGAAAAGGTCAAGTTCAGATTGAATATCTTCCATGAAAGTTTATCTTAGGGTGTCGTAGAATGTACATTCAGAACAAAGATGAACTGCAGCGTTGTCAAAAGTCAGAGAGCAGAGCGGACACTGGTTACCTGCAAACACTCTCGGTACTGCCAAAACTTTACATAAACAGTACTTAGATGGTCTTAATATCGGATACAGATTCAGCAGCAAGCCACAGTATATATGGGTCGTATGAGGAATGTACAGTTTTTAAAAAGGATAAGTCATTATCGTTTGCCATACGATCCTCGAGCGCCGAATTTTCACGTGATCTGATATTGGAATTTATTATACGTTTCCATTGGATCTTGGAAGGAAAAAATGTAAGATCGTAGATAAGACTCCAAATAAGAAAGAAGGTTGTATTTCTGGAGTACCTTAACTATATCAGGGAAATATCCCTTCTCATGGTTAACCGTGGGTCTCTTTGAAATATACAAATGAAGACGAACAGTAAAAATTTGCTTTGGCAAGTAACGTTGGTCCATAGCGATATTTTTTTGCAGAAACAGTAGTTTCCTCCGGTCGATCTCTGCTGAAATGCTGAAGAGGCCAAGAATAGTCTCAGCTATATCGGACCTCGTACGGCTCGGCAAGCCAAGCAAAAGTTTTGCAGCGTAATGTTGAAAACGTGCTATCTTGGAGATGTCAGTAGCGGAGATATTTACCCAATGTTCACAACCATACAGAATAGATGGTAAGACGACTTTCTTATAAAGACTGGCTTTAACGATTGGACTCATTGCAGATAAGGAATGGGCTATACCAACGATCGAATGTAAGGTTCTTCTACCTGTATCACATGCGTTGGTGATGTGTTCGGCATTAGTCAGTTTGGACGAAATAATTGTACCCAGGTGTGTTTGGGAGTGTGAGATTTCAATGGTATGAAGGCCCAGTGTCCATGTTTCCATCGGATTTCTTGGAATGTAGTTTCCTATTACTAGAATTTTACACTTTGAATCATTGAATTCAAACTTCCACTTAGTGCTGTATACCTGACAAATGTTCAATAGGTGTTGAAGCGATCGTGGAGAAGTGATGATTAGTGCAATATCGTCTGCCAGAGTTGGACGTAGGTTTTGATTTTACAAATACCAGCTCAAAATTAACTTATATATATAAGCATGGAAACAAAAGCTATATTATTCCATCTATTTTGTAACTAATTACATTTATTTAAGTAGCATAATATAGGCTATCTTACATGTTTTAATTTGTGGGTTTTTTCGTCCAGTTATGTCACAGAATAAATTATAGAAGATACATAGTCGGTTTTTTTCTAAAGCGAGGATATTTTTTTAAATAACCGAAAACATATAAGAATTGAACAAGATACATTAATTTAAATCATAACCAATCAATGGGAGAAATCTCAATTTATCTTCATCACATAGCTTAAATTTATACCCTAGATTAACGTATATATAGATACGAATCCAATTAAAAAAGTTACGACATGCATTTTGAAGTGAATAGTCGGGCAAAGAAAACCAGTCTAAATGCGTTCATTGGCCTTTCAAAATTTCTCACATATTAATACGACGGTCAAGTTCTGCTTAGTTTCCCAGTTCTGACCATTAAAGTACAGAAAAGTTGAAAGCATTGAAAGCGAGGCTGCGTGGAAATGTAACCACGGACATAGTGAGCCGGGAGGACGTTTTAGAATTTCCATACTTTAAATTAATTTCTTCGTATGCAGACAGATTTTGACGAGAGATTTTATTTTTCCATTTCATAAGAAATTATACTGGATATATTCACACCATTTTTACCGACTTTAGCCAGCCTTGCCCGACTGTTCACTTTAAATACTGCTGGTTGGGATTGAGTCATCTATATAGATCTATATAATATATGTACATGTAAGTTATATTAGCTTAGTCAGAAACACAATAAAAGGTTTAAACTGTAGAGAGAAAAAACCACTATTAATCCTGTATAAACACTATATCGATCCCATGTGTGGTCGGCTATATAAACACACCTAATCAAATTTTGTTTCTGCGATGACACAGGTATGAGAATGCTGGATAGTCACCTAATCAGAGGTATTTATTGCACAGGTGCTCGAAATTACTACGCGTGGCCAATCAACAAATAAAGTTCTTGAATAATTCCCTTTAAATGTGCTGAATTTATAGGAATCTATATCAATAAACAGTAAATTATAAAAATCAATGAAAGAGATAAATATAAACATCTTTTGTTTGGGTGCATCAACAATGAAATGACAATCCCGTGAAAAGAATTCCACAATTTCTCACCTGGGCGGAATGCGGAAGGATATAGACGCCTTGGGCAGTTTACCTGTATGAGTGAACCGCCATTACTGTTAGCTTTGAAATACGAACACGGAAGCGTGTAAATTTCGACTGCAGCGTTCGCTAATACGAATGCGATCATGAGGGCAGTATTTTTATTAGGAACGTTAAGCTGTTTAACGTGTCTGGGTAAGTTTGATATTGTGCAGATTCGAAGTTTAAATAAGAAAATGTTGTCGTCAAACATCGCAGTAGGTATACCAACAGTGTCCTGGTGTCGCCATGTTTTGTAAATATGGTCAAGTTTTGTTTACAATCCTCGTTTTTGTATATGTGTAATTTGTATAGCCGTTATTTTATAATGAATTTGTTACGATAAGAAATACTTTTGTGTTAGCTGCTGAGTTTAGCTCAAACAATTCTATTTGGATAAGGTTTCGCTTGTGGATCAGAGGGAGATAACTCATAATCTTACTGTCAACATGAACAGTACGTCCAGATGGCGAGTTCGACTTGGACTAGTGGTGCAGTGACATCTGGTGCTTTTTATGGTCAAGATTCCGATCAAATCAAACAAATAATGATATAGCATAAAGCTTGTACTTGTTATACTGCATATAGATAGTCATAAACATTTGTAAAAATATACAATTTATATGCACATGTTGTAAAATTATTGTTTTTTTTATGTCTTTATGTCCAGATGAAAACATGCCTGCAGAGTTCACTTTAAAATTACTAATAAGAGAGTAAAAGTGTGAAATTGTTTAATTACAGACCACAGTTTGGCTTCATTGTCTGATTGTATGTACTCATTTCACTGCATGTAGATATAATTTTTTTTGGCAGTGCTGTGAAAATTCATTTCTATAATATGTGTAACAGGGTGCAGCAGTTACTATAAATTCAATTCCTGCCTCTGCCAGGGATCAAACTCAGGACCTCTGAATTACTAGTCTGACTCTCAATCGATCGAGCAGAAGAGAGGTTTTCTCTAGCCGAGTGATATATTGCGACTAATATTGACCAGGGTTACATACTCCCCCTCCAGGAAAGAACTCGTCCTCGAATTTCCAGGGGTCACAACTATTCCTTCACAGATACTGTTGAGTATCCTTCCCGAGTCCCTACATGGGCATAGCACACCAATTTATAAGAGGACTTGGGTGCGGGAGCTACAATACGGGGGTTTCGAGATCCCAAAACGACATGGGTAAAGTATAATTTACCGTCGATTAGTCCCACCATCCGGTGATTATAATGTCACAAAACTCACGTCAAATGATGACGTCATAATCACTGGATGGTGGGACTAATCGACGGTAAATTATAGTAATTACAGTAAATTGTACTTTACCCACATCGTTTTGAGATCTCAAAACCGACGTATTGGAGTTAAAATAAATTTAATACCTGCATCTGCCAGGGATCAAACTCGGGACCTCTGGATTACTAGTCTAGCTGACGCTCAACTGATAGAGCTAAAGAGTTCTCTTTAGCCAAGCGGGATATTGTGGCTAGTATTGACCAGGGTTACATATGTACATGTGTCTACTATTAATTTTAGCTAAAACCCATGTATTGTATATAAACATACATACAATATCATAATTTTCAAAATGTTAGTAACTAAATTGGTGGTTGTCGGTTAATATGATCATGTTGATTTATGAGCATGGAAATTATGCCACATATGACTTTTAATTTTAATGACTCTTGTTGACAGTTTCAGGTCAGTCCATTACAATAACAGGACCAAGTACTGTGACAACACCGACTTCAGAACTCCGTATCACATGTACACCCAGCACTGTTGGTATCTCAGATATCAATAGTATCACCATTAAAAAGAACTCTAGCACTTTAGATTACCAAAATGTAGTGTCTGTTACCTATAGTAAAGCTAATTCAGATTCTGTACTCACCTGGGGTAGTATCATAAGTAACACAAGAGCGGGTGTATCGGCGACAGGGAACGTTAATACTGTATCAGGAGCATCGCTTGTGTTAACTATCGCCACTAACAGGACTACCTGTACTGACGGAGGAGCCTACCAATGTCTTATGGGAGTCACTCTTACTGGTGGAAGTGGTGGTGTAGCTGATGCTGAAAAATATGTTGCTGCTACAGGTATATTTCTGAAATACATATTAATTATATATATTTGGATCTTTGCTGCTGTCGTTATAATGCAATGGTAGAATTAATGAGGGAGTAGCTTAGCCCGAGGTCATTATTTGATATATTCTACCAGGGCATTATTGTACAATTATTGACCTATTTTCAGGTACGGTGGATACAGTGAGTTATCAACCTGAGTAAGTCATATATCCCAAGGCCGAGGGTTTAACTCACCATATCCGCCTGAAAATAGGTCTATAACTGTTTTATTATATGACATATACAGGATGTAACCCAGTTCTTCAAAAAGATTTAACAACAATAAACAGGATGATATTTGCAAATTTTACTTTTACAAAAGTAATTTATCTATTACATATGGTATATGGTAAAAATCCAAATGCTTCTTACTAATGTTTTAGACTAGTAAAACCGGAATATTATATTGATGCATCAACTTCATGACGTCACATCTAAAGGGAATTTCCCTCAATCTATTTTTGACACAGGTTACTGGACTCACGAGAGGTATCTGGACTGAGTCCAGTAACCTTGCGTGCTTTTCACCGCCGATTTCAGGGTTGATATCGCAGTTGATGAATACTTCTGAGAAACGTTTCGGCCAATCAAAATCAAAAACACCAGTCATATAATAAAACACTATATGGACAGAATCACATGTCCTTAATTTTTATATTAGATATGATAAATATTTTAAAATGTTTGCTTTATTCTTATAAGGTAATATAGAAATGCATGGAGAATGGCTCCACTACACCTTCTCGATGAACTCGACGTTGGGGTATTGTGACGTCACAATTGCAATATAAACTTCGGGGCGACATCACAATTGCAATATAAACTTCGGGGCGACATCACAATAGGGAATATTGACTCTGTGTTTCTAAAAATGCAAACATTGAGTCAATATCGCCCTCCACATGACGTTGTATTAGCCAATAGAATAGTAGAAAATCGGAGCATATCTAATATACACATGTATAATCTAGTAAATCACATTTTCAAAAACTTATATATTGGTCAGTTTCATTTTATACAATTACATATATCATTCTGTGTACAATAACTACAGTAAGTGGTGCGTGCACATAACAGGTTCTAGAATAACTTTAATTAATTGATACCTAGGAATAATTACTGGTATTGGTTTGCATGTTTTGTCTTACTATTGCTGAAGTCATTTTTTTTTTGTATGGAAAACAACTCAAATAAAACATTAGTTACATTCCTATACATGTAATTTTCTAACATTCTAAGAAAGGAATTCCTCAAAGTCAACTTAAAATTTCTCATATGAAAGATCCTTAACTTCAGATGTTTTCCTTGAATTCTGTACTAATGCTTTAGAAAATTTTAAGGAGTTCCTAATTTTTAGGAATGTTTGTGAAACTAGATCCTGGTCATATACCATATTTGAATATTAGATCAAAATCAAGGAGATGTAATTATATAAATATAAATAATTTAATTCAAGTTAAAGTAGTCATTAGGATTTACTCGATTGCTTGCTAAACCATTTGTCACTTTGATGATTGCAATACTGATACTTTCAGTGCTAATTTGAATGATTCTGATTTCCTGACTTTTTCCATTGACTGTGAGGTATATTGACTATAGCTACAGGCGACTATTTACGGTCATCAGACTGATGCTTCTATATGATAATGTGATTAATAAATAATTTATTCTGTCTGTCACAGAGAGTCCAACCTCCACCAATAATCCCTTGACTGTGTTTCCATTTCCCAATGTGGATAGTACTTATTACTCCGTGGGGACAATGTTGACACTGACCTGTTCTGGAACTGTGGGCAGTGAAAGGAAAGAGCACACATGGTGTTACAAGCGGGCCAACGACTTCACTTATACCGTAAGACAAGTTACCAAGATGTAAATAAGTTGCTGAGAAGTATATAAAGTTAACCAGATATAAATAAGGTACTCCGGCATGAAAACTGTAAATACTCATGTAAAGTTTGCACCAGTGTAATTTTTTGGGCTGAAAATGCTTTAAAAATACTTCTACCAGTGTAACAAATTTTTTTTGGGAAAAACAAGTTTTTATGGTAAAGTGTAAATAAGTTCCCCAGGTGTAAATGAAGTTGCCCAGGCATGAATAAGTTACCCCAACTTCGCTAGCCAAGGGTATTAAGTCCCGTACTTTCTCTGCAACCCTTGGCGGATTTTGCGTCAAAACTGAAGTTCCCGCACTGCTCCAACTGCTGGATCACCGCAGTTGTGCCCCTTCCATTTACGTAATAAGCGACCAATTAAAAACCTCATATCATTGTTGTATATTTGAAAAAATGGCAGCGCCCTTTGAAACACGTTCAAAGTACCAAAGATTAACATATTTGTGAGTCATTTGTTAATTAGTTTGAACACCAGTTTTTATGTTTCATGTGTCAGTGTCCAATTTTATCACAAGATCACAGTTTATCTTCACATAATTTGTTTAACTTTATGAAACAGAAACCATGCTCATATTTACTTTTCCTATCTGTTTTGAGAGTAACACATCAAAGTACTTCCTTTAGCTGGTCTAACATATTTAATATTTGATTAAATAGTCAGTAATATGACTTTGCTAGGAGCTGTTGTTTACAGGCATGGCATGCCTCAATATACAAATGTAGGTCACTACTATCTCTTCAGTTCAATTTTGTTGACATATCAAAGCCGTATTTTCATTGGTCGTCTGAACTTAGCTGCATCCAATCAGAATTTGAAAGAAGAAACTTCAGTTCAGACGCGAAATCCTTCACGGGTTGCAGGGAGAGTATCAGACTGAATATATACCCTTGGCTAGAGAAGTTAACTACGCATAAATTAGTTACCCAGGCATAAATAAAGTTGCCCAGGTGTAAATGCTACCCAGATGCAATTTCCATAATTATATAAGTTCTAAATATTTTTGATAAACTTGCATATGATAATTAATATAAGTATTTACCAGAATATTAAATATTGTTCAAAATTGAAAAAGTCCTGTCTGTATAACAGTATATTTTTGTCCATAATTTCCAGGGATACCCTATCGGAGCTGACATAAACCAGAATAATGATAATTTGGTACAATCTGGCTGTAACTACCTACGGACCAGCACCCTATCCTACAATGTTACAGAGGCTGACTCCAACACAACATTTATGTGTGAACCGTTCACAGGATCCATGTGTGGCTCTAACCCGGCCTCTCTGATAGGATACTTGTCCATTAAAAGATGTAAGTGTTTGTCTGTACATGTGTGTATCATATATACAAATGTCGCAAAAAAGCATTGAATTGTTTACTATTTTTCAAAAGATTTGATTCTTATGCAATGGACTGTAATCAGAAATTTGCTGTTTGCTTGAGTTTAATATTATATGCATATATTTAAGTATGATTATCTGGTGTATATATTCAGTATAAAACTCTCTTTGAAACCCTTCATGGCGGATCTCACGTAAAAATTGAAGCTTCCGCTAGTGTTAGGAATCCGTTGAAATTTTATGATCAATCATCAGTATTGTGCAACCAATCGATGATGGATTATATTTGACCATGTACGTTTTCCAGGAAATTCGTACAAACTTTCTTCTACATTGGCTCAGGTGTTGCCATGTTCTCAGGTCGCTTATGTTTTCACAAATAAAATCATACTTCTCTGAACGTTTACATTACTACATGGTAGCGCTTATACGCTCTTCAATTCGTTTAGATGCTTGATATTTGAAATGACTCAATTACTGATTTCTTACTTGATTAATTGGTCAAACCTCAAACCAATGATACTCAACGAACTTGATTAATTGGAACACTGCGCCACCTGCTGGATCACCACAATTGTGTCCCTTCCATGAAAAAGCTTGTATCACTGATCTATGGATTGAGAAAATGGCAGCACGCTTTGAAAAACATGTTTTATGCAACTGATTAAAAATATCAAAGATTACCATAGTTGTGAGTTGTTAGGTCATCTGACCCGAAGGGTCAGGGTGACCTTTAGCCATCATGCTTCGTCTGTCGTCGTGCGCCGTCCGTAAACTTTTCTCATTTCAATCTTCTTCTCAAGTTTGACCAGTGGGATTGAGCTGAAACTTACCTGAAATGATCCTGAGACTTTGTTACTAAGTGTTATTTTTTGGGTCGATCCGAAATCCAAGAAGGCCGCCACAGCCGCCATCTTGAAAGCACAATTTGTACTTCTCAAGTTCTACTGGAGCGATTTGGCTGAAACTTGCATGAAATGATCCTGACATGGTCCCGACAAAGTTTTGTTATTTTTCGGGTCGATCTGAAATCCAAGATGGCTGCCACAGCTGCCATCTTGAAAACATATTATGAACTTCATGTCAAGTTCTACCAATGCGATTTGGCAGATTCTTCCATGAAATGATCCTGACATTGTCCCGACAAAGTGTTGTTATTTTTCGGGTCGATCTGAAATCCAAGATGGCCGCCACAGCCGCCATCTTGGAAACACATTTTGAACTTCTTTTCAAGTTCTACAGGTGCGATTTGGCTGAAGCTTGCATGAAATGATCCTGACATGGTCCAGACAAAGTGTTGTTAAAGATGTATGATGAGTTTAGTATTTTCTCCTACTGAACATGAATTTATGAATCTTATGTCAATATGCCGTTGATTTTTCCCAAATTCACTCAGGGGCCTTTTTCCAATTTATCTAGAAAAAGCCCTGTATAGTTCTGCTTGGATTTTAACCAAATTTGGCCCAGAAACATCCTTGGGGTTAACAGAATTCGTATAAATTTTGGCTTTGACCCCCTGAAGCAGAAAGAATGGGGCCCAATAGGGGAATTAAAGGTAAATATTCAAATTCCTTCAGAAAAGAAACAATGAACTTGTATTCAGAACATTACTTGACATTACAAACCAGGTGAGCGATACAGGCCCTTTGGGCCTTTTGTTTGAAACAGAAACAATGCATGTATTTACTTTTCATATCTTTATTAAAAGCAACATATCCAAAAAGTACTTAATTTAGCAGGTCTAAAACATTTCATAAAAAATTAAATATGACTTTGCTGAAAGCTGTTGTTGACAGACATGGCATGCCTCAATGATCACTGCCATCAACTTAGGTTTCGTTTCGTTGACATTTAAAAAACGCATATTCATTGGTCGGTTGAATCCAGCTGCTTCCAATCAGAATATGAAAACGAGAACATCAATTTTTACGTGGGATCCGCCGAGGGATGCATGGAGAGTATCATACTAGTACTGAATACTCTTGGCTAGCAAAGTTGGTGTATAGCTATCCCAAAATTAGTACCTGTAATTTTAATTCTATTATGTCTGCAGGAAAATGTCCCAAATGCACAAAAGATGTGTAGGAGATCTCCATACAGATTTATGTTTAAACTGGGATTGCAGAAGTAGTCTGGCTCTCAAAAAACAAGTTTTATATTCTATGACAGGGCCCAGTGTTTCATGAACAGTCCTTAAATTTAAAGCGAATAGTCGGGCAAGTGACTGTAAAATCGGTAAAAATGGTATTAATATATCCGGTATAATTTCTTATGAATTAGAAAAATAAAACTTTCCGTCAAAATCGCTGTACATGCGAAGAAAATAATAATATCTATGGGAATCCTAAAAGTCCTCCCGACCGGCTATGAGTGCAGTTCAACCTTAACGCATGCGCAACATCCACCACTCTCCGTAGTAAACAAAACATGGCTATATATCTACCGTAGTTTTGAACCAAAAGGTTTCCGCCAAAACAACCAACTGACTCACCTAAAATGCGAAAGGAAAGGCAATGGAGCAGCGACAATCCCAACAACTGACTCGGTAAACATTACGACGCATGGAGAGTGTTAATACAACTTGTTATAGTGAAGAGAACAGTTCAAACGAGCACGCGGCTCCGGACCGCTACTGTACGTACCTAGGCCTACTACCCGGTACTCCCTGCTCAGCTGATAGTGAGTGAGTCTTCGTATTTTGATCATTATGTAAATAGTCCCTAGCAGTATTTTTTCATAAATGAGTGGTCACATATGGTCACATGTTTCATACCTGTTCCCCAATCGCGTAAAACGTAACCCTGGGGTAAATAGCGGTTCTTTCGTGGGGCCTCTTTAGGGGTAATGAATGCCCTGTATATGTACAGTTAGAATGTAACCGCTAGTGCATTATCAAGCTAAGATTTGTTTCAATTAATCTATAATATTATGCTACCGGTCAATTCATACAGTTCTGATGTATATATTTATAGATTTTTAATTTGTAAATTTTTGTTCTGTACATGTTCTGGTAGTGTTATACACATACATTGTATATAGGATTTACATTGTAGGTTAATTGGTAAAATTGTATTGTATATGTTCTGATATACACATATACATATGTACATGTAGGTTTTAGCTTGTTCTTTAGATATATTTGGAGGACACATACAGTATTATTTCTGGTCATAATAATAAATAGTGTTTGTATATTTATTACAACTGTACCTGGTTCATGTGTATATGACAAACTTTACAGAGTTGAAATGTACTGCAGCCATGTATCATTTATAATTATTCTGAATTTTTGTTGGAACTATAGATAATGAATTTTGTATCTTTTTTGAAACAATATTTGATTCTATCAAATGCATCAGTGACACATTCACAACTTATAAAATGTTTTCTCTAAAATAAAAAAAAACCTGTAGAATGAACCTACATTTATTCATTTATATATATTTGAAATTGATCATTTCAATTTTTGTCATATTCAACAGATATAAAAAATTGTTGGTTCTTTTTTTCAGGCACCATGCATGCATAGTGACATGAATACAGAAAGTTCATCCCTTGGACCTGTATACAAGTGTATGTATACATATACATACAATTAGCATCATATGAAGACTGAAGAATGTTGATATGAGTGCTCTTGAAAGTAAACTTTTCCAATATGGACCTAGAAGATCATGAACAGAACATTTAAACAGTATTAATTTATTAAATGTTCCTTTCAACTGTAATCATTAAATAAAATTATGATGCAATACTTTTTCATTGTTTAACTTTGTAGAAATATTTGTTTATATTAGTCCTCTAGATCCAGTGATTATAATTCTTGCATCCATATGCCGGCCCATTTGTTTGTCAGGGCTTGTGAGATAGCTTTTCAATTACTTTTAAAATATAAGGATTTTTTTTACATATAGCAATATAGATACCATTGTCTTAGGATTTCTAAATTCTACTTTACAAGAGAGTAGACTCAACATATAAATAAAACCATAAAACTAGCAAGTTATCTGAAATGTTACAAATCTTTTTGTCTGAACCAAATTTCATATTTATTGTCTATGTGTAACTTGTACATAGACCATTTATGTATTAATACTGTAGTAACAGTGATTACAAACACATAGACTAAAATGTAGTATGTAGTACTATGTACATCTGTCTTTGATTTGAGTTCTAAACAAAAAAGTGGTACCTATTGGGAAGTTGTGACTTGGGCGGAGGGTGAAATACAGAAGAAATAGCTACACATGGAAAAAAGAAAGATATACAGTACCATATGGATTCAAAGTTGCTCCAAAATCAATGAGACTAAATAACCAAAAAAAGCCATGTAAAACCCAAATATGCAATGATCAAATCAATGATAAAGCACCCTTCCACTTCCAGTTATCTGTAGCTATTTCTTCTATATTTCAACCCCCCACTCAAGTTACAACTTCCCAACCTCATGATTCTTCTGTCTTTTAGCCCCCCCCCCCCCCCCCCCCCACCCCCCACACACATACCTGATTGATTGTCATGTTATTTCAGGTTCCTATTCAGGTATTATTCCTAAAAACCAAAAAGGGTATACACACTGTGTACTCTCAAAGGAGGGGAACCACTTCATTCAAAAATGTAATTTACAATTTCATCTTAATTTTGAAATTTTCAATTTGATTATTAATTACTGGACTATTAAAACAGTATAGAACCCCTCGGCTACAGACAAAGTACTGTGGTACACATTTCTCTTAATTAATTACTTTTCTTCAACTCAATCATCTTTTTCTCCAGAGCACAAAAAAGAACAGGAAACAACAGAAAAGGAAAGTAACATACATGTAGGCCTATATGTTTTCTGGAAATATATATGATGTGTTAATTCTCACAGCATAGGCCTACATGAATGTGAAGAATTAAATATTATCAATGTTTGAGAGAATTTCCTAGTTGTAATTCTATAGCAGCTACATGGAATGTACGTTTACATATATACATTGTACGATACATATACATCATAAAAGTTTCTTTCCTTCCAGCTGGACATTCATGTCATCTCTCTCCAGAACTCAAATATTGTTTACAAAAAAAAAAAAAACAACCAGAGACATAGATAATTTAATTAAATCTCTGCAAAAAAAACTACACGAATAATTGAACACATATATTGTACTTGTAAAATATCTATGTATGAGCTAATTTATTTTCACATCTTTGACAGCTACATGCATGGACGTTCTATGGAACGTTTTCGTGTGGTTTTAAATGGGAAATTATGTTACGATTATTTGTATTTAACCTTCATGATTCGGTTGATGTAAAATACGACGAATGCGATGCTGCAATAATTGCCCCTTGCCGGGGCCCCATCTCTGCATCGGCCGAATATTTGTGTCGATTTCCATGTACAAGATGCTTTTATCGAAAAATTATTACAAAGCATTGTCATTAATGTAAGAATACTTCATTTGCATCAAATGTATCATCTCAAAACAACAATTTGCATACCGCATTAGTGGTTTATCACACGAAACGAAACCGCCACGACTGAGAAACACATGTCCATGTTGACATTTCCACGCAGCCTCGTTTTCAAAGAGTTTGGCGAATTTATATTTAGAACTGTGCTAAATTTACACGGGGCTTCCCCAAAATTTCAGTGGTCAAAACTGGACACCGTAAGCAGAACTTGACCATCATTATGGTATACAATGACTTTTGGAAGGCCAAAGAACGCATTTAGACTGGTTTCCTTTGCCCGACTATTCACTTTAAGGAATCCCTTAACTCAGATTGAATAATATGAACATTATATATTCTGATTTTTATTTCAGATTCAACTGGTGGTAATACAGGCGCTCAAGATGACGCAGCAGGTATACATTTAAAATCTCTATCAACTACATTTTATATTATATTTAACAAATAACATTGAATTTTTATGTACTTGCCATTAGTAACATCATGTAATTCATAAGAAATACAGTATTCTGTTTTTGCATATTACAGAGTTAGCTCCCTTGCAGGTAGTATCGATTTGTAAGTGCAATTCACATCATTTTTTTTCAGAAAAGTAGGATGTTACCTTCGTAAACACATGAAGTTACAATCAATGCATACCTGCAAAACAGATAACTCTGTAATATGCTAATACAGAATTTGTTGAGGACCTTTCTTAAGAACTATATCATCATCATATTAGATATTTTAGTTAGTCATAAATATAGAGTTGCAAAGGACCTGGATAAGTTTGAGTACTGCCACCTTATTTTGTATGTTGCTGTATGTTTATAAGAATCCTGTTTTCCTAAAAATATCATTACAATATCCTAAAAGATTTATAGGAAAATGAAGGAAAAAAAAGTTTCCTGTTCAATTTGCATCTGTGTTTCACTCAGGTTCTGGAGCTGGTAAGGTTCTGATTATTATAATTCTGTGTATTGTGGACCAAGTTCTCACTGCTCAATTTATGTTTAGTGCTTTCACTAGTTCAGTAGACTCCAAACTTTTACTAACTCATGTTACCCAAACTGTACTTACTGATTCATAAGTGTTGTATTCCCAATCTGTTCCAACTAATTCCTCTTAACTTTTTTGAGAATTGATTTTCAGTACCTTCTCTAGCTCATTAGGTCTCATAACTGTTCTCACTAACTATTATTTCTAACTGTTCTAATTTGTTTGTTGTGAGTATAATGTGACCGAGCGGGATGTGCTTGTTTGGTATCTTCAGCAGCATGCTTCAGTGAGATAGCATTATATTAAGGGCAACAGTTCCAATATAACACAGAGACACAACACAAATTTATCGCAGCCTCCCAAAAAATAAAAGACATTCACACAGCACAACACATTGCACACTGGGAGGCCGTCCTTAAATGACCCTGGCTGTTAATAGAATGTTATACCTTATAAACCTAACAAGTTTGTTCATGGACCCAATAATGTTCAATTGTTCTAATAAATTCTTGTTTTCTATAATTCATATTAAGTGCTTTCACTCATTCATTCCCAACTATGATTCAACGTATTAATATTTAGTGATATTCAGTACTGGTCCAACACATACTCATATCACCATAAATGCCAAATTATCTGTAGAACTCTTTATCATTGATTCTCTACCAGGAACACCTTGCCTCTTGCTGTGTTTTGTGATGTTATTTACTGGCACTGTTATATATATATAATCATATATACCTATATCATTGTGTTGTCTTCATGCCTTAATTTCTGTTCTGTGTTTCTTGTATGTCTGATTTCACAAATTTCATTTTTAGCTCACCTGGCCCGAAGGGCCGGTGAGCTTTTGTCATGGCGCGGCAGCCGTTATTTGTCCGTCAACATTTCCTTTAAAACGCTACTTTAGTTCCAAATTTGGCCAGATGCATCATTGGAGGAAGGGGAATAGAGCTTGTTTAAATTTTGGCTCTGACCCCCTGGGGGCAGGAAGGGCGGGGCCCAATATGGGAAATAGAGGTAAATCCTTTACATTCTACTAGTCATAGTGTTCTACATGGATTGTAACCAAATTTGGCCAGAAACATCCTTGGGGGAAGGGGAATTAAGTTTGTATAAATTTTGGCTCTGACCCCCTGGGGTCAGGAAGAGCGGGGCCCAAAGGAGGAAATAGAGGTAAATCCTTTAAATCTCTACTAGTCTAAGAGTTTTGCATTGATTATAACCAAATTTGGCCAGAAACATCCTTTGGGGAAGGGAAATAGAATTTGTATAAATTTTGGCTCTGACCCCCTGGGGGCAGGAAGGGCTGGGCCCAATCCTTGGGGGAAGGGGAATAAAGTTTGTATAAATTTTGGCTCTGACCCCTGGGGGCAGGAGGGGGGGAGCTAATAGAGTAAATCACTACTAGTCCTAGAGTTCTGCATGGATTGTAACCAAATTTAGCCAGAAACATCCTTGGGGAAAGGGGAATACAGTTTGTACAAATTTTGGTTCAGACCCCTCAGGGGCAGGAGGGGCAGGGCCCAATAGGGGATATGGAGGTAAATTCTTTAAATCGCTACTAGTCCTTGAGTTCTGCATGGATTGCAACCAAATTTGTCCAGAAAAATCCTTAGGGGAAGGGGAATAGAGTTTGAACAAATTTTGGCTCTGACCCCCAGGGACAGTCAACATTTCCTTTAAAACGCTACTAGTCCTAGAGTTCTGCCTGAATTGTAACCAAATTTAGCCAGATGCATCATTGGGGGAAGGGGAACAGAGCTTGTTTAAATTCTGGCTCTGACCCCCTGGGGGCAGGAGGGGCGGGGCCCAATATGGGAAATAGATGTACATCCTTTAAATCACTACTAGTTATAGAGTTCTACATGGATTGTAACCAAATTTTGCCACAAATATCCAAGTAGGAGGGGGAACAGATGTTGTATAAATTTTGGCTCTGACCCCCTGAAGCAGAAACAGTGGGGCCCAATAGGGAAATTAGAGTTGAATCTTTAAATTCCTTCAGAAAATATTACTCGGCATTACAAACCAGGTGAGCGATACAGGCCCTCTGGGTCTCTTGTTATAATCCATCACCTTTTTAGACTCCATATCATCAGTTTGTGAATTGTCAAGATTTTTTGACCAAATATTAAAGAGGGAGACAACTCATGTAGAACACATTTTTTTGACACCTGTTTTGGCTTTGAGTTGTACACTAAGTTATACAGCAACACATTTTAATTCTAATCCGCACATTTGAAACTATACACTTTTACAAGTTTTAAATGTGATATTATAAGTAAATATGATCCTTGTCTGTGCTTTGTGAATCTTCCTCACATGTACCAAATAATGTACCAAATGTAAAATTCTTATAGTGAAAACAGAATTGTTCACCTTATATTAAAACTCATTCTTTCTAACAATCTTTCATTAATACCATGAATCATATATTTGGATAATGGTTGTTTAAAGATGCTCCACCGCCGACAGAGCATAAATGATGTTCATTATTTGAACAATAATTGGTGTTTAATCGTGTATATATATGTCTAATTAACACAAAAAATGATATAAAATAATTTATTTCGCCATTGGTGCATGCGCAATTAGTAATTCTTTCCATATAGGATATAGTGCAAAGGAATTTTTTCGGGATGCAATTAATTATTTTTCATATTTTTAACTTAAAGTAAAATTAGAAGCTAAAACTTTTTAATGGTGGTAATGGTGTAAAGTAAGTAACTTTTGCAACTGAAGAAAAATACTAAATCGTCTGCTCCTGTTTTTGATAGCGAAAAAATACCATTTGTCGGCGGTGGAGCATCTTTAATATTTCACAAGAATCTTTATTTTCTACTCAGTCTCTCTGACTTTATTAATATTGAATCAAAGTTTGTTCCGTAATATTGAGCCTAGTAACTAATTCACTAGCAAATTACTCTAAATGCTTACCGTTTTGATGTTAGAATGCCTATCAAACTCTGAATTGTCCAACTTCATTTTGTCCCCTTGAAGGTTTTAAACTAGAATAGCACCACTGTTTTATCTATCTCCGTTTGAGTAGATGATGTGTGCAGCACATTAGTTTTATTTCACTAACGTTAAAGACATTTTCAAGTATTTAATGTAATGGTTACAATAATGTGCTGATGACAAATAAATTATAACTGTATGAAAGAATACAAAGACAGAATCGCGAAACATTGGATTGTGCTTGTCAACAGGTTGAAGATTATATTTTTGGAACTCCAGCTTTTCTGCTTCACCACAAAACCCTTGCACATAATTGACCAATCATGTACAATTGCCAACAACAACAAAAAATGTTTCTTCCCACGAAATGATTTGAAAGCATAGAATGAAGTTCATGTTACACTTAAATTTTTTTTATTAGTTTAATCTAGTATTGAATGGAATGTTTGAAGCATTGTTGAGAATATTTTGGGTTTTACTTTAGGGGAGAAATATTTGAGTGTTAATTTGTGGCTTGTGAAATACTTGCTGTGTCTTTATAGAGAGCCAGGAAGTGGTTGGATCATAATTACCGGTATTATGAATAACATTTAGGGGTAAGAGGGACACCATGTTTCATTTGTGATGTAGAGTGAATGATTATAGTGTAAATGTAATTGCTGTTTTAATGAAAGTTTGGGACTATTTTGATACTCGGAGGGGAAGGTAAGCTATGAACCATTTTGATTTGTACTTTAGAGGAAATATTTGAACCATTATGACATATGTTACAGGCGCCAGCAGTGCTGGAACAATTGCAGGAGCTGTGATTGGATGTATGGCTGCCATTCTACTCATCGTCCTTATAGTGTACTTTGTGGTGTTCCGCCGGAGAGGAGGTGGTGAGACATGTAAGTACCCAGGGTTCTCGTTAAAAGCCGGTTGCCGGCAAAAACAGCCATCTATTTCCTTGTTTACAATCAGCTAATTTTGTCAGAAATAAATATTGACCACCACAGGGGTCTTTGGCCCCCAACCACCTATTATTAATTTTCAACCATCTTTTAAAGAACTTAGTGAAAACCCTGGTACCATACTAATAGTTCTACTGACTTCAATGTCCTAATTCTAGTAGAATTCCATATCTCACGGTACATGGTAATGCCAAGAAAATGTTTACAAGACATTTAATATCATGTTACTTAGTTTTTTTGAGGTTTCACTTTCACTGACCTGAAATTAAATGTAGATTGAAAAGAGGAAAACCTTAGCTTTCTTTATTTGATTTATTTTCTTTGCATTAAAGAATCCAAATTTAAAAGTAATAAAATTGATTGGGCTTTGAAATAACATCTAATGTACATATTATACCATTTGAATTTTAATGTCAATCAAACCCAAGATTTAATTTTTGCTGCCAATCTCATGTGTATGGAACAGTTCAAACCTTTTGATGGGCTTTGTTTTGATTTTGCAGACAATACTAAAGAAGATGGAACACCCGAGTAAGTATTGGCCTTCTAGGCTACTATGACGTATGACAATCTTCATTAATATTCTCATCTTGTTAATAGAGAAATACTCACCGACATATTTCATCATTATTTTTATCTTGGTTATAACATGTATCATGTTTGGATATCTCATGGCTTTGTCACATTGTACATACTATCGGTATTAGTATCATTGATAAGCTAAGTTTGCAGCTCTTTTTTTCACCGATTATCCCAGCACTTGCAATATCTCATTTTTCTAGTTCAGTACAAATACTAACAAGTTTCATAGCACAATATGTGATTCACGGTGTTGACCTTTAAAGTTACATACAAACATATTTTTGATTCACCCCTTACGGCTGTCTAAAAAATGGCCGTTTGATCTGTATTTAAGAATTATGGATATTACTTACAGTGTATTGTATTTTTGGCTTTGGTTTGTCTTTTAATGATCAAAATCCGTTTCTGGTTGATTTATGGTTACTCTATATTTAAATCTAAAAAAAAGATCTGCCTTAATTAACTTTGAAATGTTTAAGAAGCATTTCACTTAATTAGGATTTAAGACCAAGTTCAAGATGAGAACTACAATTTGATTTTATTTGATATAGGAGTGGAGAAAATGGGTAAAGTATTTTACATTTATCTTACTTTACCCTGTACTATCATATATAATTAAAAATACTATTAAAATTTATTTTACTAGATATCGATAAAAAACTTTAGTGTGGGGCATATTTGAAATGTACACTATATACTCTTAGATGCAAGACCCCAAGAATTATGCTTTAATTTGTGGTGTTTCATTCCAACAGCTAACAAATGTATAAGAATTAATTTGCTAGATCTGTAATTTGTTTGTATATTATAAAAGATACTTTATGAATTCATGCAATAAAAATTATTTGCTGAGATTTTGATGACATATTTACGGCCCCAACATGCATATGAGATGAGGGAGGCAGTAGCATTAAGTTAGCATGTCAATTTTATCACGCAGCATTACACCTTGTTCCAATTTGATTTGTTGTGGGGAACATGGAAATTATTTCTTGTCCCTTATCACTTTGAACAAATTTGAAATTGTTTATTTTTTTGATTGATCAATGCATGTGTACACATCTTCTGGAGACTATCCTCAGTCTGCTATAATGCACATCATTCAAAATAACATCAACTGTGAAGGGTTATAACAAGTATCATAATGTTTCCATGACTACAGTATTTTCTCAAGTTTGGAAAACCAGGGCCCGGCACCATTAAACTATTCTCAGATTTTTTACTCAAGTATATGATTTTCCATAGGCTTGAGTAAAAAATTTATCTGAGAAAGTTTTATGGTGCCGGGCACAGGTTTACATAAAAATCTTGTTACACAATCTATATATATTGCCAATTTGTGATTAATTTTCTGTAATGACTAGTATTTGTATATATGAAAATATATTCTGTTGTCATCTTCATCTGACAAAGAGAAAACAATAACAAATCTTCATTTAGAATCTGGCAATTTGACTGCCTCACAGATTTATGTATTGACTCTTGAATTGGAGACCTAGTGATAAAATGTCAGATAATTGGCCATCACAGCCCCTGGCTCTTTCACTTTTCAATAAATCTGTACAAAATCAAAATTAACATTTAATTTTCATGTTTCAAAATTAATATGCAACTTCAACTGTGATGGTCTTTGACCTTGGATGGATCTGTACATACCAGGGTATATATATGGTTCAGCTACACCCATGGAAATCAATGATGTAGCTAAAATTGTTGTAAGAGATCATCAAGACTATTAATAGCATGTTGAACAACACCTACTAGACTGCTTCTCATATGTACCTGGATTAGTACCAAAATGGCCACTGTCACATCATCACATTATAACACAGCTGTCGTGTTGGATAAGGATCGATACTCATTAGAAAAAACTTGTATCAAATCAAAATATCACATTCTACTGTAAAGTGGAAAGACAACTTAGTACTGTAAACATACTTATCTAGCGCAGTAAAATTTAAGTGCCAATGCAAAAAATGTAAATTTTGATTTATTAGCGCAGATCTAAATTTGCGCAATTCCTTGGTTCAATACCTGAAATACACTTTTACAAAATTTAGCACTGTACATGAATTAGCGCTTCAAGGACAGTGCGTAAAGCGATTAATAAAACTACCGCTAAAATAAGTATGTTTACTTGTACATTACATTATATTGGGTCAATTTTCCAATTTTGTTACTGCATCTACAAATGTACATGTGTATGTAATTAGTACTCTACACACATATCATATTTGAACGTTAACGCGTGTTAGTGTGTAGCCTTAGCAATATCAAAAGTGATAGATACCAATACTGTTGTAACTACTGTTTTAAAACAAAAGCAACATGGAATGGAATTGTCCAGGTACCCAGAAGCAGTCTAAGCTGCAATATACCCTACATATCACCTGCCAGACTGCCATAGACTTAATCAATGCCTTATGTTTCAGGGAATATATATACAGTGTATATTGTTGGAGTTATGTGTAACATGCATAGTTTACTTTAATTTTAACACTTAATTATCTCAGAAGTTTATCATCATATAGATGGAGAAATCATATTTTCTAATACATGTACACTTGGATATATTATATTATGTAAGATAATTGTATACTCTGACATAAAAGCTGTGGTAGCAACAGCTTATTAACTTTGGGTATTTTAAAACAAATAGGCAGTGTAACTAAAAAAAAGTCTCATCAGATTCCATAATTTGGTAAAAATATAGACAAGGGGAGGTAACTTATACAAATATGGACGAGGGGAGGTAACTGATACAAATATGGGTAAGGGGAGGTAACTGATACAAATATGGACAAGTAGAGGTAAGGGGAGGTAACTGATACAAATATGGACAAGTAGAGGTAGCTGTAAAGTTTTAAGCTAACAAAATTAAGAATTTCTTGGTTTGTACTTATTCAACTAATCTATTTTTTTTCTTGCCAAATTCTAAATTATCCAAAATTTGCAATTTATTATTTATTTTTCTAAAGTTCATTTATTGACTGTTTTTGAAGTGCATCCACAATTGTGTTATTACATCTTGGTGATCATAAATCATTTTCATTTTTCTAGTGTAATGTTAATTACTATGAATTACATGATAATGGTATTTTGTAACCTGATTTCTTTTGTTTACAGAGGTCCTGCCCACACAGAAGGCCCAGTCTACAGTGTACCGGACAAGAATCGGGCTCGAGGGGTAAGTCTTGTTTTTCTTATTTCCATAATAACCTCTTTGACATGCCACTATAGGTTTACAGTGACCCGTATTTGTTATAAGGACTTGTTCATACTATGAAATGGATGTAAAGTATACATTAGTGAAAGACAGACAGGAAATTGTGACACAACATTTTAGATAGGTGAACATGTTACTGTTTGAATAATCTTCAAATTAATCTTACAGGAAGTAATTATAAGTAAGATATCACGGTTTTTAAATGTCCTGCAAGAGACCTCAGTGAGCTACAAGGAGGATTTATGCAGGCATAATGACTTCAATATACCACTTTGTTTAATTCCACGGATGGTTTGAATGAAGAATTATTTATATAAAGCAGTTAAGTAGATAGAGAAAAATTAGAAGAAGAAAAAAATGTTTAAATTTTCACTTATGTGTTAGACAAAAGTCCAAATGATCGGCTACATAGCCTGTATCGAGAGAACACTCCACAGCTTACTCTACAAGTCACCATCTTGCTTTTCTTGTTTTGAAATATCTTGATCATGATGAACCAATTCCATCCAGCTCTTAGCTAGGTCAGTCACATGTTTCCTCGTGAAATCTGTTCCAGGGTAGTGAACAATAAGACCAGGTACAATTTAGTATACACCCATCTTCTAGGCTTCCACGTCTCATCTGACGTGTCTAATGCTTCATTACACCAATGAATGTCAAATGCATTCATGAATGCTACATTCACAGATTGAAGAAGGCTCATTCATGTGAAATGTTCATTTCTGTGCAAATGAACTCATACACCAAAGAGTTCATTTCTTTCTCTGGCCAATATTATATCCAAATTCTGGAAATCTACTTCACATATGAAGGCTTTTTGAATTTCGGTCCTTCTGAGTGCTCAAATCATTAGGACATGTGCATTTTTTGATTACAATCAAATATACCACCTAACTACTAAAGACACCCATACAAAATCCCTTTATATCAATATCCACTTCCAGAATTTACTAACAACTTCAGACAAAATCCTACCTGAAATATATTCAAATATATTTTCATTCTGATTATACAACAATATGGTATGGCTGTATGTAATAGTAATACAATATCTATATCAAATATGGAATTTTCTTTGAATTATTAATGAAGGATCTGTGAAAATTGATAGTGCTACGAGTGTGTGAATGTTGTGCTGGTGATGTGTTTATCTGTACTGTATGTATACTATAATACATACATAGGTAGGGGATGTATGAAATTCTATACCAGCACAGAAAAACATGTTTATAACAAACCCGCTTACAACAAATTCATGGTTATAACGAAGTAAATTTCATTCCCCATCAAGGTTCTGTAATATGTAATATATAGTATATAATGAACTATGCATATAAAGAAGTGACTTTGTTGGTCCCCAGCGGTTCGTTATAGCTAAGTTTTAAATTTACTGTACATAAAACATTTATTTCTATAAACAATCTGATTGAAATACAGATCCTTATAACCACTCCGTTCAATAGAGGATCTGACAATACCCGATATGGGGTCACGTTCGGATGTCCTTTTACCACGTGTATTCCAGATCAAATACATTTTCTACACATTTCTACGTGAATTGTTAACGCCATTTCGTCCCAGTAAGCATATACATTTAGAATTGTTGTGCATTTTGGGCGAGATGACTACGTACACGAAAATTATTCGGACAGTTTTTTCAAACTAGTTCGTCCCCAGTCAAGATTCTGGCAGTGTCAATTTGATTGGCCATTTCCAAAGGTCATCCTGACGTGACCCCTAATGGGATGTTCTCAGATCCTCATATCAAACGTAGTGATAATAAGGATAAGTATCTGTATTTTAATCAGATTGTTCTATAAAAAATTCTTTTAACTATAATGTATAAGGAATGAGACATTTTAGTATGCATCAGTTAAAGTATGATATGGCTGTATTTATTTTTTTTTTCATCCTGATTTGGTGTTTTGCCATTTTTGTATGCTTCCCCATAACACACTTGCACAGCTGTCATTCAGTTTACTTTTTTGTCCATAACATCTAGAAAAAATCAGAAGACGGTCTTTGTTTATTAGTAGAATATGTCAGAATTTAAGTTGTGTAATGGTGCCACGTAAATCATATTTTCTCCATGTCTTTTTTATATGAAACTTAATTTTGACGCTTTGGGCCTGGTTTGGAATATAACTATATATATATGACATGTGGTGGAATTTGGCTGTGTACCAGTGCTATATACGTACACGAGTAAAAGTAGGGACAAAATTTAACAAAATTTAAATTTGAAGCAAGGGCATGCTTTGTAAACAAGACTTGGATGAAAGCGTTAGATTAACCGTAAAAGGAAGCAGGGATTTTTGACTGATGGTGCATGTGTACGTATGTTTCCAGCAATATATGAAGGTAAACCGGTCGTCCTTCAGAGATATCTCTTTTTCCTACAGTCCAAAGCAAACGACTCCGATTATACCCGTAAGTCAGTGTAGACGTGGTTGTAGATACCGGTGTCATGCAGACAATGCTTCAGAGCAAACGGAAAACAGATAACATATTTATTATTTGTGTTGGCTGTTTTATTGTATGTTGATTGTATAGACAGATGATTATAGGGTCAGAGAGAGCTCTGGAAATACTAAATACTATTATTATATCTAATATATAAATCATATATGGCTTTGAATGTGTTACAACCGTTCTATTAAAAGAAGAATTGATTTTAATAAATAAAAAATGACTATCCTGGCCCCTGAAATCTGGTTTTCACACAAACCCAGTCATTTGTACATTGTATGATCTCAACGTTTCTCTGCTTTCAATGTACCACAAAATCAGTGTGGTCCACTATCTGGTATTATATACTCTGACTTCCTTGTTATTACCAATCAGGATGTCCCAACTGGCAGTCATCGTGGATCTGTTTCAATTCAACCTCTTTTTCATTTCATCACTAACTTGGTTGTACCACAATCCAGTCACTACTAATATGTTTTTTGTACAGTCTTCAGAAACACAATTCAGTGTTGATATTATCTGCTAAATGGTGTCAGCAGAACAACATGGTTTTCCCTAGGTCAAACTTCATAAACAGTGTGCTAACCAAACGTGCATGTTTAGGATGGCTTTTTAAGGCCAATGGTCAAAAGTCAACTTACAGGTCAAAACCGTAGTAAAGTCATTTCTATGCCAGTTTTCAACTTCTTTTCGTTGTCCCAATTAAGACCTATCAAGTTAAAAAAAAACAAACATGCTTATTGAGTCAATAAGGTCAAGGCTCTTGTTGGTTATCAATGATACTCAAGTTTTAGACTAACAACCACTTTCATGGTCTTATGATCCAATGCCCTCTTTACTGGGTTTTCCACTATTCAATTAACACAAATCTAGATGTACCACCATCCAGTTACCAGCACTCTGGTGGTACCAATTTCCAGTCACCACTAAACTGGTTGTTTCCTGAAGTCACCACAAGTAATATTGTCTACCTATCTGTTTAAAGTAAATACCATTAATGAGGTTGTCCCATTTCCCAAAAGGCACTTCTCTGTTTGTCCATCAATCATACCAGTATTACTTAGTTCATTTTTGCAGTTGATATCCTGTTTCATTCTAAAGTTTGAAGTTTCTTTTATTTAGCATCATATTTTCGACATGATGTTGACAAGAAATGCTACAAGGTTACTTTCACATGTAACCATACATATAGAAATGAGAATGTCTTTATTTTGTATACAATGTATCCTTTACTGTATATATATTCTTATATTATGTATATCTGGTTGCTATGTATAATAATAACCGCTCAATAAAACTCTTGAGAATGCATGTGTTTGTAAGTTGGTCAAACCTCATTGAAGAAAGTCTTGTGTCTTGTGCATGGCAGAGCTATCAATTGTAAACAGAGATCCTACAGCTTCATGTATATAGTGTTATATTGGTTGACAAATTGTCAACTTTCAAAAATAATCCTCTATATTGTGTGCGAAATGTATTTCAAATCATAAACTCTAACAATGCTGACACAGACTGGAATTTTTTTTATCCTGGCAATGTTTCATAATGGAATAAATAAAAAATATTTATTATTTATCTTTTGTCAAAAGAAATTGCAAACAATAAAAAAATGAATAATGAAGTAACACAAAGTGTCTCCTGTAATTATATATTTTGAACAAAGAGAAACGTTCATGATATTAAATATTTAATGGAGAAGTTAATGTGTGGGGAAAAACAACACATTATTAATGCATTGTTCCTATTGAACCAAATTCTCAATGAGATCCATATTATAAGGTATATTGCGGAAAAAATCTTGATAGACGTAAAAAGTGAATAAGAAATTTTCAAGAAGATATAAACGACAATATACTTTAAAAAAAATTGTTTTAGAATATTTTGGTATAAAGAAATATGATCTGCCAATCACTGACACAGATTTTCTTTGATGTATTTGACAGGCATCGCCCCTCGGCCAGCCCCCATCCCCACCCCGCGAGTGCGAGTCTCTGGTGGAAGCCAAGCGCGAACTACATTATGCTGACCTTGATATTGCTAGTCGTCCTCCCGGCGTGCCAGCTCCCCGACTCAGCAAACACACACCGACCGAATATGCCACTGTTAAATTTGTTTAGAACTTATGAATGGATATGTGTGTGAAATGTGTGGAGTGTTTTATTAGCAGTGTTATTGGCTCTTTGGAGCAGCTAGTTCGTCTCAACGCTGATTTGTGTGAAGAAATGATGTTAATTTCTCATTTATGATACCAGTCCTGAAAAAGAAACCAATGTCTGTTTCTTATAGCATATTACTCTGCGGTACGAAATATATTTGTTGAGTGTGTATGATGGAATGCTTGTAAGGGTTTTAAATGACAGATATAGTTGAATGTCGATTAATGTCGAAAAGGTCATTCAAGATTTTTTTAAAGAAAAATTTCGATATTAGATATATACTTTATATTTTGATTCTGTTGTGTGCAATTAGTGTTTTCTTAACTAGTTTCTTGGAATTAAGTGCCTTTATTCATTCATTATGAAGGTTTATTAATTCTTTTGCTGCAAATCAATGAATTTCTGAATATTTTGTGAGTGTCACAGATTCCAGTGAAAATAAACCAAGCATGAAATTTAACTCATATGCAGTATGCAATTATGAAGTAATATACGAGAATAAATGTGATATTTATTTGGAGTGAACATTGATTAAAGTAAACCTGGGGCATCCATTTGAAGGTGTGCTGAAATAATGAACTTGTATTATACATGAAAAGAGGAGAGGTGTCTAGATATTTTAAAGAGTGGCAATATTGGCTGTATCAAATGGTGTGTGTTGTTAGGGTATGGATGATGTGTACATATCTGTGGGTGCTATTGGGAATGTTTGGTTGTTGGCCAGTGTAGCGTTGTTATTAGGTAGGATTAATAGTTAGTGCTGTGCATGTGATGCACAAAGTATTGTTGTGTAAGATGGTAACCATATAGGTACCAATGGGCCCTGGTCACAAAAAATTGTTCATTTTGTTCCAATTTTATTTTTTCATAGCAAATATCATGTTGTATGCAATCACACGCTAGTTTGATGTTTCATATAAATCTGAACATTCCTTTAGGAGATATTAGATTAATTGTACCAAGAAATATACTTATGTTGCATAGGTATCATATCCATGACTAGGAACTTCAAAAGAATTTTGGATTCTGTTTGTTTCTGATAGTTTCAAATATTTGAAGGTACAAGCCAAGGTATTCCACTATTCCCTTACTTTATCCTTTGACTAGATAAAGTCCAAGCAATTATTTTTAAAAATGTTAGTATATAGATTAAGACTACTAATCAAACCAGATAAGAGTACTAGTTATGTTGATCTAGAAAGGGTTCATTTTCAAAATTTGAAACTAGTTTTTATCCATCTAGCTTGTAAATATATATTATAAAGATCTATGTTTTAAAAGTATATAACGAATGGTGCTTAATAATTTCTTTAATTCAAGAACATTGCTGGTTGGTACCTTTAGCATTAATCAGAGAACAAGTGGAAAATTTTTATTTCAAATGATCATAAAGTTGGTGCATTTAAAATATTTGATTTTGCTATGGTGCTAAAATGTATGTTTAAGTTATAGGCTCTCTTTTGGCTTAACAATATCTAATCTGTATATAAGTTGCTTATGCAGAGAGAGCTGTATATGAACACCCCCCAAAAACAGTACCATTTATATTGAATACCCTGCTAAAATGTAGATGGTAGAGAAACTCATCGTCAACCATTTGGTGCTCAAAACACATCGTGCAAGATGTTCATTATAAAGTTGATTGATCTTTAAGGTCAGAAAAGGTCAATTTAACCTGTTAAGTGCCATATCAATATATGCTCATACATTTGAATTTGAACTATTTTGAATGCTTATTTTTATAGAACAAATGCTTTTTATTGCTATTTTGGTTTAGAGTTGGGATAGTTTAAGCTTGTTAAGTGAGGAAGATTAGGTTGTTAAACTCTATTTGTTAGAATATTTTCTCACAACTTGATATAATACTACTCTCAAAACAAGTATTAATTTCTGTTCAATCTCACGTGCTGCAGCATATATATCCCAAATACTGTTAGATTTAAGGGAGTTTTGGGAGTTTGAGGAATTTGGGAAATTGTTAAACCCAATATTGGATGCAGACTTTCAAATATATTGTCTAGACTAAACAATATACAAAATCAAATGTTATAACATAGTCTCATATGTTGTAAATATTTCCCTCAAGCAAATTAATTGTGATTGAATTGTGTTTTATATGAACAACAATCCCACAGATAGTTTCAGTTTGACTGAGTAAATAAATCCCAGGGACACAAGTTTTCAGGAGTGTTAGGTTGTGTGTAATGGTTTTGTGTCTCAGATCTGTGTTATTATTGGCGCATAGTAAATTCTTCCTGTTTAATCCAGACTTTGTAATTTTGAGAAGACTATGCTTGCTGAATCTGTGAGAATACAAACATTTCTTTATTTGTAGGAAAAATAATGTTTATTTTCTCAAAGTCATGACAGTAACCAACCTACTCTTTATTGAGTAGTCTCAATTAATGAAAGAGCCAAATGTATTACCTGGGGAAGTTGTAGTGTTTGAACATTCAGTCGATATTAAAGAGATATTGTTCAAAAGATATTCATTTTTACACATAAATATTCATTCGTATTCAATATTTGGTAGCTTTGCCGTAGTATCAAACGAAAATGCAGACGTTTGTGAAAGAATATGTATTCAAGAATGGAATCTCCAAATATCATAGTATATGTATGTGTAATAAGTAAATGGTAACTGAGATCTAGAGACTCATTTTAAAGAAATTTTATATCTAATTATTTATGCTGATATGGTTATAGTTATACAGCAAAGACATATTCACATACCTCTATAAGTTAGACAGAAGTGGAAGTGATATTACTGTTGTTATCTCAAAGCAAAGCGGGACCAATTTGTTACAGTATAGTAGATATGAAATATTCCATTGATTTAGATAGGTTGATTATATACTGGAAGTTATGGATAAAATGACTTAAAATGAACAGTCGGGCAAGGATGGCTAAAGTCGGTAAAATGGTGTGAATGTATCCAGTATAATTTCTTATGAAATGGAAAAATAAAATCTCTCGTCAAAATCTGTCTGCGTACAAAGAAATTGATTTAAAGTTTGGGAATTCTAAAACGTCCTCCCAGCTCACTAAGTCGGTGGTTACATTTCCACGCAGCCTCGCTTTCAATGCTTTCAACTTTTCTTTACTTTGATGGTCAGAACTGGGAAACTAAGCAGAACTTGACCGTCGTATTAATATGTGAGAACTTTTGGAAGGCCAATGAACGCATTTAGACTGGTTTTCTTTCCCCGACTATTCACTTTAAATATACAACATGTTGAAGTTTAATTGTTAATCTACATTTGTTTGGTATTTCTGTTACTACCATTTATTATTACCTATCCTCTGGAATTTTGTATCAACTGTAACCATTGATATCGAACGTTTATCAGGTTTGAAGCACCCTTGAAATGTCATCTCGTTCTCATATCTAAGAATGTTTATTTCTACAATATTTTCATATTTAATTTCGTCCATATTCAATTCTGAACATTCAAACATTTGAATAAACTGATAGGTATAACATATGTTTAATATGTCTGACATTTTGTGACAGCCTCGAAATTTAAATTGCCAATACATGTATTTGGAAGCTGTAGAAAAGCAAAAAATGTGACAAAAATACAAAACCCCTTTTTATACCAATAATACAAATAATGATAAAAATATTTGTTTCAAGTGAATTTTGAACTTTGATTTGATATTTATAGGGTGGTCCAAAGCGATTATTGTCGATGTTAATACAATTAACTCTTATTTAGTGGTGATTTGTTATTAGTTTTGATAGCTTTTGAGATAGAGAGATAGAGGAGAAACATTACAAACGATAAAAGAACATATTCGTTTTTGTTGCATAAAGCTTTATTTTTCCACACCCCCTTTGGTAGTAAAATCTTCATCAGCCATATCCATATTGTTGCTAATCTTATTTAGTGTTTTAATGTAACTGTTTTGATTACGGCTTTGGGTGATATGATTTAATGAATAATTAACCAACACTAGTGCTGCAGAAAAAATAATTTCCAATCATATAGTCTGACAGGAACAAGGAAAATATCAATACAATGTATATACAATTTGTATATACTTCTGAGAACAATCGAAATGTCTTGATCAATCATTTATCAATTTACACTTTCATCCTTTTTATCAAGTTCTCTTGTAATCTAGCTGTATACTTGTGTAACATGCATTTTTGTAC
The DNA here is from genome assembly GCF_041381155.1 of Argopecten irradians. Taxonomy (NCBI): domain Eukaryota; kingdom Metazoa; phylum Mollusca; class Bivalvia; order Pectinida; family Pectinidae; genus Argopecten; species Argopecten irradians. The sequence goes on from NC_091136.1 coordinate 18,657,504, forward strand.
ACGTAACCAAACAATAATACCATTGACAAAATATAAACCTACCACGATCACTTTTCATTCATTCAATGAGTCACGTTTTGCAAGAAATGTATTTTTTTATATATATATTCTTAAATCGATCGTAAATTTAAGTCCCAAGTGATTATTTATATGAAATAGAGCTTTAGATGGCAGTGATCCCCCTGCTCTAGACACGCTAATATCTACACAAGAGTTACACTATTCAAGATCCCTATTCCAGATCCAAGAAAATTGTACTCATAATCTAAACTGTTAGTATCCCAAAATCTCAGATAAACACATGTGTTTTAAAATAAATTACATATTTGGAATTGAAACGGGACAAAATTATTGTATTTGTCATTCCATTGGGTTTAATCCATTCATTATACTGATTAAATAATTAATAAATTCAATATATATTAGCTAAAAACAACTGTCCACTAGACATTTTGACCACGCAGAATAGACAAAATAAATAAGTATTCGTTTAACAGTAAACTGATTAGAGATGAAATAGCCAGTAAGTCAAACAAAAGCTACATGCCATTAAGCATGTAACAGTACTAGTCTGAAGGCATCATCAAAACCGTAGAATGACGTGCCTTTGAATAGTTTCAGTTGGTAGATTGTGTCAGTCGTTCCTATTGTACATTAAACAGTAGGTCTTGTCTTTTTGTCTTTTTCTGGCACGCGTTGGTAAATAATCTGCCGTTTCAATTCAAATTGAAACGTCAAAAATTTCTTAATAATTATTTCTACTGACGTTATTCTTCAGAGCAAACATCTCTTTATCATTTCAATCCATTCTCTGATACATTGGTTGTTTTAACAATATATCATTGTTTAATGAGGTCTGCCCCTCCATTCGTGAAGTTGAGCTAGTTGAATACAATTTTATAATCCCAATATTAATGTTACATTCTTTAAGACAGGAACTCAAAGCGTCTTGTGTTGTCCGTGGTCCGTCGTCCGCTAAATGCCGTCTTCCGGTCCTTCCCGTCCGTCCGTTAACCTTGCCTCATTCTTTAAGACAGGAACTCATTGTTATATACATGTATATTGATGTTACTTTTTTGTACAAATCATGACCATTACCAAAAATCATTGTTAATGAGGAGGATATAATAAATTATTTTGTAAACAAAACTTAAATAAGTTGTGTTATTGTGTCACTACATTTTATTTTTCTGTACTTATGATTCCGGAGCCATCTCTGTACGATCTGTACCACTACCGGTATATCTTTGATAACTTTTAAAACAACATTCTTGTTGGAGATGAATACTTGTGTTTCAGTTGAGGTTGTCAAGTTAGCGATTACTTATCGCTTTAAAACTGATAGCGTATCTGTTTTTGAAATGACAATAAACATTTATATAATAGTTTATAATTTTGTAAAATACACTTCTTCAAAAACTCATTCAGACACGACACGTACAGCTACCGAGAGAATTAGTCATCTAATGACTTTGTGTATAATATGTCGTTGCTCACAACAGTAAAAAGAATTGAATGCCATATTGTGACTTTCTTAGTCTGAAAGTTCAACTATAGGGACTAAACTTCGGATAGTTTAACTGAGAGGACTATCAATGTTATGATAACATGGGACATCAACTATTGTTATGTAAAATTCCTTGACGAATTCAAACAATTTATTGTTCCATCTTTTCTTAACCTTCTTGTACTGAGAAAACGGCCCGATTATAGATCATACAATGAAACCACACTGGTGTATGGTATTATCACCGCACATTTTACGCACTTCGTAAATTCAGGACACGTTATATTCATGGTATCCTCTATATGTAATTATATGATAATGAGCGATAGATGCTACCAAAATACTGAACAGATCACTTTTAGAGCGAAATATAGACGTTTGGTTTGGCTGTACAAAGAATATTGTATTTGTTACAAAACAATTTAACAAGAATAAGCGTGGAGGTGTTTAAAAACTGATGTTGGCTAGAATGCGCAAAAATATATTATCATTGGGAAATTCGGGTTTTATGTTATTGTTAGTAAAAGAAAAAGTAGATATGAAGTTATCTTTCGAAATTACTTTGATCAATATATTGTGACATTGGCGTTCTTTATACAAAGTATTGAAGTTATCTTTCGAAATTACTTTGATCAATATATTGTGACATTGGCGTTCTTTATACAAAGTATTCAGTTCCATATTTTAAAGTTATATTTCGTCCTTTCAGAAACATGGACATGACAACAATGCGATGGATGAGCCACGCGAGGAGAAGAGACATCGTAGAAGACGAGATCGTGACGACTATGACGACGGCAGAGGTTACGCTAACAAGGCCATGCATGACAACTACAGCGATCAGGATGGTGATATCGGGGGCTCTGTAGACGGTGGACATCCTGTCGGAATTGGCTCAGCTGTGTAGTGCAACATCCGCAAATCAAGTTTTCCCTTCCAGTAATTAAGTCTTGACTCCGCTACACTGCTAGGAGGAAGGATCATGTTGATTGGTAAAGTAAATATGCAGCCAATTAAAAGGAGTGCATCAACTATTTGTATCACAATACGTGTTGTGTTCGACAATAACGGGACGAGAAAAACATTAGGCAGAAAGATATCTGTATCGGTTATAACTTAGAATTAGGTTCAACATCTTGATTAAACTTGAATTAAAACATAAAAATATTGTTGCATGCAGGATATAGCGAGATATTGTATATCAGAGATACACAGAAGGAAACATGTTAAAACCGTTCTCGGACCAGGAGAGAAATGCTCTCCAGAAAGACAAGGTTCGTTACCTTTTACAAGTAATTTCTTCGATTCCTTTTCGAACAAGTTGATGGAAATGACCTCCGAGGAAGGACGAAATGGACGGCTCTATCTTATATTTGGAAAATAACAGTTGATGACTTGCATGTTGTACAGAACTGAAGGGATGGTTATCGTACACTTGTAGTATGTAGAGCGGGGATTGGCTGTATAATGTAGAATAATATCTAATATACAAGTATAAATTATATTCTCTCGTATCCCAGTAGGTAAATGTAAATGAATTGATTTATATCAGGCGACGATCAAAACTACCCTTTTTACTAGAATATTTCATAATGTTACGTTTAATACTAATTTTATCCAAGGAATGAATAATTGGTTATTAATTTAATTCTCGGAAAACATATTTAGGTTTGATGTAAAAGTGACATAGGTCTATTTGAATATTTTACAGAAATGAAATAAATAAAATTCACATTATTTTATTAACAGAAGAATGAAATACATATCTGTTATATAAATTTATGTATACAATTATGTATATACAATGAAGCTACAAATATCTGTTCTACGTTTGAACATTCCAAAGGATGTTACCTTTTCGTACTTACTGATTTAGTAAAGAAATGTTGTAAATGTACTGATTTAACGTTTTCAGCTTTAAGCGCATGGTTGGTTTAGTCGGTCGAGTAAATTAACGCATTTATGTCATAAGTCAACATGACGATTGAAAAAAATGACGAATTCTATAACAGACGCGTAAAGAAAACACTGATACACTCTAAATTCTTGAATATAATGCACAGAAAAGGCTCAATGAGCTTGGTCAGACTTTTTTGTCGGAAAAAATATATTATTAAATTGATACAAAAGATGAAACAATGTCAGTAGCGCTTAGATAAGATTATGTCTAATGAAAGTATATTTACAATGAGTGAAACTAAGAATTCCATTTTCTTATGTTTCCAAGTATTTTGTTATGTGGTTGTTTTTATTTACTGTGGATCTTTGGAATCAGATTCCAATATGATGTGAATGTTATCCATAATCAATGTTGCTAATTAGATGGTTTTGTGGATTTTGTCTTTATGACCTTGTCGCTATGTTTATCATTTAAGAATCAAAAAGTAAAAACACGTCATTCCTGTGGTTATTTTTAGAAAAAGACACTATTTTTACAGTTAATTTTAAAGTGAACTCTGGATGGAGTTTGTTAATGAAATTTTAAGAATGACTATGTATACATCTCTTATGGCAGACACTATATTACACTGTAAATATATGTATATTGTGTACAGACATTATTAGGGAGAAAGCCATTGTTATTCATGAAGGAATCATGAATGATTTTTAAATGATTTAAGTTAGTGATCTACATTCTACTCTAGGTTCAGTTTCCATGGATCAAAACTAAATGAAAAATTAGTTAATTTCAAGCCAATAGAATATTTCACGGTCAACAAAATCACAGTATTGATATTAATTTGATATTTTGTTTCATATATTAATAATATCAACATGTTTAGTACTGTGATTGTCCAATATTTCTGTTCTTTGATTCGCAATCTCATCATATTCGAAGTGCCATCAAATTCATTATAGTGTACATAAAATTATAGTCAATATATACTTAAAGATTACATGACAAAGTAATAACATTATGTGTCTCTTAGTAGAATAATGATTTGGTAGAAATTATTGATTATAGGCATGCATTAGCGTTAACAAATCTGTTTTCTTTCGGCATCTTATCTTATTCATCTTTAATCCCATTATCAATTCTAAGCTTTCTATCCTTAAGTTATTCTTATTGCTGATTTGGATTATTGCAAAGTGCTATTAGTTGATTTTTTTTAAGTATTGATATATTCAATCTCTTTTATTATAAAAAAAAACTGGAAATTACAAGAAGAAAAAATCAAGACTTTCATACAATTTAGAGATAACCAATTAGTGGATGCACAATTAAAGGTATTCTCGAACTGTCACTTCCAAATAATACTCTATATCACTGAAGAATGATACAAAAAACCTCTCATTTATGTGATTTGAGCACAAATAATAATACAAATATATACATAATCAAGATTATGATGATAGTTTGGAGTATTGATGTTCCTATCTGTTATTATTAGATAATCTTTGACAGTAATGTAGTTAAGGTTAGGAATTTTCCATTCGAGGAAAACACCATGTCCAAATCTCATTCCAAACTATTTTGTTACTTATTAACTATTGCTGGTTTTTTCTACCTCCCTATTATAGTTACTAATTTGAGAACTAGATAAAAGAATTGAATCACCAAATTATGCAAATATCACTCGACTAACCACGTATTACTGTTGGTGTCATGACTTATGAATGTAAAAATCCGTCGATTTTTCTGTGATTATCAGTACACTGTATTACCCCATAACTATAATCATTATTTTTGTATGTAAATTTTTACACTTACACATATCATTCTTGTAGTTGTATATACGTATATATAAATATATGATTTTGTACGGTGTGATTAAAAAAACCAGATTTTTATTTTTAATTGAAGGTTAGTATGGTGGTGAAAGTGATACTTGGAAATTAATTGTGTATGCTGAGTGTTTGTGAATGATGCATATATCTAGAAAGAAATTCATATGCATAAAGAATGCAATAATATGTACGCATTAGTTTCGGATATCTTTTAACATTAAAAAACCCTCTAAAACGCAGATGATATAACATATACCTTTATTCGGATCTTGTTAAAGAACATAAACATTTTAGACCACAGAGAAAGAAAAAGAACAGTTCATTAAGAGATAATGTAAGAAATCTCAGGAGTTATAATTGCAATGGAATTCAATGAAATGTTCGCATGTATCTATAATTATGTTATCTATATATAGCGCAAAGACAAACTATGTCGCTTATTTCTTTACCCATGGACATTTGTTTAAAGGATAAGATTACATTTTTTTAAACTATTTAATTGTGGTTCAAAGTCAGCTCTATATCTAGGAAAATATTTCTTTTAGTTCTAAAATAAAAATGCATTTTTATAGAAAAAGGTAAAACAATTTTTTATTTTGTTCGGGCTATCAATACAATACATTATTCTTAATCGTTAACTATTGCAAAAACGCTCCTATTATTGTGATCATAAAAATGTCATGTAAAGACTATGCGCGCGCGAGTGTGTGTGAGGATGAGTGAACATTTTCAATACGTACGAGTGATAGAGGATGTTGTTCCTATGATAGGACTTTTATCAGGAAGTTGTGTACCACTGTAATGTACACTATAAATCACAATAAATCCATAATAAAACGGCTTTTCTTACTCAATATTTTGGCTTTATTTGTTTTTGATTGATATTTATTTGTTTTCACTCAATATGACGTTCTGTTTGGCTGAATCTTTTTCATACTTCTATGAAAGAAATCTGAGAATAGCGACTTTGACGTTGCGTATTAAATTAATGGAATCGTACATAAAACAGTATTTTACGGGAAAATTTAATGTTAAATTTAAGAATTGATGTCACCTTGTTATCTAGTTATTTGTCCAGGTTTAGGTCAACAAAAACTGTCATTGCTATCCCAAACAGAGTAAGATTCGCATAGACAATGGCCAATAGCGCAATTATTTCAATACTTTAGATTAAATTTTGTTTTGTGTTCATACTATAGAACATATATGAGATTTGCTCTAAATTCCATATGGAGGCTCCGCTAGGGCCCTGGTTGTGCTTATTGCATTTTGGGATCGATTGGATAACAAAACGACCTAAAGGCAGCCATCTTGGATTTTGACACTGTTTCAGAAATTATTAAAGAGGTCTTAATCAAATTAATTATCGACTGTTTTGAATAACACAGATCATTTAATGGTGAGCACTCAATGTTTCTAAAGGAAGAAATACTTATGAAAAAATCATGGAAAGAAGCTAGAAACCGATGCTGCGTATTTTTATGTATTTTTTTAATTAACGGTGTCGCATATTAAAACTTATTCTATTTTGTAATGCTGTCTCAAAAATAATTATGAGCGTTGATATATATTTTTTTAATTTCATCGGACTATACATAGCCTATAAAGTTGCATCAACTCTTAAATATTTTAATAGACATTTATCTAGTTTTAGTTGACGTATTTGATACGTTTACCTATGACAGACAATACCTGGAAGGACGTACTACCTAAGGTATTCGAAAATATGTTAAAGTCCCACTACTATCTTTCCGAAACTGGTTTTAATTTTTAAAATGTCAATACCAATACTACACTCATCATCTTTATCATCTGAAAAAAAAAATCATAACGCGGGTCGTCTTATGTTTCCCGCCGTCGTCCTAAATACCACGCGGTAGTTAACTACTACTGTGCCAGACGGCAAATCTCCACAGTTATCATATATTACGCAGGGACATCCTTGCATATTTTCGATGTTGTTACTACTAAGGTCATCGGTATGTATTTTCTTATGTTATCAATGATTTTAACAAACCTTGAAATTTTGCTCCTGAAAGGTAGTAACCTAACAAAATTTAACCTGAAGAAGTCCTTATATCATTATTGTCTATAAATTTCTAAACAAGTGTGTGCTTCGGTTTTATTGAAGCATTCACTCTCGATTCATTCGAAAGTGCCCCCTAGCGGTCGGCAATGAATTTTCCCCGCGCGATTTTGTTCCGTTATACATTTCCACACGTGTTTTACTTTGACATTCAAGTAAATACATCGGTATACATTGCCGACCTTAAGCAGTATTCACACTTTATTTAACGGAATATGTTCTTTCTGTGAATTTTCGAAGCGCTATATTTCTTGTAACTTTCCTTACAGGAAAACATTTTATTTTGTATTTGCATATTTGTTATCTGCCCTTGCGGGTAGGTATTGATTGTAATAGAAAAGAAGGCGTGAATTTCGCTCACAGAATAATGACGTTGCAATGAATACCTATCTGCAAGGGAGGTAACTATGTTATATGCAGACGCAATATATATAGACAAGTGACTGGATAATTATATCTAATCAGGAATGTGAAAACTGCCTCTGACTTTGGCTCTACAAGTAAATCGTGATTATTTGTTAACTAAAACAAGCGAATCAAACAAATCGAAGAAAAGTCAGAAAATTCTTCAATTGTTACTTCTACTCTTGCCCATGACATATTATAAAGGCATCTGTTAAGCATTGTACGTACCTATATGATTTGTCGTTTCTGTAAGCTTAATATATCTATAAGCGTTATAGACGTTTTTAAAAAGGAACTATAACTTCAATATTTTGAGCAATGCATGCTTCTTCAAAAACGTCAACATAACTATACTTTATCACGTGACTAAGTCACCTATTTGTAACAATATAGATAATCTATGAATTACTTATAACACTTGCCACAAATTAATGTAAAACAGTCCCAAATTGTATCGATCAGCGAGGATTTAACAATTGTTAGAGGCCAGATACAAAATATATAAAGTGACATGTATGTGCTCTCTTCATTATACACTTCACAGATTTGACACTATAATAAGGCGTATCACCACCAGATTCGAACTCGTACTGTAAACCAACATAATCTCGTGTTTCCATGCCTACTGTGGTTCTACTGTACCTTTATCTGTTAATTATAAGATTTTATCGATGATTTATTTTAGTAATTTCTTGTACGCGAAAATCGGTTGGTTTACAGTAAGTCCTAGATATATAGGTTTTAGCAATCTATTACGAAGAAAAAAGAGAAAATAAACATTCGTGTGAATGTCCAAATAAATTGTATTTATTTAACTATTTGCTCTCATGTTTTAGTTTTAGAAAAATTAACAAACAGGTACTGAGTTTTTGTCATGTTTCTTTTTTAATATTTCACAATGCTAAAGTGTGAAGTGTCTAAATATGTTATCTTTAATTGGATATTGTATACAGTACGTACCTATTACCTTCTTCTGTCTGAAAAAAATACAACAAAAATACTACATGGACGTAGTTAAGGGGATGAGTATTTTATGTACAACTAATACTATGGCAACTGTATATTTAACAATTGATAGTTATATTAAGCTATGCATGTACAAACTGCGTTTATCTTGTTGTTTCCATTATCGATTGATTTAGAGTCTGCAATTTGACCATTTTCAGCACAAAATTAGTTTTATTCTTGTCCATTTTCACATTTCTTGAATGACCTTTCAATGGTAAGTTATAAATTTCTTCTCATAAATCGTTTTTAATTTGAGAAGCATATATTGCTAATATCGCGACATAAAGATATAACTGTATATTTTTGTCTTGTTTTTTCTATAATTTCTTTTCATTTTGAATGCAACGTTTTATAAAATGTTTTAAAATGCCCAATAAAAAACTCAGCGTATCATATGGTGCTAGTAGTAAATACATATATATAACATAGCTAATGTCTATTCCAATTAACCAGACCCTAAAACCCATATTTACGCTGAGAAAATCTTAAAATATAAATAGGACTGACAATGTTATTGGCTTTAACCCACCTCGTCTTGTCTCCAGGCGACGATACCAGTCCTGAACTTGTATTTTTTTCCCCATTGGGAAACTTCCAATATGATCAGCAAAACGTAATTACACTGTATCTGCAAAATTGAAAGCATGTGGATTTTTTGTTCATACCAACCTGAGCCCTGACCTGTAAATTGAACATTAGTTCTACTAACCTAAATACCTGCCTAGGATACCTTTTGTCCGACTCGGTATCTGACCTTGGTCCTGACCTGTAAATTGAACATTAGTTCTACTTACCCAAATTCCTGCCTAGGGTACCTTTTCTATGACTCTGTATCTGACCTTGGTCCTGACCTGAATCCCGACCTGTAAATTAAAGATTAGTTATACTTACCTAAATACATACCTAGGGTACCTTTTGTATGACTCTGTATCTGACCTTGGTCCTGACCTGGGTCCTGACCTGTCAACTGAAAATTTGTTATACTTACCTAAATACATACCTAGGGTACCTTTTGTATGACTCTGTATCTGACCTTGGTCCTGATATGGGTCCTGACCTGTAAACTGAAATTTCGTTTATACATACATACGGAACCTTTTGTCTGACTCTGTATCTAAACTTTACGTTTCGGTATCGTGGCCAATTCACGTTAGTCCGGCTTCTGTATTCTGTTCCAAAACAATGATACCGGCCTGAAAGATTAATTAAACTTACCTTCTCAATTTCTTGGAACTACAGTTGCACCTGCAAAGCAATGGCGTATTATTTGTATTATTTCGTCACCTGTAAACAGATATTGGAAGAACATATACTTACCTTTAATATTTATACCTGTAAAACAATAGGATGTTAATCAGTATACTTACCTGAAACCCCTAACCTACCTTTCATATTACGCTCCATGCAGCATATCGCCAGCTTGACACGCGCGCGACCCGAGTTTGACCTATATTCGCACATGTGGATTTGGGTTTTATCATGCAGTAGCCTAAGTTATGTTTGTAAATAGTGTTATTTGTAAGAGTGTTTGGGTGTATATGTACCTGCTTTAATACTTACCCTCGGGTAACCCCAATATCCTGTTGCCTGAAACAGGAAAGAATATTCATTTAATTTCAATCGATTTTAAATCGAAAGGTATTAGCCTCTCTACAAAACAAGCATGGAAATATTTCAGAGGGGCTCGAGAACTTATAAGTTAACTTAAAGATTGAACCATCACCACTAATTGAATATAATTTTAATTTGTGAACGAGCTATACAGGTGTATAATTGTATCCGAAATGAAGGCTTCTGTAGTTTTGTGGTAAAAATTCTTGCAGCAGTCACCCATTGAACGGTTGTCGTTGATGATGAAGTACAGAAGGCGTGGACTGGTATGTTTCCGGATGATCCTGTATGTAATGGATCTGAACCCTAATCATGAAATTGTTATTGTGAACTTTTCTATGGTTTTCAGTTTAATTATCAATTTCAATTATATTTGTATTTATCAAAACAAATAATTGAAAATATAGCACGCCTTTTAGGTAAATGAGGTAAGGATATCACAAAATGAATCTACATTATCCTACGTAATTTCATATCTTTTGTTACCATTTGGGGAAATTGGACTTAATTGAAAGACAATTTGATAAATAAAAACATGACAAATTGTTCTATAGAATGTTTTTAACATACATCAGACACAAGGCTTTAATACATACCGCTCGGTAAGACCCAATGGTTTAAACCTGTCAACAAAATGAGTAAATTTTAATGCAAGTGTTTCTACTTGTCAATAAATTGAATATTCCTTGTTAAATGCATGTGATTGCTGCAATACCTACATTTCAACCAGGACATTATATTCTCTATTTTGCTCATTATAATAAATCAATTCAGTTGCAAAAGAATATAGTTTATAAAACGTTAGAAATATAAAGTCAAACGATTCTCTTATGTTGTAATGGAGCACGTCGCTTTTCGTGTGTTCAATTTAATTATGATTTGTATTTGGGCCTCCTAATTAACATTTTAACTCTTATTTTGAAATTGTTGTCCTTTATTATATTTTTCACAGTGAAATATAAGGCTTTATAATGAAAATAAAAGAAGTGTTTATACCCGAGTAAAAATATAAGTTTTGATATTTTTACTAAATGTATCACTTTTATCTTAACACTACTATTTTTTTTTATTAAAACAAAGTTAATTTATTAGTTTCTCTAGACTTCGAAGTATTTTAGTGTAACACCATTGAAGAGAATTTTACTTTTGTCCATATACTATTTATCAAATACATATATATTCTATTGTGAATAAGGACGTCATGAAACCCGCAAACGTTTTAAGTGCAGAGCTAAACAGACGCTACTTTCAGATTATATATATCCGAAATGTTATTCATGATGAAAAGTCATTTCAAGATGCTCTGATGGTGAAAGATTAGAATAAGATTTTCATTGATAAGAATATGCAGCAAACATGGTTGTCTTGCCTAGTAATGGCAAGTACTAAGTTATAGCCATGAAATCGTTGTTAGAGTGTTTGTTTCTGTATATACATTTTACTATATTAGTTTGTTATTGATAGACTTTTTAACTTCCTGACTGCTGCCTTTGCAAAGCGTTTCGAGTATCCTCATACCAACGTATCACCCTTGTATCCACATTCACTTGTGTGCTATTACTACACGGTATAGGATCGTATTGCAATATTGGTTAAAATGTGGAATTAATATATATGAACAAGGAGGACATATTCAATACTGAATGCCATACCTGTTGCATTACACACAGTGATGACTAGGTTTTTGATTTCCATTACTGTACCAGCTGTGCCATAGAATGTGAGACTCATTCCAGAAACTCCAGGGTTCTTACTCGTATCAAGGGAAACGTTGACCTCTCTCTCCTGACCGTAGTACAATTGTTGACTCTAAGTTGAAATTTCAAAACACACATTCAATAGAATTTATTCATCCCTACCTTTATAGACATCTGAACAATATTCAGTGCAGGCTTCCTGTTGTATATATCTGCTAACGGTTCATAAACATATCTAATCATTTCAGGGTGGAATGTCTTATCGTTACATATATGATAATTAAAATAACATTTTAATGTACTTTATACATGCTAGGAGTTGTCGTTAAACGTAATCGTACCGTAAGCTTTATGTGTGAAAGTCATTTTAAATTTCGCGGTTTTTCGGTGATACAGAAGGGGGAGATGGGTAGGAGATTTATAATAGTCATTACGCATGCGCATCAGAGCTGCGACAGAGAAACAAAGAAACGAAGGACGTTTTTCAAGGTCAGTCAGTTTTTTTATTTGTTACGTTTTTAACAAATTGAATTGAAAGCCGCCTCCACCCCCTCCTCCTTCCAACTTTGTTATTATGATTCTGTACTTTCAAACTTTTTTTGTATTTTATACCATGTTAAGTATTATGTTAATGTGTCTTGTATTAGTGAATGTGTCTATAAAGTGGGGCGTTTTTTATCCCCCCCCCTAGAACCAAATGATGTCTTGTGGGGTCAATTGGTTTTTATATTGGCTTGAAAAGTAAATATTTTCAAGTCCGGCGTTTATATTTAATAAACAGCTATCTCCTGATGACCTCCAGATTTTCTCCTATATGATAAATCTGCCAAAGACATAAAAAAAGACCACACCGTATACAACATTATGTCGACAACGGGCAAAACATCCTATATGGCCGTCAGGAGACAGGATTTGAAACATTCGTTCGACTTAAAGAAAACAAATATGAGTCGGTACGTTATTGAAAGAAAAGAGAAAAAAAGGAAGAATTATAAATAAGGAAACTGTTTAATTACGATAACGGATATATTTCAATTAAAACACACACCTGAGAGCATGTATTAGGTAATTGTGATTCCATACCTTAACGTCAATTTTAAGATATCAATTTTATCAGACTGTGAAATAGTGAAGTTTAACTTCAACATCGGCAATTTATAATACACGTTGTATTAGACATATTAACATTAAATAAATTGTACTAGCTCGGAAATACTCATTATGCTATACCAAAATTCACCGTACTTTAAACAACGATTATTGTTTAAATGATGGGTATCGTTTATGCTATGTCGGCGGTGGAGTATCTTTTAAGGAATTTAAAAGGAATTTTTAGTCCCCAAGTTTTACTAAATACCATTTAATCAGTTTACTTACCACCTCTACCAGTTCTCCAGTACTATCGATGACATAACTCAGCAGAACATGGCTAACATTTTCGGCCGTAAATTCCACGCTACAAAACGGTATGTTAGTAGCATCTAAAAATGCGACGGATAGGTTGAAGGTAGATTCTCCATTGGTCGCCAAAGATGTCGTCGTTTGGTCCTGGGCTTGCCTCAGTACATCTGAAGGAATGACGTCGCTCAGGTCCGTTGATATGTCTAAATACTTATTGTAGGAGCTATCCATTTCTATTTGGTGACACACTGTTCAACACATACAAGTAAAGCGTTGAAACAGAAGACTAATCTATAACAACAAACATTTGTTTATCACAAAAATGAATATTTCATTATAATAATTAAATTTTACGAGATATGCAGCGTATCATACTGAGTGGATAGATAATGCAAACACTGGAGTAAAGTCGCACTAGATGTGGTAATTTCGTGAATAATTCTTAGAAGACAACTTCAACAGGTATACTGGGAAAAAATAACACCGAACAGCAAAAGACGAATATTCATAATTGTGATATAGATACTTCATAAATACGAATACCAATAGGTAAATAATTGTAGTAAACTACTTGGTAACGACAGAACCATATGTTCCCGAAGGGCGAGCGTTCCACATCGACTCCAGCCACATTACCAATCACAGTTTGGCATATATTTTATTCAAAACAAAATTAAATTGTCTGGCAAATCAAAATTAATGGAATCAACGTGTTTATAAGTATATAACTTAGGGTTAGGAGGAATAGAGATCCTTTCCATGTTCGGTAATTTAGGTAAGGTTTAGGGATAGAACATATATAAAATATGCTTCTTTTTCTTATATAAAGAATATTGAAATTGAAACTTACATTTACAGATACTATTATCCTCGCATTCATCATCAACGAACAAGAAACATAAGGAAACAATTCGGGAAATCTGAAATTTCCTGATATTCCATGTATTTCTACAAATGCTTACCTGGCTTAAAACAGGCACTGATAGACACATCTGTGATATTTGCTCTTGTGTAATTAGCTATAGGTGTCAGGGACACTTTCAGAGCCACCCCACCGGAGAAGTAATCAAAGTTTACATTCCTCTGCTCCGACAGCGCCCCGCTTAATCCTGACACCTATGGAAAGCAATCCTTTATTTTTAACGATCTTAATACTGGCGAATAAACTCCTTTTTGTGGAATACTATTATACGATTTCGTTAAATCTCTCAATTTAATATAAATCTAAATTCACAATTCATAGGTTTAGAATTATGACATCTGTGTGTGTCAAATGCATTTGGTTACACACAATTCAAACTATTTCATACAGATTTCTTTTCGAGCCTCACCTTCGAACTTAATGCAATGCTAGTATAATAATAGTGAAAATTTCTCAACAATATACGGTACCCAGTGCCATCAGGTATTCACATATATCAAAGGTTTTTGCAGATATTCATCAAATTGCATGCCATCAGATGGAATAAAAGTATGATCTAGCTAAATAAAAAATTGTCTCAAACCCTCTTGAATATGTAATGACTATATATGCCGTATAAATAAAATTTCTATAAATAAATAAATGTTCCAATAGATCACAAAAATATGGATAGAAGAATTCGCCTTACCCTGAACGCTGGTAAAAGAACTATACCCTGAGAGTCAATAACCTCGATGACTGCGGCTTCAATTTCGTTGAACTCAGCATTAATCGACACAAAAGTTACATTGTCATTTTCAGCGATCACATTGAATATAACTGATGCATCCGACTGGGAGTTGAATAGCAACAAATTCAGTTCTCCAGATGTATGGTATCCATTAGTTTCGTTTGATAACCTGATTTCCATTTTAGGCACAATTACTCCAACACAAGGAGTCCCGTATGGGGATGGAGTCCAGTGCATGGTAGTTGTAGGTGGATGTGGTGTGGTTGTAAATGGTGCTGGCGTCCAATTCATGGTGGTTGTAGTTGGCTTAGTTGGTGTCCAATTCATGGTGGATGTAGGTGACTGTAATATTGCAGTAGTTGGTGCAGGTGCCCCATTCTCAGTGGATGTAGGTGCCTGTGTTGTGCCTGTAGTTGGTGCAGGTGTCCAGTTCTTGGTGATTGTAGGTGCCTTTGTTGTTCCTGTATTTGTTTCAGGTGTCCAATTCTCGGTGGTTGTAGGTGGCTGTGTTGGTGCTTTAGATGGTGCAGGTGTCCAGTTCTTGGTGATTGTATGTGACTGTGTTGTGCCTGTAGTTGGTTCAGGTGGTGTCCAATTCATGGTGGTTGTAGGTGCCTTTGTTGTTCCTGTATTTGTTTCAGGTGTCCAATTCTCGGTGGTTGTAGGTGGCTGTGTTGGTGCTATAGATGGTGCTGGTGTCCAATTCATGGTGGTTGTAGGTGTCAATGTTATGCCTATAGTTGATTCAGGTGTCCAGTTCACGGTGGTTGTAGTTGCCTGTGTTGTTGCTGAAGTTGGTTCTGGAGTCCAATTCACGGTGGGTATAGTTGCCTTTGATGTGTCTGTAGTTGGTTCCGGTGTCCAATTCATAGTGGTTGTAGGTGCCTGTGTTGCGCCTGTAGTTGGTTCAGGTGCCCCATTCCCGGTGGTTGTAGGTGTCTGTGTTGTTCCTGAAGTTGGTTCAGGTGTCCAAATCTCATTGATGGTTGGTTTCTGTGTTGTGCCTGTACTTGGTTCCGTTGTCCAATTAATTGTGGTTATAGGTGATTTTGTTGTTCCTGTAGTTGGTTCCGTTGTCCAATTTTCAGTGGTGGTAGGTGCATGTGTTGTTCCTGTAGTTGGTTCTGGTGTCCAATTTATAGTGGTTGTAGGTGCCTGTGTCGTTCCTGTAGTTGGTTCAGGTGTCCAATGGATGGTGGTTATAGGTGCTTTTGGTGTTTCTGTAGTTGGTTCCGGTGTCCAATTCATAGTGGTTGTAGGTGCCTGTGTTGCGCCTGTAGTTGGTTCAGGTGCCCCATTCTCGGTGGTTGTAGGTGTCTGTGTTGTTCCTGAAGTTGGTTCAGGTGTCCAAATCTCATTGATGGTTGGTTTCTGTGTTGTGCCTGTACTTGGTGCAGGTGTCCAACTAATTGTTGTTATAGGTGATTTTGTTGTTCCTGTAGTTGGTTCCGTTGTCCAATTTTCAGTGGTAGTAGGTGCTTGTGTTGTTCCTGTAGTTGGTTCAGGTGTCCAATGGATGGTGGTTATAGGTGCTTTTGGTGTTCCTGTAGTTGATTCTGGTGTCCAATTCATAGTGGTTGTAGGTCCCTGTGTTGTGCCTGTAGTTGTTTCAGGTGCCCCATTCTCGGTGGTTGTAGGTGCCTGTGTTGTGCCTGTAGTTGGTTCAGGTGCCCCATTCTCGGTGGGTGTAGGTGTCTGTGTTGTTCCTGAAGTTGGTTCAGGTGTCCAATTCTCAGTGGCGGTAGCTGCTGGTGTTGTGCCTGTAGTTGGTTCTGGTGTCCAATCAATGGTGGATGTCGGTGCCTGTGTTGTGCTTGTAGTTAGTTCAGGTGCCCCATTCTCGGTGAATTTAGGTGCTTTTGTTATTTCCGTAGTTGATTCAAGTGTCCAATTCTCAGTGATGGTAGGTTTCTGTGTTGTGCCTGTAGTTGGTTCAGGTGTCCAATTCATGGTGGTTGTAGGTGCCTGTGTTGTGCCTGTAGTTGGTTCAGGTGTCCAATTCACGGTGGGTGTAGTTGCCTGTGATGTGTGCCTGTAGTTGATTTCTGGTGTCCAATTCTCAGTGATGGTAGGTTTCTGTGTTGTGCCTGTAGTTGGTTCAGGTGTCCAATTCATGGTGGTTGTAGGTGCCTGTGTTGTGCCTGTAGTTGGTTCAGGTGCCCCATTCTCGGTGGTTGTAGGTGTCTGTGTTGTTCCTGAAGTTGGTTCAGGTGTCCAATTCTCAGTGGCGGTAGCTGCTGGTGTTGTGCCTGTAGTTGGTTCTGGTGTCCAATCAATGGTGGATGTCGGTGCCTGTGTTGTGCTTGTAGTTAGTTCAGGTGCCCCATTCTCGGTGAATTTAGGTGCTTTTGTTATTTCCGTAGTTGGTTCAGGTGTCCAATTCTCAGTGGTGGTTGTAGGTGCCTGTGTTGTGCCTGTAGTTGGTTCAGGTGCCCCATTCTCGGTGGTTGTAGGTGTCTGTGTTGTTCCTGAAGTTGGTTCAGGTATCCAATTCTCAGTGATAGTAGGTTTCTGTGTTGTGCCTGTAGTTGGTTCAGGTGTCCAATTCATGGTGGTTGTAGGTGCCTTTGTTGTTCCTGTATTTGTTTCAGGTGTCCAATTCACGGTGGGTGTAGTTGCCTGTGATGTGCCTGTAGTTGGTTCTGGTGTCCAATTCATAGTGGTTGTAGGTGCCTGTGTTGTGCCTGTAGTTGTTTCAGTTGCCCCATTCTCGGTGGTTGTAGGTGCCTGTGTTGTGCCTGTAGTTGGTTCAGGTGTCCAATTCTCAGTGGCGGTAGGTGCTGGTGTTGTGCCTGTAGTTGGTTCTGGTGTCCAATCAATGGTGGATGTCGGTGCCTGTGTTGTGCTTGTAGTTAGTTCAGGTGCCCCATTATCGGTGGATGTAGGTGATTTCGTTGTTCCTGTAGTTGATTCAGGTGTCCAATTCTCAGTGATGGTTGGTTTCTGTGTTGTGCCTGTAGTTGGTGCAGGTGTCCAATTCATGGTGGTTGTAGGTGCTTTTGTTGATCCTGTAGTAGGTTCAGGTGTCCAATTTTCAATGGTGGTAAGTGCTTGTGTTGTGCCTGTAGTTGGTTTAGGTGTCCAATTCATGGTGGTTAAAGGTGCTTTTGGTGTTCCTGTAGTTCGTTCTGGAGTCCAATTCACGGTGGGTGAAGTTGCCTGTGATGTGCCTGTAGTTGGTTCAGGTGCCCCATTCACGGTGGTTGTAGGTGTCTGTGTTGTTCCTGAAGTTAGTTCAGGTGTCCAATTCTCAGTGGCGGTAGGTGCTTGTGTTGTGTCTGTAGTTGGTTCTGGTGTCCAATTCATGGTGGTTGTCGGTGCCTGTGTTGTGCTTGTAAATGGTTCAGGTGCCCCATTCTCGGTGGTTGTAGGTGCTTTTGTTGTTCCTGTAGTTGATTCAGGTGTCCAATTCTCAGTGATGGTAGGTTTCTGTGTTGTTTCTGCAGTTGGTTCTGGTGCCCCATTCTGGGTGGTTGTTGGAGCTTTTATTGTTCCTGTAGTTGATTCAGGTGTCCAATTTTCAGTGATGGTAGGTTTTTGTGTTGTGCCTGTAGTTGGTTCAGGTGTCCAATTTTCAGTGGTGGTAGGTGCCTGTGTTGTGCCTGTAGTTGCTTCAGGTGTCCAATTGATGATGGTTGTAGGTGCCTTTGTTGTACCTGTAGTTGGTTCAGGTGTCCAATTCATGGTTGTTGTCGGTGGGTGTGTTGTGCCTGTAGTTGGTTCTGGTTTCCAATTCATAGTGGCTGTAGGTGTCTGTGCTGTGCTTGTTTTTGTTTCCGATGTCCAATTGATGATGGTTGTAGATGCCTGTGTTATGCCTGTAGTTGGTTCAGGTGTCCAATTTTCAGTGGTGGTAGGTGCCTGTGTGGTACCTGTAGTTGGTTCAGGTGTCCAAATCTCTGTGGTTATATGTTTCTGTGTTGTGCCTGTGGTTGGTTCAGGTGTCCAATTCATGGTGGTTGTAGGTGCCTTTGTTGTTTCTGTAGTTGGTTTAGGTGTCCAATTTTCAGTGGTGGTAGGTTCCTGTTTTGTGCCTGTAGTTGGTTCAGGTGTCCAATTCATGGTGGTTGTATGTGTCTGTGTCGTGCCTGTAGTTGGTTCAGGTGTCCAATTCATGGTGGTTGTAGGTGGCTGTGTTGTGCCTGAAGTTGGTTCATGTGTCCAATTCATGTTGGTTGTAGGTGGCTGTGTTTTTGCTGAAGTTGCTTTTGGTGTCCATTTTATGTTGGTTGTAGGTGGCTGTGTTGTGCCTGTAGTTGGTTCTGGTGTCCAATTCATGGTTGTTGTCGGTGGCTGTGTTGTGCCTGTAGTTGGTTCTGGTGTCCAATTCATAGTGGTTTTATGTGTCTGTGCTGTGCTTGTCTTTGTTTCTGATGTCCAATCGATGATGGTTGTAGATGCCTGTGTTATGTCTGTAGTTGGTTCTTGTGTCCAATTTTCGTTGGTTGTAGGTTCTTGTGTTGTGCTTGTAGTTGGTTCAAATGTCCAATTCATAGTTGTTGTCGGTAGCTGTGTTGTTGCTGTAGTTGCTTCAGGCGTCATATTTATGGTGGTTGTAGGTTCCTGTGTTGTTACTATAGTTGGTGTAGGTGTCCAATTCATGGTGGTTATGAGTGTCTGTGATGTGCCTGTAGTTGGTTCAGGTGTCCAATTCATGGTGGTTATGAGTGTCTGTGATGTGCCTGTAGTTGTTCAGGTGTCCAATTCATGGTGGTTATGAGTGTCTGTGATGTGCCTGTAGTTGGTTCAGGTGTCCAATGCATGGTGGTTGCCGGTGGCTGTGTTGTGCCTGTAGTTGATTCAGGTGTCCAAGTCATGGTGGTTGTAGGTGCTTGTGTTGTTGTTGAAGTTAGTTCTGGTGTCCAATTCATGGTTATTGTAGGTGACTGCGTTGTTGCTGTAGTTGCTTCAGGTGTCCAATTCATAGTGGTTGTAGGTTCCTGTGTTGTTGCTGTAGTTCGTTCAGGTGTCCAATGCATGGTGGTTGTAGGTTCCTGTGTTGTTGCTGTAGTTGGTTCAGGTGTCCAATGCATGGTGGTTGCCGGTGACTGTGTTGTGCCTTTAGTTCGTTCAGGTGTCCAATGCATGGTGGTTGTAGGTATTTCTGTTGTTACTGTAGTTGGTTCAGGTGTCCAATTTATGATGGTTGTAGGTGTCTGTGTTGTTGTTGGAACCTTTTCAATTAATTCGTCTGTGAATGACAGAAATACAATTTATAGAGATTTTATTGCTTTCATGATATCAACAGCAAATGAGTGAACCTTTTAGATCTGATTTCATCAGAAACTTTTCTATGGTTTATATTTCTTCATAACACTTGTTCTGTGATTTCATGGATCTGCAAATATGGCAACATCTTAAAGTTTTATAATACAGAGAAATCTTGTTTACATTTTGTTGATTCGAAACATTGTTCCTTTATACCATGATTCGTATGTTTAACATTTGCTAATTTTAGTGTTTGACACTTGGAACTATTTTTATTGATTCGTGGTTATATCAACACATTTGAACACCACTGAAAAAGGACTGACGAGTAATTAAAATTTGCACATTCACGATTTACGCTATAATGCCAACTTTCAAAAGTCCATGGCTACGAAAATTTCCTAGCAATATGTTTTGGTTAAAAAATCCACCAAATTAAAATGATTGAAATAGACCGTTACAGTAAAGTTTTTTTTATATCAAAACAATTCAAAGGATACAACGGATTTTACATCAACACCCAACGATATATACTTATGACCCATTAGATGTAGAGCGGTGACTCGTAGGTTTCCGACGATTACTTAATACCTTGGCCAATGTACACTTACCACAATTGATCTCGTCTGAACCGTCACCACAGTCATCGTGTCTGTCACATCTCAGGATCCGAGGGTAACATTCTCCCGTGTCTTCACATCTATAGAATGTGTCTTCGTCACACGGCTCAGTATCTGCAACAAACGGAAACTAAATCACACAGCAAGAACAACATGCACGATTGGAGTCTGCAAAACAAATTGTCCGGGGAGCGCACTTGTCTGTGTATGTTGTATTGCGCATGCTTCAATACGAAATGAGTAGGAAGTGCAAGCCCGAGGCATAACTGCCAATACTGCCTAGCGATTTCTTGGTTTGTTTTGTTGCCGAAAACACAAAACAAGCACACTCCATACTGAAAATGTGCAAATCATTCACCATTCCTCCCATTCCTTTTATGCTGATAGCTAAACGGGAGACGAAATTACCAATTTCATAATTGTGTGTCTAGGATAAAGAATAGAACCATGCGCCTTCGAATTCCTCATAGGGACGAGCGCTCAACCGAAAGACAAAAAAGAGACCGTGTCACGGAAGACTAAAGGAAGGTAGGAAGAAGAAGAAGATGCACTGTACTTTACAAAATGGCGAAACTATTCTTAAAAAAGGAGAAATGCATGAAGATAATGTGGATATTCCGCCTAAATGTAATACTGGTTTGAAGATTTAAATTACTGACTAACTCTAAAGAAAACACTATATTAAAAAAACAAGGTATTTAAAGATGCTCCACCGCCGACAGAGCATAAACGATATTCATCATTTGAACAATAATTGGTGTTTAATCATGTATATATATGCCTAATTAACACAAAATATAACATAAAATAATTTATTTCGCCTTTGGTGCATGCGCAATCATTACTTCATTCCATATAGGATATAGTGCAACGGAATTTTTTCGGGATGCAATTAAATAGTTTTCATATTTTTAACTTGAAGTAAAATTAGAAGCTAAAACTTTTCAATGGTGGTAATGGTGTAAAGTAAGTAATTTTTGTAACTGAAGAAAAATACTAAATCGTCTGCTCCTGTTTTGGATGGTGAAAAAATACCATTTGTCAGCGGAGGAGCATCTTTAAGAGAAAACCAAAAGATTTGAAGACGAACTAAAGACGGTACGCACACGATATGCATGCCCCGTTTTAATGACAAAGAATAAATATTAATATAATTTCACAATGTACTTCTTCGTGACGTCATCCATTGCGACACATTCATTGACCGCTCTCGATAAATTGATAAAATAATCAAACAAACAAGTGTTATTTAATCAATTTCTGACACAATTGCTTTCTCATCATCTACACATTTCTGTCAAGTGACCAGGTTATCAAGCGTGAACTACCACGGAGCCAAACAAGCATGAACCGTCAGCTGAGCAAAAATATGTCACACTATGTACAAGTCAAAAGTTTATTTCGTCTAACTGGAATGGAGGAGAGCAGCTGTGCGTTTGGATTTAAATTTCTTAATGGGTGAATACTGTATTACTAGTTCAATGGCATTTAAACGTTTTACAATTTAGAATACACTTTGTTTCATTTCTGTATTGTTACTTTTAAAAAGAGAAGTTCGATTAAGGTAAATCGTAATGACGCGTGGTCTAGTGTTCTTTCCTTCAGTAGTTATGGTATATAAACAGTTTTCTACTTACTGTTACAGTTGGCTTCATCTGAAACGTCATCGCAGTCGATATAGCCATCACAGTGGAAGGAGGATGGAAGGCAATTACCGTTGGTGCAAAGGAAACTGTCTGGGAATTTATCCACACATTCGTCTACAAAAAATACAAATATGATTTAAAAAAATCAATAGTTCATGCATTAGGATGGGAACAATGAAGATAAATTATGGCATAAGAAACAATGTCAGAAACATACATTCGATACAATGTTCGCGCTCTCGAATATTTACAATCTCGGATAGGTAAAATAATATTGTACATAAGTAATGAATAGAGTAAGAAAAAGACAAACTTTTCCATGTTTACATGTATACGATCTATATATAAAGATTCAATATGGTGTCCATAAGTACGCGTTGCATGTAGTTTAATTCTATCTGTCCCCGACAATCATTGTCGTTTTAGAAAGTTATACGTTTGCAGTGACAAAAATTATGCAAAAGACTCACAAGTACAATTCACTTCATCAGAGGAATCCAAGCAGTCTCTGAACCCGTCACAAACGTAATTTTGATGTATACAGTGATCGTTGTCACATTGAAACTGTCCAATACCACAATCTGTCAAGAAACAAATCAACGTTAGCATGTAAGTAAATATACAGGCCATCAAATTCACGCAATTGTAATTGATCAGCTGCTTTCAAAAATCATATTTAGTAAACAGTATTTATGCTTTATGTCCACAAGGCTACAAAACAATGTCTGCAAGTCGCTAAAGGCATTTATACTTATAAATGAATTATTTCATTATTATACCTATTTTAAGATGAATTGAATAAAAACTAACTAACGTAGATCACATGTTTTTAAAATGGGGTTTCAATACTTACTACAATCTAGTTCGTCTGAGCCATCCTGACAGTCAGGCAAGGAATCACATTGGAACTCTGCAGGGATGCAGTATCCGTTAGCGCATGCGTACTGATCATCTTCGCAGCCGGAACAGCTATCTCCGACACAGTGAAATACCCCCTGGGTACACGTGCTATTTCAAACAACAAAACAACATTTAGCATATAAGTAAGACAGCGAGTAGACGAAGCAGCCTTTTTGTGTTGTTCAGAATAACGCAATCATGGAATGCACTTGTAACGAAACAATCACACTTTGTCGAATGTTGTTAAATAAAATAAATTGAAATTATTAAAGAAATTATAATTCTACGAAATTATTTGAAAGCAACAACGGAATATGACGCATACAAATATGGATAGTAGATGTTTATTTGTTCGCTACACATCACATATCTCTTATTTTATACCGTGCATCTAGACCTTGAAAGCCATGGCTATCGTATCACTCGCCACATATAATCGTGTTTGTTTACTTATTGATCGAAATGCCGAATATACTGACGGAAATATTTAAATCAGTTTCAACCATTACGTTAAAAATGTTTTGAGAAACATGCATTTTTTTTTTGTTAATTAGAACATGGTAATTTAAGTTATTGTTGTTGATTTTTGAGTTCGTATTCGACCCAAAATTTACTCTGTTTTTCTATTTTTAAAAAAATCAAAATTAATTATTCCTACCGCCCGCCCCACACCCATACGAGTGGGGGGGGGGGGGGGTTAGTTGGTTAATATCGTTTAATTCACAGAGCCACCCAGTTAGCAAAATTTAATACCTCGCGAAATTGATCAAAATCATGGTTACAAAGATAATTTGCGAAAATAAACCAACGCGAATAAGTTTCAAGACATAATTTGCGAAATTTAACAACTGAACAGTACAATCCAATGGTTACTCACCATGTCTTGCAGTCATACTCAAGAACGGTACCCGCCATGTATTCCTGGCCCAAATGATAGCAAGGACACTCACCAGCCGAGACACATTGCCCGTCGTCTGCAAACACACAGGTAGAATATATCGGTGGAATGTCACCGAGACTCATTTAGACAGGTATAATTTTGTTGCTCCCTGAGTATTTTGTTCAAAATTATACAGGTTTAAGAGACGAGGAAAGTGAACTTAAATTCCAAGTTGTTGTTGAATGGTTTGAAGAGAAATAAAAAAAAATCCAAAGAGGGGTCCATTCTTTAACTTTTATAAATTTTATATTTTGAAATACAACATTTTGGAGGATCAAATCCAAAATGTTTAGATATCTATTTTAACAACATCGAGATGTAAGAGAAAAACACCTTTTCATATCTGGATAGGAAGAATAGAAATACTTAACCCACAGGATCACAAAATATTGTAAAACCTTCGGCGAGCCTCGGGTATTTTTGACCCTCGGATGCAATATCCAAAGTTATCCACACACTAAATAATATTAAAAATAAAAATCATTAATCCGATTCCTTACTATTTAACTAAGTCGCCCGATAGAAACATACCGTTATGTACAAATCCATCAGGACAAAAACAACCTTCTACACATGGCGTATTGACACAGTAATTACTCGGCTCGTCACCGATGTTCTTGCAAGTCTGATGACAAGGCGAATGGCACGACATGTAGACCTTTCCACCATCACACATCATAGCTATAAAACAATGATTACATTCCGAGATACATTCCTTTTTTAGACATTTGTAATATTTTTTCATGAAGAACCTGCCACGGAAAGCACAAAAACGATTAAGGTATTCATGATTAAGGTAGGTATTCATGGTAAGAATTACAATGTTCGTGGTTATATAAACATTTCTAGAGTAATCAAGAACATTTTACAATAGTAAATTAGTTTGATTTAAAATAATTATTGACACTCTCTGTAGTACAAACGCGAACTAGCCAATAAAAACTGTATTCTGTATAGAGTATTCTGATGTCCAAGCTTTTTATGTTGAAGCCATTCGTGATCACCGTTTAACTTCTAAATTTCAGCATAAAGCATCCACTGTTTAACTGATGGACATATTTTCGCAGATGGATGACTAATGCGTTTGTAGGGCAAGAACTCTCCGCAAAATGGTAACGATCGTTTGTGTTGCTCTCGGATATAAGAAGTTCAAAGTAAACTTATACAATTGCCAAAGGACTAGTAAATTATTCAAAATCTTTGTTTTGAATATTGAAAATGCTCCTTAAAACGTTATATTAGTAAAGTCAGTCGAGTGAATAACTGAAACGGACGCTAATAACTATAGTTTGCGTTGTTAACTATCAATGCTTATTGAAAGAGTTGCTTACGGCATGTCCAGGGATTTCGCCAGCTCACCGATACACCTGCGCGGTTGCACGCCTCAGCAAAGTTGGCTATGGCCGTACACATACATTCACAATCGCCACCAGAACTACATCTGAAAGGATTGCACACAGTACTGAACAGTGTATCTCAGGATTTCATCTCAAAGAGTTGACTGACGGTGAAGGCGTGTGTGTGTGTAAATTGTTTTCCATGTTGTAAACAGTAATTGTAATATATGTATATATCAGATTTTGCGGGTAGGTAAACCGCCTACATTGAAATTGTCATCATTTCAAACAAATCATATATGCTTATATGGTCCCGATAGACAAATATTCTTCAATTTCTAGGTCGTGATAAACAATTGGCAATTGGTATTCTTCAATTTCTAGGTCGTGATAAACAATTGGCAATTGGTATTGCTTTCTACCACCATCTCTGATATGCAGTATCTGATTGGTTAAGTTCTTTGACATTCTTCTATCTACCTACCATTTCTTGGCCGGCAGATAAAGGCTACCGTAGAACAGTTTTCACGTAGTTAAAGGGGACACGAATATGAAAATGAATAAAAAAAACATGATGTTTATATCAATGTACCCGCATGCGTCGAAGAGACAGTCCGAGTAATATTGATGTGGATCCACACTGACATGAGTTCGGCACTCAGAAAACAATTCTCCTTCCATGATGACTTTACATTTGTCTTCGGCCCAGTCTGCACGTGTAGCAAGGTCGCCCTACGAAATCAAGAGGAACCAAATAAAACGATAGTCAAGGTTTAGATATGAATAAATGAAATATGTCATAACGATATAAACAGGAAATTGTCACCGGGAAAAAAATTGGAGCGGATCAAAACGTCTTCTCAACGCATGGACTATTCCATCTTTTGAATGTCAAATTTCTATAAGATAACATTATAAATTTATGATATTGATACAATTATTTCAATTTTTTGGTAAGTCTATAAATAATAATGCTGTCTACCTTTCTAGAAGATGCTAATTCTTTCTTTATGTCTTTTTCATCGTTTTAAATTAGCGTTCATTTTAATTCAAAATAAAGTGTGTCTATTGATATGTTACATGTACACACATGTCTGTGACGCTAACTTGCTACATTACAAAAACACTCACTGAACATGCTGCAGATTGATCGGCATCAACAGGAACGTCTCCACAAAATGGGTTTGTTTTCCAGGAGTTCGCAAAACTGATAACATTGTCAGAGGAATACGTCATGCCATCTTGTCCGAGGAAGTCATTGTTACCATTGTTATCAAATGTGCCACACAGTCCTTCCACATTCCCGGTCCACTCAGTGCCGAGGCGTATGTTCAATCTCGTCCCTGGTAATGAAAAATTGTCACTTTTGTCTTCTAGCGAAGCAATTGTGGCCTCATAACTTCGCGAACAGATGTGTACATATTACCAGTATAAGAAACGTTATTCAAAATAAATAATTTTACCTCATTGAAATAAATATAGATTAACAGCTAGGGACTTTGTATGCGTTGTATATAAATGGTCATAGAAACCTGGTGAGTACATTGAAAACAGACCAAGGTCTTCTTAGAGACATTTTATCTAGGTCGCATCTGATAAAACAAAGACCTCATTTTCTTGAACTATTTGTTTGTTAGTTGGTTGATCAAATTAACGTTCTGTTGTCATCCATTGCCATCCATTGTCATTAAATTTTTAAGGACGGCATCTTGTGTAAACGGTGTGTAGCGTGTGTGAAGTGCATACATGTTTTGCAGTATCTTTGTGATATGCCTCTTTGTAATAGTGGAACTCTTGTTCTTCTTATCGTGTTATCGCACAGATCCATGCCGCCAGAGATATAGACTATGATGTGTCTCGGCAAGAGTACAGAACCAAGAGCCTTCCTCACAAACGTCGTGGCCAAAACAGAGGCGATGTCAAGGGAGGCGTTATTTAGGAAGAAGAGGAAAGAGAAGATCGCAATTTTGAAAGCCTTCTGCAATGGGAACAGCAATTCTAACGCCCTACATGTAGGGTTTCATTCGGCCCGGGATTCCGTCCTTAAAAGGGCATTATTCCCAATCAACCAAACAACTAACTCGACTAGTTTCAACAAACTGCTCTAGGTATTATTGCATGATGTATATCAATATTACCTATTATGGTAATAGTACAAAACTTATTGCTATCTAATTCGATATAAATACAAATTAGATATGTTTGGAAATTTACGACAAACACGCATGTCAAAAATATTGCTACCGTTTAACTCTTCATGTAAAGTATGGTGATCATTACCTTTTGGTTGTCCGTGTTTGTGTGCGTGTTTTTGTACATGTTATACTATTTCACTGGTTGGTACAAACGCTTCCGGAAATCAGTTTGAATTTTTACTTCAAAGGCATGCAAATACTAAGCTATTTCACAACCGTTACTGAAACCATTAACATTCATCCAGAAATAATGGGGCAAAGGTATAATTGATCGGACGACAGCTTACTTCATCTAGGAAATAAATCTGCAACCTTTATCTCGCCTGCCGTTTAAATGTGACCATCGTGCCAGACTTACCATTATCCCACAAGACAGCTAGTTGCAAGCTTGGAACAAACACAGAAATCCAAGGAAACACTACGGATATTTCCAACAGGTTGTCGCTGTAGCTATCGCCTGTCACGGCTACTCCGGCGACCTCTAGCGGAGCATCTCTCATCATTGTGATAGTGACGTTCTCGTAGAGATTTATTGTCACTTTCCTGGTACATGCTATCCCTGAACTTCCACACGGGACAGTCTGTGCGCTTATATTGAATGGGCTTGCACCATTACGCTGTCTAACGAGAGTATATTTGCAACTTCCTTGAAAGGAGTAGTACGTATTGTCGAAAGTGCTGAAATGCGATTCGCCAGAGATCCAACAAACAGCTGAAATATATAATACTTTTATCATAATGCGCATTTTGTTCTAAAAATATATATACAAAAAGTACTGTTATATATAAATGCTTGGAACGGATAACATCACTTTGTGTTTTCTCTCTTGGTTTTGTATGATAAAGGATCGGAATATTCAGTCAACTTTTGTGTAGATCTATCAAGCATCGTGGAACGGTAGTATTCTAAATGCATTTCGTGAATTTGTCTAGCGTTGTATGAAGGTGAACAACAGTAAATATATAATTACCTAAAATATATTTCATGAGAGAAATCATTTGAAATTAAATTATAATATTATACATAATATAGTTTGATACACATATGTTGATTTGTACACATTATATATGAAACTAAAATAATTATTCTTGTTGTGGTCTTCTGGTCAGATACATACACGGGCAATCGTCCTCCTGGATCTTTATCCATTTTCGTTCAATACATCGACTGAAAAATACGATATTTTTGTTTATAGCGAATATGAGTATAGACTGTAAGATAATATTTCAAAATCGATACGGTTATTCGTCCTTTTCAATTAAGACGTTTTAGGATATAGGAAAAGCTATATTTTACCATTGAATACTCATTACATCCGTTTTAGATATTGTCGCCCATATAGATTTGACGATATCTATAAATAATTATTGTATTGTAAATAAAGTTAGTATTTAGTGTACTCCAATGAGACTAATTTATGTACCCCGTAATATCCAATGACGTTTGTGCGGGACTAGTAACTATTTGTAATCTCTTTACTGAAACGAGTTTCGTTCGTTCGTTCGATTATTTTAACGTCCTATTAAGAGCTGGGGTCATGTAAGGACGGCCTGGTAGCGCCGGAAATTCTCTTTTGACGTCATTCCTTCGCCAACAGAAACATAGTCCCGCACAAAAGTTATCGTTATCAGGTATCACGTGATACGTGAATTAGTCTCATTGTGCATTTGTTATGATAAAATTTCTCAAAAAACATATTTGCCGGAAAATAGCTCCAATCGAAGGTACATATTTTGGTTGGTTAGTTGATTGGACTTTGTGTCATATTAACAATCGGATCAATTTAGCGTTCTATGTATGCAGTGTGCTATGTATGCGAGGGACTTATGTTGTGGGGGTATATTCGATTTGTATATAATTACAAGTATAACTTCCATGACTGAATGGTGATATTGGGTGGCTGTGAAAAAAGAAACATGTAATTAGGTATTCCCAAATAGACACTAATTTCGTCCTCAAACGTAAACGTCGATGGTTGTCGTAATATCATTAATGGAGAAGTATTCTGTATTATAATGTATATCTTAAAAAAAGTAATGGACTGGTTATGTAATGTATCATCATTCAAACCATTGACAAATAACTTACAATGTTTTACACGATTCCTTGTATATGGATCCTGGAGCAAACAGCTGGCCAAATCTATTACATGGACATTCCGAACCATCAACACAGGTGCCCTAAAACATTTGAAGATCAACATATACCCCGGACAGTTGGGGAAATCGTACAGTATATCGTTGTTTGCCATGTTTAAGTTTATTGAAACGCAGTTTGGTGAGGTACCATTATGCAGCTTTGATATTTCAAATTATCATCCGCTCCTAGATTACTGACGAAAACCGATCGAATCCCTTCAGTGTTGACACAGAAACTTTTCATTTTATTTATTATTATTAGCTGCTGCGTATTATTGTATGATAATATCAATAAAAACTTACATCAGCGGTTTTATACATGTTATCTGGACAGGCACATCGGTCATGTGTCAGCAGGGTTGCACAGGGTTGACTTTTATCGATATCCTCACAGGTTACTTCACAGACAGATATGGCTTTCTGGAAAACCTGGTTCTTCGGGCATACCATATCACAATTATCAACGTCACAAATCCACGTGCCACTATCACACGTGCTGAAATCGTAAAAACACGTAATAGAACATCAGGACATGAGTTAGAGTTTGATAATATAGAGCAAACACAAGCCAGTGTTCTGTGGAGTGTAATTCATTTATTGTGGTTTTGTAGCACACCTCATCGTAGAGAACAATCTCATTATGACATGCAAATGAATATGGATTCAGTTTTTAAAGATGGCCAACAGAACGTGATGCTAAACCTCCGTCAGATATGGCCGTGAGAGAGCACATTCTTTCATCGAAGTTGTTTTACTACCTTTTTGTTATTTCTACCAGCTATTTGCTGTCATAGCAGCTTTCACAATAAGACCGTCCGTATTGATATCGCATAAAATAATAGAACATATTAGTCAATATTCGGTAGGCTATGATTTTCCTCTATTCTCATTGGTTAATACATGGTCACGTGAGATTAAATATATATCATAACGACTCGGTGTTTCCATTTTTAAAATATCGAGTCAATATACCTTCTGTGACATCATTACCCCAAAATTGCGTTCTTCAGGATGACGTCCTGTAGCCATCGTTATTTTTGTAATCAACATATAAATTGGATAATTATTTTGACATTTGTCCAAGGAACAACGTATCTAATATATAAAATTAAGGACCTTTGCTTCGGCTCATAAGGCATATTAACGCCTTGGTAGAATATAAATTAACGACCTAAGGCTACGCCCTCATTCATAATCTAATTCTTCTATCAATGCGTTATAACACCATATCGACCACAAGAAAGGTCCATAATTGACAATTATTTTACTAAGGAAGTATTCACCAGTTTGTGCATCCTTGAAAGCTGACTTCGTTAGGGAACACGTAAGTGTTTGAGTAGGGATCAAAGCAGCCAGCATCTTCGGGATAAACACAGGATCCATCATGGAGTTCACTGTACAACATCCCGACCGGACATTCACATCCGGGCACGCAAATTTCTTGGCACGAAGGGTCCGGGTACTGAAGATCATGGGAACGTCCGGAACATATTGAAGCGCAGTCAGTGTACTCACTTCCGGCTGCGCATGGAGTATATGAAGCTCAAAGAGAAGACAAAATCTAATGAATAATACGTACATAGAGCTTTCATGGTTTATGGCAGGTTAGGGGTTACCAGACAGTTTATCCCTGCATAGCATTTAAGATTTGTTTACTACATTTAACAAAGTCATGTTTCGTTTATGTGACATAATTACTTAGTACATATTTCAACACGAGACGTCTGAACATGGACAACGGCAACATAAATACGTGAAGCCTTTAAATATGCTGCACCGCTGACAAATTGTATCTTTTCTCCATTAAAACAGGAGCAGAAGAATTATCATTTTTCTTCAGTTACAAAAGTTACTTACTTTACACCATTGCCACCATTGAAAAGTTTGAACTACTAATTTTACTTGAAGATGAAAATATTAAAATTAATTGCGTCCTGAAAAAATTGCGTGTCACTATGCTCTCTCGCCGTTGGAGCATCTTAAACGTTGAGGACAATGGAGATTTCTACCAGAATGGTTACGATCTTGTAGTTAGGGTAGCAAGGTATTACTTTAGAATGTCAATATTCCAATGCAAATCTGCATACTTTTAAGTATAAACTCGGGTATAAAAATCATAAGACATCAGTGATTTCATATCCAGAAAATTACATCATAGAAATAGACCTACCACACATTGTCCAAGTCATATAGTCCATCCAACTAACCACATAATCGGGACCGAGTTGTGCGCATGTCCCGGCCATAGCGGCGGTCCAGTAACAGGCAATTTGTGCTGCATTCTCGGGTTTACCCCCACAGACATCGAGCTTACACTTGTCGTGGAAATACTGGCTATTAATATGGGCTACACATGTCGCAAAGGCCGGGTGACTTAGAAGTGGATCACAAAGATAGTCAGCAGTTGCCTGAAATAATCGTATATACATGATTTATAGATTTAGTAGGATTTGCCTGAGCACAGAACGTTTTTGTAATGTTACATTTAACACTAAAATAACTTCAATGTATTGTTTACAACATAACATCATATATCTCTAAAAGTACATCTCTGAACCTGACCAATACAACGGAAATCCTAAAACAGGGATCCCATTTAAAAGTTTTTTGTGACATGCTGTATTTTTGGCATAGAGAAATTATCTAAAGTGTTCCTCATATTTTTTCCGCCTCTCTAAGTCTTAAACTTTCCATATTTACCGACTTTTGTAAAGTTCGTATTCGCAAGTTTTCAAACAATTAAGTTTAAATATTGATTTTTAACTTGAAAGTATCCCAACCTTTCCGCTCTATTCCAATCTGTATAGGTATTGCCGATGTTGGTTACGTAAGACGACTCGGAAGGTAATGATCTATACGGGTATCGCCGATGTCGGTCACGTGATGCAACTCGGTTTTCCGATATTACCCGAAAGTTTGAGACATGGCGTTGAGTGTGGCGGTTCTTTCAAAACGTGTGATATTACCACTTTGTCAATAGTATATTGGTGTTTTTTATGGATCTTAACCATCATATATAAGCATCCATATTCACACATTGCATGTTTTATAAGTTGTTGATGGTAAAAATTTTAAGAAATACAACTTAAAATGTTACAGACCAATTATTCAATTTTAAATTACATGTACAGATTACAAAAAAACAATAAACAAAGAAAATCCTTTGAAATTAGGCATGGACTGTTAGATGGCATGAACCCTATTTTACAAGCTTAACACACCACTGTACTTTCATGCTGTCTACCCATGTAAGGACACAGCAATGGGGTTTAGAATAAAAAAACACGGTGCTCAGTTTGTGTTGAGAGTGAACACCGTCGTAAGGCGAATATCTCAATATTTTAGTAGTTTTAAAGAGGTCAGTGACAATGGTGTAATTAAGCATAAATGCATTGGCTATTATTTGTAGGACTTTGCTTAAATCTTTCTGTATCAAGCAAAAATTAATATGCATTCCATTGTTAGATGTTAAATTGTTAAATCGATAGTAGCGCTATATTATTGCTATTGAACATCACAAACAACATGTATATGATACGGTGGTTTCTAAATAGTAACACGAGTACTATTAGCATCAATTTTGAAGACATCCGGCATTCGTTGGAATCCGTTACGTCGTCAAGAACACGTGAATATAGGACTTATTGTCCTAAACTATTGAAAATTTTGAAAAATCGTATTACCTGTTGTAAGCTCGGACAACTTTGTGTATATTGTTGGGAGGTATCTATGCAGTCTTTAAAGTCGTCAGCAAAGATGTGTGGCTCTACCTCTAGGCTTCCC
Source organism: Argopecten irradians (assembly GCF_041381155.1). NCBI lineage: Eukaryota > Metazoa > Mollusca > Bivalvia > Pectinida > Pectinidae > Argopecten > Argopecten irradians. The sequence continues at coordinate 18,691,368 of NC_091136.1, forward strand.
GAGATTGTTTCAAAGTCATTAGTAGTTATGTCATCATATGTACCGGCCAACCCGTACACCTGTTGCGTAAATAAAAACATAGTAATCACCAGTGTCGACTGAGCAAAAATAAAACAATAAGATCTATCTAGCTTACACAAGTCATATTATTTGTAAAATTACATATCTGCAAAAAAAAAAAAAAAAAAAAAATAAAAAAAAAAAAAAATAGGCAGCTGTAATTAATTAATTAGATAGCAATCCATTATTGTTCATGGGAAAAGTCAACATGTTGTATTTCTTGAGTTTGCTATATATGCTATTTGCTACCTCTATCGTGCTGGCTAGGTAGGAGTCGGAAAGTCTGCTTGACGCAAATTTTTTTGATACCAGCCTACATGCTATTTCAGTTAAATCATAAACAATTATGTGACAATTTTTTTTCAGGAATTATCTCTTACATTTCGCAAAGCAATATGAAATGTCAGTGAAAACGAGGATATCTATGTTACCTTTACGTGTTACTTATCTGGGGGACGTATAACCGAAATCAACTCTTAAGGATTCCATACATATCATAATATATAATTTCTATCTTATCCTTATGCTAACAATTACCTTGTACATGAAGAACCTATCCAAGGTGAGAAACAAAGATTTATGGCTGTCATAGAGAAGGAAGAATCCAAATCCTTTGACGGTTAGAAAGGCAGTGGTTGCCTGTTTGATTATGATGTCATTTGACCGATATGGGTAAGTGTTGTGAGCTCGCGGATAGCTCTGTCCATTGACGCTGATTTCAGTGTCAGTAATGATAATTGTGGTAGATTTGTAGATGATGATTACAGAGGAGAGACAGTATCGGTTGGTCTCCGGTATCGTCCAATCACACGTGTCAAATGCTACCTTTATCGTCAAATCCAGATGTGCTACATATGTAGGTTGTGGTCTCGTCTGTAACAAATCCAAGTAAATCGTTTATATTGATTCGCTATTATAAATCTAATTCATGACGTATTTTAAGCATAAAAAATATCAAGTCTATTTTGAAGTCTTTTTGGTATGCAGAGCTATCTGATTTTTTACGAAAACGAATTAATTATATTTGATAAGTGCATGGCACTACGATGCAATTAAATACATAACAATTTACGCCTTTGCTCCAAGGATTTTTTAATTTGTAAAGATTTATCCACCTTAATTCATAACTTCACGAGAATATGATGTAACACCGGCTTCTGATTCACAAAATCCACCTTACCGTCATAAACGTATAAGTGCATGCAGTAGGCAAGATGTCATAACATTTTCCGTCTAGCGTACAGATGTGAGAGAGACCAAGCATTTTGGCGGTCTTAGCGCACCTTTCTTCAGTACAGCTCCATCTTCCCAGTATACATTCGCTGGAAAATGGAAATAAATCTATATTAAAGATTCTATAACAGTGAGAATATTAAACATATATATAACACTTCATAGATGGTTATGCTTTGATGGACGTGGGATACATATATCTTTTGGGGCGTAAGCCTTCGTATAAAATGAAATGAAACATATCACGGATTTGGTAAATACCTGTACCCCAATTGCGATACTGGGCTTAATTGGTTAGTTGATTGAACTTAATGGCGTATTAATATCACATCTAAGAGCATCCTTCCCTATAAGCAATAATTTGGTTTGTTTTGGTAAAAGACGCCTGTATGCATCATATTGCGTGTGTGAATTGTGAGGTGCGTGTCTTGGGGGGCTGTGGTATATTCATGTTGTGTCTTCATGTGTAGTGGGACTCATTGATAATAACTGACAATATATATCAAAAGCACATACCATACATTACAATCGATACGTAGACTTTCTCCTGGGGCATAACTTTGCTTATTGTAATGGCAGTTGCATTCTGTCGGTAAGACACATTGTCCATTTTGTAGTACATAATTGCTTGGACATTCACATCCAGAAACACATGGTCCGTTGATGAAATTAGTAGATACATCTACAAATATATCGCTGCACGTGGTGGGCCAAAATAAACAACACTCACTGTAGACGAAACCGGATGGACAGGGTCGTGCTGCATTCAAGTTAAAGAAATGTAAACAGTAGTATAACAGACATTATCCTTTCTTTTTTGGAATTGTTAGAGCAGGGAATAGAGCAAAATATATATTATTGATTATGCATGTTTTCTGACCACTATGACGCAATAACGTGAAGTGACCGAAAATTTGGAGAACAAAAATTGCTTGGTAAAATAATGCTATTTTTCAACCATAGATACTTTACTTTGAAAGGCGCTTAAGATTGATTAATCAAAAGAAATATCATTCCATATCCTAAATATACTTACGACAAAGAGTGGACGTCCTCCAGTTGACAACGACGCCAAATGCTGCACACTCCTGGGCAAAACCTTCGAGTTCCTGACACAATACATTTTCTTTCTCCTCCGCCGGAGCAAGACAATATTCGTTTATACACATTTGATACCAACCGCCATAATTGAACTAGAAAGAGGAAATATTTACTAGAAAATGATATCAAATAGAAATTAAAAGGTCAAAATATAGAAAACCGAATAATGAAAAGCGACAAATACATATATTTCATTATGATTTGTTTTTTTGTCAAACAAGACATCATTTTTTAACCGAAAACTACACATTTCATTTAAAATCTAACAAGGTCGCACATCAAAAAACACTATACCAATCTCTCTTATTCCCTTGCTCTGATAAAAGTTTTGACTTTCAGTTCAACAGCCACTATATCCCATATTTTCATAGATAAAAAAACTGCTGAAAGAACCATGAAATTGAATATAACTGGAAATATATCATTTAAACTAAGCTGACCTTTTCACGACACTCGATGAAGATATCGGATAGAATAACATCACATGCTGTCTGGGCTGCCTTCTGATTTTCCTCTGAACAGTAGTTTGGGATTTGAACAGCATTTGGACACTAAAATAGATGCATTATGTCATACAGCTTCCGTGTTATAACAAATTGTGTTATCTCCGTTTTAATTGAATAACACAACGTGCGTAACACAAAAACATTATTTTCAATCATTACGAATCCTTTTTCTGCCCTGCAGGTAGGACGTTAGAATTATACCTGCTGCCCCAATTGCATGATCGTAAAAGGCGACTAAATTTAGGATCTAATCTTTTCTCTTCTTCCTAACTGACTTTATCTTTCCTAATGCCTCCCTTGGCACCGCCTTACTTTTGGCCTTGAGTTGAGCGTTCGGCCTTGTGAGGAAGGCTTTGGGTTCTGTCCCCTGGCCGAGACACACCAAAGTCTATAATAGTGGTAGTTTCTGCTCCTGCTTAGCGCTCAGCAAACTGGGAGTGGGACGACTGGTTCGCCCGTTGTCAGTATAATGTGACCGGGTGGGGTGTGTTGCTTGGTGTCTTCGGCGGCATGCTTCAGTGATAGAGCACTATAAAAAGGGCAATAGTTCCACTATACAAGAAGACACAACACGAATATATCGCAGTCTCCCAAAACACGCACCTCGCACTACATCCACGCAATACACAGCATACATAGGAGGCCTAGCTGTTAATAGGAGGTTAATTGAATAAAAAAAAACCTTTGTAGGCATCTTCAAATGTGCTGGGAGTAAATAGAAATTTATGAAAGAACGTGACTTATAACTAAAATATGAGTAATATGCTGATATAAGGACTTACTGTTTTGTACTGATCATCAATCCATGAATTGGCAAATGTGGTGGCATCCGTTGTCATGATTCCCAATCGTGTCATGAAGTCATCTAGATTATTAGGATAGCATCATCGCTATTATAATAACTCATGTTTTTAACAATGTTTGGGATTAATTGAAACACATAACATGACAGGGAACTTAATCGGGGGGGGGGGGGGGGATAATATAAGGCTCATTCGTGGATAGGGTCACAAAATGTTGAAAAACCCGAGGCTTGCCGAGGGTTTTATACAACATTTTGTGATCCTGAGGGTAGAATATCCCTATCCTTCATATCCACGTATGAAAGAGTATTTTTCTCTCATACCTCGACGATTTCTTGCATTTTTACTTGAATCAATTCCCGCCATTTTGAAAAAAAACAAGAGGCCCATGGGCCTTAACGGTCACCTGAGTTAGAATATATAATGAAACAAATAATGAAACAAATTAAAGACATATATACACTATATGCTGGCCTTGAAGTTGGTCAGTGATTTATAAATTTGACTCTTTAGACTATGAAGAGTATTTGCTTACATCAAACCTGTGAACTAAGAGGTGTTTTGTAATTTTAATCATTTTGACCCTGTTTGATCCTGCCCCTCTGGTCCCCCAGGGGGTCATCGAGGACGGATATGGATGTTAAAATGCTATATCTTAGGCTAATAATTCTAACCAAGAGGCTAATAATTCTAACCAAGTTTGACTAATTTCCTACGAAAATTGGGCAAATAATGTTCACAAATATGTTTTTCCTATATAAACTAAAGTAAACTTGAACCCTCCCCAGGGGGTAACGTGAGACCCCAAGGTCATATAATTCACAATTTTTATAAAACACCTTAAGACCTTTCCATCTATAATTATTTGATTCTACTATATCCAGAAGTTTAGAAGATTTTTGAAGTTTTAGCCTATTTGACCCTTTTTTAGCCCCGCCCCTCTGCCCCCAGGGGGTCGGCCAGGACCAATGTGGATATGATATTAAAATGCTATCTCAGGCTAATAATTCTAACCAAGTTTGACTCATTTCCTACGAAAATTGAGCAAAAAAAGCTCATTAATGTGTTTTTCCTATATAAACTATAGTAAACTTGACCCCCTCCACAAGGGGAAACGCGAGACCCCAGGGTATTACAATTCACAATTTTTGTAAAAGACCTTAAGACCTTTCTATTTATGAAAAGTATTAGATTTTACCATTTCCAGAATTTCAGAAGAAAATTTTTGAAGTTTTAGCCTATTTGACCCTTTTTAGCCCCGCCTCTCTGCCCCCAGGGGGTCGACCTGGACCAATATGGATATGATATTAAAATGCTATCTCAGGCTAATAATTCTAACCAAGTTCTACTCATTTCCTACGAAAATTGAGCAAAAAAAGCTCATTAATGTGTTTTTCCTATATAAACTATAGTAAACTTGACCCCCTCCACAAGGGGAAACGCGAGACCCCAGGGTATTACAATTCACAATTTTTGTAAAAGACCTTAAGACCTTTCTATTTATGAAAAGTATTAGATTTTACCATTTCCAGAATTTCAGAAGAAAATTTTTGAAGTTTTAGCCTATTTGACCCTTTTTAGCCCCGCCTCTCTGCCCCCAGGGGGTCGACCTGGACCAATATGGATATGATATTAAAATGCTATATCAGGCCTATAATTCTAACCAAATTTGACTCGTTTCCAATGAAAATTGAGCAAAAAATGCTCATAAATGTGTTTTCCCTATATAAACTATAGTAAACTTGACCCCCTCCCCAGGGGGAAACGTGAGACCCCAGGGTCATACAATTCACAATTTTTGTAAAGGACCTTAAGACCTTTCTATTTATGAAAAGTATTTGATTCTACCATTTCCAGAATTTCAGAAGAAGATTTTTGAAGTTTTAGCCTATTTGACCCCGCCCGAAGGCCCTTGGGGGTCAGTCATAGAAAATTTGTTAATAGGATTAAATGGCCATCTCATACTGATAATTCTGACAACATTTGACTCATTTCCTATTACAAATGACCAAATAATGCGCAAAAATGTGTTTTCCCAATATAAACTATAGTAAACTTAACCCCCTCCCCAGGGGGAAATTAGAGACCCCAGGGTCATATAATTCACAATTTTTGTAAAGGACCTTAAGACCTTTCTATCTATGAAGAGTATTTGATTCTACCACATCTGTGAGTAGAGAAGAAGATTTTTGAAATTTTACTCAATTTTACCCCTTTTGGCCCCTCCCACAGCCCCCTGGGGGGTGGGGACCACATAATTCACAATTTTGATTGGCTTTATGCCTTAGAAGGTTTGTGCAAAATTTCATTGAAATTGCTTCAGCAGTTTTGGAGATGAAGTCGAAAATGTAAATTGTTTACGGACACACGACGCACGACGGACGACGCACGACGACGGACAAAAGGCGATTAGAATAGGTCACTTGAGTCTTCGTCTCAGGTGACCTAAAAAACGGCTGTCAGTCAAATCTCTATGCATAAAAAATTGCGTGATATTTTCAACGCAGATCCCGTTGTTTGTATCTTTTAAAGTAAATCAAGCTTAATTTAAAACAGAAATTGTTAAGATTGTGCATAGAAAATAGTAATTTTGTTGACGCTGTGACGTAACGAGGCATAGGTAGCCATGCAATACAGCTTCAGGCGACATTGGTGTATTGCCCTGGACCAGCCAGTATTGCACGTGTAGGTATGAGGGAAAACATTGTATTTCCCTGGGGCGCGTGCTCCTATGATGACCGCCCGTTTTTCACACGGAGTTATCGTCCCTTCTGATTGTACAACAATTACGGACGAAGCGTAAAACGTCATTTTTACTCATCGCAAATGTAAGTAATATTTTGAACCCAGAGTAGCGAATCGTGAATTTTCGGTGTAATACACAATTTATATCCCCGGAAGCAGTGTCATATGAAGGTTAATTTACCCTTAGATGTAATATTTTCTCGGGCAAGCCCTCGGGACATATCACACCTTCGGGTAAATAAACCTTTATATCACACTGCGACCGGGTTCATAAATGCATTAAATAAATATATTGTCAAATCAATGAACTGACCCTTCAAAAAATATCGTACATGTAACAATGTATATTAGAAATGGAATCGAAATTTTCAAAACGATCAAAATAATTAATCCTATTTTTCAATATGGATATTCTAGAAAAAAACAATAAATTGGAATATATGTTTTCATATAGGGTTATTTCTTGGTACAAAGAATTTCAGCTTTTCGTATCCTTGTTGTATAGCATTTTAAATCACTGCACAGTACACACAATTTCATTAACAAATCAAATTGAAATAAAGATAAAGTCTACCAGAATAGAAACCGTTGCTGTTCCCACACAGGCCAACAACCATTAACAAAGTCCGGGCGTAGTCATTATCCAATGTCAAATAAACCGTAGACATAGAATCCACCTTTATTCTGATATTAGTACCGAGATCCGATGCAAGTATATAGTCGCCATTCCGCCTTAACAAGTATCCTACAAGACAAATTGAACTCCTTTTTATATAACACCAAACGATATGGATTTCATTTAATGTAATACATGAAGTCTTTACTGCCTAAATCGCTCACATGGGTTCTTAGTAATAATCACAAAAACTCTTTATAATGAGAAATAGCAGAATTGACACCACGATTTGTTTCATTTTGAATCCCTACAGTATAACAATTCTATCAATTACATAAGAATGCGAGTGTTATTCAATGATCAAGTTTCAGAGAAGTTATTTATCTGAAAATCGGCAAATGAAAGCTTTTGGCCCCACTAGAACCCTGGTGGTTGTGCAGGGCTACCCCCACCATTTGTACAATTTTTAAATCCCCATCCTACCAGAATGCTGCTATATGAGTGTTATTCCACGATTAGTTTCAGCAAAGATGTCGTTCATGTGGAAATAACGAAATTTATCTTTTGTCCCCGCCCCTCAGGCCCTTGGGGGCCAGCCCCACCATTTGCACAATTTTGAATACCTACCCTTAAAGTATTATATCAGCCAAAGTTTGTTAAATTCCGATCAACGGTTATGGAGAAGAAGTCGATTGTTGACGGACAGACTGACGCTGCGTTATCGCATAAGATAATAAGATAATAATGAATAAGGACATGTATTCACACAATTAACAGTAAGATGAAGTCTTAAAGAACAAGACATTTTATTTCAAATATATCTTACATGTAAAATTACATGTTTCTTTTTATTTCGAGTTATATTTTTGGTATTTTTTTGTCGGCAATCTGGAGAAAAATAAAACTCTTACTGGTGGTAGAAAAGGGTACTTGGTCCTGCAAAATTATTTCCTGACCATCGATGAAAGAACGTCCCTCGAACAATTCTAGTGTCTCCCCGATATGAAACTTCACTGTAACTTTCTAATAAAACAGAAAAAGTTTTTAAATGATATGAATGGCACAAAACATACAAAATAACAATAATCAGGGCTGTGTACATTTTATTTCATACATGGTTTATTGCAGGCAATTGTTTTAATACCTGAAAGAATTCCAATATAACGCAAACAGTCATTTATTTAAAAAATATGATTATTTAATAAAGAAAGTTTTAAAGTAATCTCAAAATGAACTACAATTCGTAATATTTCCATCTCATATTTCACATCGGGAATGAATTGTTTGCAGCTTTTTCTAAAGCATTAAAAGAACGTAATTGTGCACGTTGTGTTTGCAGGATATTGAAAGCCAAACAGGAAAAATAATAATTTAATCAAACATTATCGATTATCCTATGGTATGAACTTCTAGCATACAGTATTATGACAAAACATTATCGATTATCCTATGCAATTAACTACTAGCATACAGTATTATAATCAAATAATGCCAATTTGCAATGCAATGAATGAACTTCTAGCATACACGTATTTTTATCGTTTTTACCTTATGGCCCTCATTAAAATAAATTGCTTTTAAATGCAGCTGCGGTCTTTTGTCTCGTCTTCTCGTAATATTGGAACTATTGGCCTTTTATATTACTTTCTATCTAATCGCATTGTCACTGACAACCGACAAACAAGTATACCAGAAGATAGTAAGTTTGAAAGGCAGGACAAAATGTCCAAAATATAGTTACCTATGATCTCAGGAAAACATAACTGGGGACTAAACCGTCAGAATAATTCGACGTCTTACCTTTCTACATGTTTGTAGGGTTTCGCAGTTGACCATCTCCACATTAACCTCCCACTGTCCAGCGTAATCAGCTGATAGAACATATTTACAGTTGCCTGGGAATTTATATTCTCTACCATCATATGTACGATAATGCGACCTCCCAAAGCTGAGACATGTTCTGTATCCCAAGTCAATGTCCTGGTTTATAACGCTTATCCCTTTGCTGTAGTCTGAAAAAACCGATTTGGTGCTTAACAAATGAAATCTCAAAATTGAGATGGTTTTTTTTACCATGGTTTCATTTAATAGAAATGGTTGTGAACTTGAAGTGTAGCTATGCACTCTTACATTATTTTTACCACAATTTTATCGGACTTACGTATATGTCCACACAGACATCACAGGCCACACCTGAACACGATCTTGCCTTGAAACTTGACTAGCTATATTATTTTACATTTCTGTACTCACTTTCACAGTCATCACACCGGCTCCCCAAGCTTCCCCATCCGTTGCTGTTTGAGGCTTCACAACACTGTTGCATAGTGACCCTCTCCTGACCAAAGCCTTCAGCCTTTGGTCCCCAGCAAGTGGAGCTTCCATAACAATATTGTTCTCTGTTGTAGTAGCCTTAATATATGTAGAAGAAACAACAAAATAATTTAGTTTAAACACAATAGACAGTTGCAGTTGACCCTATCAAAGAAACATGTTTCCATTCGTTGGAAATATTAATAATGCAACTGCGTCCTCAATTTGTTTAGTTAATTTCAGCAGGAGTGACACCACATGAGTTTTAGGATTTGCGCCTTTAAACAGTCAATTCTACCATTCACAGGATCATAAACAAAATAATATGTTAACAAACATCAGATACTAATCTTAAACATGCTTCTACCTTGTAATTATGTTTCTGTTGTGTGATTTGACATCTCTAACTTCGAAGAGTATAAATAGTAATCTGGTTTAGGATAAATATAAAATGGAGCTAAACATCTCAACCATTCCTCTCAAGTGAATCTATTCAGCATTTGGGTTCAAAATTTATATTTTAATTGCTAGAATATGCCTTACCAATGGAAGTATCTTCACAAGAGTATCCCGTGTACCCAGGATCACAAGTACATATATCAGGTTCCGTACACTGGCCATAGACACAGGCGGTAGTGCAGATGGCTGGAAAAGTATTAAGTAACTACAAAATATACGCTAGCTTCATTGCAGTCAAAATGATCAAGTATTTACTTTATAGATCTAGCATCAGATGTACATTCCAGCATTAGAAAGATAAAAAGAGGTACTTAACATCATGAACATAGTATATAGAAATATATTGAAAACGAATTAAAAACACATATTGCTATTAACTGAAATTAATCACTCTCGATCTTGAAGCAAAATAATTTTCTTTAATTTGTGGATAAGCATGCATTAAGCGCTGAATTTGATCAATTGTGCCGATGTGTCTCATAAATCTTGGTCTTACGTTCGGTACAATCCGGACCGGCCCATCCGGAACAGCAGTCTTCCCAGGTGTGGATATAGGATCTGTATACAAAACAAAGATCGAGACTATTGATGAAGCCAATAAACATAAAATATTGGTACAATATGATATTCGTTCTAGAATTATTCCATCATGAAACTATAGAAGTCCCCTTTGTTATAATGGCCACACAGAATTTGAAGAACGCTACATAATGTCGGCGACAAAATAATTGAATGATTATGACATTTTAAATGGTAGATGTCGGTTGCGGCGGCGGATCAATAAAACTATCAAGATAGGTTTCTGAATTCCTTTGGAGTTTCCATGAATATCAACATCGAGAACATTCAGCCATCTAAAATTGATGTATGGTGTGTCTCGACCAGGGAACAGAACACAGAGTCTTAACCACAGGTACGAGCGCTCAAAAGAAGTCTTAAAGTGAGGGGATGTCAAGGGTTTAGGTCTAGGCCTAATAGGGAGCTACATTGTATGTCTACTTAAAGTAGGTCTAGGATAATGTAGTTTCTTTCACGACGATCGATTTCCATGGGCAAACGCAACAGATTGTTTTCAGTAGATTCATCACGTCGTCCAACGTTGGTAGAAACTTGACTATTTGTTGTTGAAAACATAAAATACAATATATATATATATATACATACAATTTACTACAATGCTCAATATCCATACCAAAGCAATTTTCAAGACACTCAATTATTTTCAGATACTTACCGAAAGAACGTACACATCTCATCACTCTCTTTCTGACCTGCAATATAATGACTATAGTTAAGCAAATGCATTTTAATAAATTTTCATTTAACAATTCAAGGTTTTGGTTTAACGAACTGACAATGCAAGTTAAAAACATGCAGTTGAAATTTTAAAAAAATATTAACGAAATATTTTTTTTTCAAAAATTGTTTCTGAGACATCCCCTAGTTATGACAGTGTGGTATCTAAGGAAGTGGCAGCCATTTTTCTTTTGCTCTGCTTAGTAACCTTCACTGGCCAACCCCCTATATAAAGCACGGGACACTTGACACACGTGTATCATTCTAAGCATATCTTGTCTCAGATACACATGCCCCGATATTGCAAATAACAATGTCAAATTGAAAATAAACACTGCACTCACCTGACAATATTTCATTGAAGTAATAGATGAATGTGTTGTCAGCTATATCCCAACATATGTCCAATACGAACTAATAAAACACTTCAATATACACTAAGTTTTACATTTTCATTTAACAATTCAAGGTTTTGGTTTAACGAACAGAAAAACATTAAAGGGGCAACTTACTCAGGCTAATTCTTTTACATAACCAAGAAGCAAAATATGGCATAAATGTATTGTTCTACATTTCTTATAAACATATAACATAAATTATTGACAAATGCCCCGTCATTATTTAGCATTTTCATTCATACTGTTGTAATTAGAAATCGTTTATCAATACGATTAAGCAGGTACAATATGTACGCTGTACCCATATCCGAGTCAAAGTAATGCACGTTAAACAAATGAACTACATAATCACTGTGGAGGTGATAAAAATGATTTTTAGGCAAGACAATTCACCTAATAAGGTAAACACTCTACTGTCAGAGCGATTTGAGCAGTTCTAGACAAAAGTAGCATTACTCTACGAGCAAGGGACAGGGTTCGGCATACAAGATGTTCGACCACAATGTGTAATGGCGGACAGCGAGCGAGTTTGAACATTTCACACGCATTTCACCACTACAGGCTTTTCTGGCATATCACAGAAAAACCGACTGGTCTAATTTCCATTAGAACTGGGTTTTCAGATATATATACAAATTTTAATGTTCTCTTAGACTGAATTGTCCCTTTAAAAAAAGAAATATGACCACATAATAGTTGTTTAATTAGTTTTTTCCTGCAACAGTAAGTATGTGTTGTTTCATTTATTTTAACAGTATATCAGCAAGTTGTCACCAGACAAATGAGACCGTGCTGGAACAGCTAATGACATTGGCCGTTATGTGTTAAGAGCATCAAGCCAAACCAGCCCGTCAACCAACCAACCAAGCAACCAGCCAGTCAACCAACCAATCAACGCAACAACCAAGTGTTGGTCAAAGTCTTTGGATATTGCATATTGATGAGACAATCATTTAATTACATTGAGACATAAATCAAGCAATCAACGCTTCCCATGGCGTAAAAGATATTTTTACAGGCACATTTATGATGAAACAAAAAATTAAAAACCAAGTGAAGATGAAATCATTAGGAATATTAGTTTTCAGTATGTTCACTTCAACTTTTGCCGTCAAAAACATGAAGGTACCTCAAAGGTTTATATGTAAAAATAATTCTTATAATTATTGTCGAACTTTGCTATCGATATGCATCGAACACAATTTCGTTTAAGGGAACATTCAGTAAGTTATCTCACTAGGACCAGGGTTTGGCATTCAAGTTGACGCACCATGATGGTGGACAGTAAGCCAGTTTTAACATTTCACACACAAGGCCACCATTGGCATTGGAGGTATGCGACAGGGATACCAACTTCTTTAACTTCCATTTGAACAGGTTTGTTTCCGACATGTCATACTTATCAGGTAATTGTATTTTGTCACATTTTATTAAAATGCAGATCAGATCGATAATTACTATTAACACTCGTAAGGCTATACACAATGAAATTGATACATCTATATCTTAATAAAATTGAATTAGTATAAACCTTATTCGAACATCAATTGAATACCTTGCGTAATGGAGGTTAAGTTTGGACTTTACCTTGAGTAATGGAGGTTAATTCTCCTCTGTTCAAGGACGTTTCGTTACTAAGAAGCATGTATCCCGAGTTAATCATATTTATATAATTTCTGCACAGGGCACTCTGTCTCTCCGAGGTCTGTCCCGAGTAGGAGCAAACGTTGCTGTAAAATTATAAAAGATAAAAATATCGTCAGCACCTACTTATATAGTCATTTCCTCTTGTTCTCTATAGTAATGCTATGTCCGAAATGTGTTCATGAAGGGAAATGTTTAAGAGGAATGTTTCTAGAATTTTTCAAATTTTTGTTTTTCAAATCTCAACAAAAAAAAAAACATTGAATAATTATCTTGAATTTATAACATGTAGACAGACTTCTCTCTTCGAAGGAACGTAAATTCATACATACACAATGACTTCTTAAATAAACATACGCCATCGTTTACAGCTATAACCAGCTTAAATTTTTCAGTACCGAACAAAACCTACATTAAAACAGATATAGTGCAAGCAATTTTTTGTGTGGAAAACACGCAAGAATTAACTATAACCGGCAATTTTAACGACTCTCTATTTAAAGGATTTAATAACGATAAGAACTTTCGACAACTAGATATTGTGTTATATTAACACATCGTTCCAAAATTGACGGTGTGCGAGACGAATCGTAAAGATGTGCAAATTATGTTTACACGCTTTTGTGTTACATTTTGCGAAGACTAAACTATATGTACCGGTATTACGTACGATATCGATATAAATAGATTCGTAGATAGCCAACTAGCATGCGGTAATAAGGACGACGGCGGGAAACATAAGACGACCCCACTTTTTATCTACTTTGATTAAATTGTTTACAAGGTGATAAGTGTAGTATTAACGGTAAGTTATAGCTTTTGTGACTACAGAATTATCAATTTCGTTTTAAATTTCTTTTGGAAAAGTAATGGGCCTTTAAGGCCTTAGAATTCGCAGTGAGATACATATTGGTATTAATTGTGTGAAACTAAAAATATATATTACCAAAATGATAATGCTGTCTTATTAAAAACTAGATTCAAACTGGCATATAACTATATACCGCCGTCTAGGTACTCAATCGGAATAAAACGTACCACTTCTTGCGACCCTTTTTACGGCATTGTCATCAAAATATAACGTCTATCTTTACCTCGCAATTGATATCATTTCAGTTATTACGGACTTTTTAAAAAAATATTCTGTAATAAGTCTACTTACCTTTCCTGACCATCGGCGAATGTTGGAAGCCATGTCACCATGGAGATGATCACTACCCATATCATACGATGATCCGTCACGCCAAACGTCGTTATCATCCTACACTGACGACAAATTATCTCTCGATTATAACGCCAACGTTACAAGAGAAATTCCTGTTATGAAAAAGTGCACATTTGGGATGTTACCGACAGGAATGGAGCGGTATGATGTATTTATACTCTACAATTCAAGACAACATCATAACGGCTGATAATGACAAAAGACATACAATCTATCTGATAAGTAGCAAAATAGGTATATCAAAGAAATATTTCTACATTAACCCGAAACGACAAGGGTATTTCAATTATTTTTCAATGAAAAACAAATTACTTCAAAACTTGAAAAATTGCCATTCATACCTTAAAACAACATGTCCATTGATTCTTTGAAAAAAATCTGCAATACCAATCAACGCGATTCAAAGGAGCTGTTGTATTATGCTATTTAAAACAGACACGTAAATACATTTTAATGACATGTATAATACCAGAATATCAATGCTTCAACTGTTCTACAGTATACTATCTTTGCTGTTTCTCTACCGATAAAATAATGTGCCTTGCGTTTAGTAAAGACTGCCTTAATGTGTTTAATCTGTGACATCAGGTATATCTGATGATATTGCTCGCCGGCTGTTCCACTCCATCTGATGTTGTGACGTCATCTGTCTAGTGATTGATTACTAGATAAGGTATTGGCTGATATGGATATTTTAATAATCACAAAATATTATCTATTTTAGAAATGTTTTCATTAAGATAGCGATTTTTCATAATCGTCGTTTCAGGAGTTATTCAGTACATGCGGTCGCACTGCTTCAATTATCTAGGTAAGTAAAATAAAATAAATTAAATTTTTAATTTTAATAAAGATGTGTTATACACCTATTCTCCAGTAAAGTGGACACACTCTTTTTTAGCTGTCGTCATGCTGTAAACTAATTTTAGGTGTAAGATTGTAACCAAACAACGTTTATTTTGCAAGACCAAACACGAGTACACGACAGCAATATCTAATTATAGTTTTTCTTACAGTGACGTGACGACGTACTTCAAACTAGTAAACATCGTCTGTCGCTTGACGAATACAAGCTATTCATTACATTATAAAATAACTGTAACGTATCTATAATCATTTGGGGATCGTCATTTGGAAGCGTAACAATTCAGCTACAAATATTCCAAATTTCATAGGAATATCTTCATTATTTTTCGAGATATGAAAGTTTGAATGATGTCGACAAGAAACTAAGTTAGCTACGTTATCATTAACATAGCTCTACAATCTATAGGTAAAATTACATTTAGGCGATTTTTATAGCAGTAAAGCAGCGTAAGGACCCATATCTATCATAGTGTATTGAACTTGCAAATTTGATATAATCTGGAAGCACTATTCAATTTTAAAATAGTTTTCCTAATCTATGTTATGCTTGCTACTGCAGTATGAAGGGTAATACGGTTAATCAATGAATAGTGCATAAAACGTTCACCTATGGGTTATATAATTTACACATATATGTATACCTGTTTCTCTTTTCTGAGGGTTAAACATGCTGTAATAGTGAAAAACGTAATTTACGTTACGAAAGCTACGTTCTAGAGCAGTTTCCCCGTGCGATTTTGCGACTGAAGCATATTTCGGATTTTATAATCCACCTCAAATATTCACCATGTTTGGTTTTACTCATTACGATGCTAATTTTACTTCCTCGTTGAAACACGTGGTTAAAGTTGAAGGGCGCCAGTATTTAAAACAGCGAAGATTGTGGACCTGGCATGTACGTATTATATCTTTTATGAATATTCAAATGTGTTTGTTGTATTTTACAGAGAAATTTCAATGAATGTGTCCAAGACCATACTGAATTTACGTTGCATATATTATGACCATCTTGAAGGTCGATTGAATTTGATACGATACGGTTTTCGTTCTTTTTAGCATGTATGTGTTTTGTTCACAAGAAGACAGCTGTGATCAATGCTTGATATTTCAAGATAATAATATACATTTTTTTTAAATTTATCATTCTCTGTGTGACGTCCTCGTTGAGAATCTCTTGATATTTACTTCAGAAATAGAGGTAACGTAGCTTACGTGAATTTCTGAAATTTTGTGTATTTTCTCCTCATTACTTTCCCATAAAACAATGGTAATCATATACGATATCACATTCCAAGGCCAATTTCAATTCAATGTCAACGGTAACGTACCTTACATTAACAGTGAAAATTGTATTATATTTTTGTCCATATTCCTAATAAGAGTTTGGTAGAAATATTTTCAAAACAATTCCGAAAAGCACAAGTGATGATGACGTCACTTCTAGTACAGATACTGTAACATCAACAAGTCTCATTGTCAAGTTGTCATTTCAAGATCCGAAGAAAAGAACAAAGAACAAGAAAACGGACAAGTAGAGTGGTAGCTAAAAAACACAAGGGCGATAGAGCATTTACGCTCGAAAAGAAACACAAAGAGAGAAATTACATAGCGCTATCAAAACGATATCAGCGTTTACGCTCGAAAAGATTTGCACAGGAAAACATGAAAACAAGCTCCGTAGATGTCCACAATGAAGTAGAAGCTGATATATCAATAAACAAACCAGGTGGCCACAATGACGAAGACGTTGATGAACCAGTTGATGACGCACATACGGACAAAAATGCGTCCAATACCGAACTCAATACCCAAGTGCCTGAACTCAGCATGGCTCATGCTCATGACACTTCTCGCAAAAGAACATACATGGACTTGAGGGAGGAAGGTGTTACACCATCCAAGCTCTCAAGGAAAGTCACAGATTAACTGGTTTTGGCAAATGTACTTACCGAAGGAATCAAAATCATGTACGAGGAAAGTAATGAACATGACAGATCCGTTATTTCATCAGTAGTCTCCAATTCTAATTTCAGAAAGTACAAACTTCAAAAATCGAGGAGCAAGAAAACAGGAATTCGAAGACAGACATTAAGTAAATCAGATTAAAAGTTAGGGGAAATCAAAAGACGTCAACGGAACGCAAAAAAAAAATAATTAAAAGTTAAATACTAAAAGTAAATACGCATAGATTGAAGATATGATTGGATTATTATTGACTATTAGACCATTTCATATAGTTATATATTTCTGGAATTTGATTATAATTAAGGTTAATATATATTAATTTTTTGACAAACTCATTGTGTTCTTTACTTGATTTTAGACATATGGTTTGCTAATAATTGGAATCCTTAAGTTTAAAGTCTCATTTCAGGTATTCTGCATATATACTACATAGTCAGGTCCAATAGCCCTTAAGCAAAGACGATTATCCGTTTTGCATTTTTGCTAACCCCTCCAGTATTAAATTAAGTAAAGGTTCTATTGAGACAATACGAAAGTGACAAGCGCATGAATGTACCAAGGATGTGGAACGCTTCTGCGGGTTCGCTAACTACCACAGAAGTTACATTATGAACTTTGTTGATTTTGTTTGTTTGATTAAATCAACGTCCTTTTAACAGCCAGAGTTATGTAAGGACGGTCTTACATGTGTGCGGTGTGTTGCGTGTGTGGATTGCGGGTTTGCGTTTCGGAAGGCTGTGGTATATTTGTGTTGTTTTCTTGTATAGTGGTACTCTTGTCCTTTTTAAAGTGCGCTATATCCCTGAAGCATGCCGCCGAAGACACCAAGCAACAAACCTGTCACATTATACTGACAAAGGGCGAACTAGTTCTCTTACTCCATGTATGCGGAGCGCTTAGCAGGAGTAGAAAATACCACTTTTGAATAATACGTTTCCATACCTTAAATGTGAAAATACGCTATGCACACTCATCTTTGTAGCCCCAACAAACATAAGATTTGAGAATCCCGTCTCCCTACCGTACTTCATCTCGTACTCGACGAAAGTAACATAAAGTGGTCTCCCTTCCACTTTCCTTTATGGCGCTACAGAGTTCGGACGGCAATTGAATTGTGTCAATTTCTTTCGCTGTTTTAGTCTATTTCTTTGACGTTTTTGGTCAATTTTCTCGCATATTTAGTTGTGTGTATACCCTTTTGCCCTGTGTTATAATAATTTTGTATTGTCATTTGTTTTTGTACCTTTTTCGGCCGTTTTGTTATTGCATCTTCGGTTTTTCGTGCTCGCCGGTGTTACGTGTGATACGTCATTTCAGATGACGTCTCGCTGTTCCGGTTTGTTTACGTTTTGTTTTTTCGGTGCTGAGGCTTCGTTGTCGTTTTCTTAGGTAAGATTTGTGTCTCTGAACACTGTTTTAGCGTGGTTGTTTTACGTTTTAAAAGTATCTTTATCTTGTTTACGTATTTCGTTGTGTAATGCCTGGTATGTCTCGCTCGGGGCAGTGTCAGGGGTCGTGGGTGTTCCCATTTCTACGAGGAACAGGACCCGCATGATGCTAGGCCCCAATGTCGTCCGTGTGATGAGTCCTCTCCTTGTGAACTTTGTTCAGTTTCTGAGGCTCATGCCAAGTCCAGCATTACACCTAGGCTATCTTCGTCATCCCGTAGGAGGGATTCGTTCTCATCTTACGGGATGAGAAGGAAGCAGACTGCTAGTTCTTTTCCTGTTCCTGTCACGGCGGTTCCTGTATCTTCAGGTTCTTCTCGAGATCAGGTGGTGGTCCCTCCTGTCCAGGATGTTCCTGGAGTAGGGGAGGGGTAGCCTTACCCTGACGTATCTCGGTCTAAGGTAGAATTGGCTGGAAATGCTCGTAAGCTTTTATGCTTGCCTTTGGGTAGGGACTACAATCCGCCGGTCTCTGCCATTGTCAGCGGCTCCGGCATTGCAGGTGGTGTTGCTGTTTGGGCGGTCTTGATGCCGGACTTATTCGTTCGAGTTTTGGTTCAAAGACTACAGACTTGTCCGTTTCCACTGGGATTAGTAATGCGCAGCTCTCTAATCCCGGCATCAATTCTGGTCAAACTTTTCCTCCCGTCCAGTTACCTGATCCCAGTCCTTGTTGAGTCCGCTCCTGAGTTACTATAAAAATGTTAGAGGTTAACATGACGAGATAGTTTTTAACATAGCGTCGTGTGACCTCTAACGAGCACGGCCATTGATTCATGTTGCTGGGCCAAAGCTGATGAAAATGATGTAAAATGTATCAAAGTCACATTTTATATGTTGTCACCTACCTTTTCATTTATATATTATAAATACACATATTTGCAAGACATTTCCAACAAATTAGTACAAGAGGCTATGATAAGTGCATTTCTTATAACATTCACCGTATTTTCACTTGAACTGACCGGTATTTTTAATTTGAATAGGAATATTGAGTTTTTATGGAATTTAGTAGGTTTTTAAATGTGTACACAAAAAAGTGGAATTAAGTAAGCGTCATTTCCGTCGACTTGCATATGATTTAGCATTGATTTAACAATATATGTGTGCTGTCATAAAAAAATATTTGCAGGAATGGATTAATATATAATCAATAAGTAAGTCGTTCAGTAATCATCTATATATCTTGCTACTTATATTGTCTTAGATACGTTTAAACACAGCGACAAAAAACTGGGCGCTGCCAGCAACATGGCGGACATATGGATCTCGTATGAGGTCGCATATCCACCCAATGTAATCAGGTGGAATAAGACATCAGACCCGTGTAGGAGTACTCCTGAGTGTGCTAGCTCGGTTTTCCTAGGGAGTATTCCTCAGGTTCCTGGGTTTGTTGGTCAGGTGTCCGATTTTCGGTCTCATGTTCCCCCTGGATTAGGGTATACGGGTGCCTGCGGGCAACCATCCTTGGGCCGCCTAAAACCAGCCTGTGAATTGATTTGGGTTTCAGCAACATCCCGGCAGCTATGGGCATAGTCCATATATGTCGACGTTTCTACTTGAGGGAGTGGTAGTCCAACCTCATCTTTTGGGTCAGGTTGGCCAGTCCTAGTCTCAGGCAGGCCAGATTGGCCAGTTCTCTGGTCACTCTCAACTTACGGGACCTTTTCCATATTTCCAGGGATACGGTTTTAACCCCATGGCTATTCCTTCTTGGAATCGTTGGGGTTTGGTCTTTCCCTCATGGAGACCTTTCAGCTGTTGCTCCCAAAAACCTACTGGTGCTTCGGGGGCCGTTACGGCCAACCCTAGAAAGGTTCGCCGGACCTTTAGAACTTCTGCTTCTCGTACAGTCCCGTCTGTCTCCGAGGTCAAGGGTCGAGCATTGCTCAGCCTCTGTGGTTTGGAGTTCGGCTCCTAAGCGCCACTTGTTCAGCCTGCTCCCGAGTTTTCCCGAGTTTGCCTCTTTTGCTGGCCCTTTTCTCCCTGTTGGGACCTCTATTCCAGGAAACGAGGATATGGCGTGTGAGGTCGTGGGTTCGGCAGAGGATGATGATGTTGTTCATCTCTCCCTTGGCTGCACTGATATTGACCAATCTGGTTTGTCGGACGCAGATACTCATGTTGAGGATTTCCAGAAGGAGGGTGACCTCGAGGCTGCTGAGTGGATGCTCAGCAGGTGTTGTGTGGGATGCGTTAGAGTTATGGAGAAGAATTCTTCATCTCGCCCGCCTGAGTTTGCCGGGTTGCAGTTCAGTGTTGGTGACTTATCAGAGGTTCAGAATTCTGATTGTGCCATTCACGATTGAATGCTGTCTTCTCAGCCAGTTAAGCTGGAGTCTAGAGAGTTAGCAGCTTGGCCCGGCATTCAAGACATAGTTGTTTTACACTGAACAGGGCATTGGGAGCCTTGGCGTCTTAAGAGGTGTCATTGCTCGCCAATGTATTGTTAGCTAGGCGTTTTTCTATGTTGAAAACCCTCCCAGTCGAAGACCTGTACCGGTACCGATTGTTGACTGCCCCTTTCTCTTGGTCCACTCTTTTTGGAGGGACTCACTCGCTTCTGCCCTTCTTTTGAAGAGATTGCAGACCTTGAAGGCCAGTACTTCGCAGGGGTCGGCGCCTTCCAAAGAGAAAGCTAGGACTTCAGCTCCTCGGTCTACTGTGCAGCCGAAGTCGAAGCATTACTGCAACAGCAACAAGGGAAAAGGTAAGAAAGGCATAAACCCTCCTGGTGGCAAGAAGAGTTCCTGACTTTTTCCTCCCTCTTTAGCCTTTCCTGACGAGGGGTCTGTTCTGGAGGACTCCGCTCCTCAAGTTTTAGATTCCGGTCCTTCTCCCGTAGGATTCAGTTTCGGCTTAGGAAGCGATTCTCACGCCTAAGAGAGTCTCGATCTTCATGAGGAGGTCGTCTGTCCGCCTTCCTCCCAGAGTGGAAGGTAATCACAGAGGATACATGGGCCTTGTCTGTGGTCAAGAATGGGTTGGGCATTCCCCTTTTGCGGAATCCGCCCATGGCATCAATACCTATCTTCTTCCCTCCTCCGGGGGATCCATAGAAGGCACTTGTCATTCAGGAGGAAGTACGGACCGTGCTTTTAAAGGGCGCGGTCGAGGTGCCTATGGTGGAATGCACTCCGGGCTTTTATTCCAGAATGTCTCTAGTTCGCAAGAAGTCCGGAGCATGGCGTGCCTTCCAAAGACATGTAGATTCTCCTCACTTCAAGATGCAGACTCCACGGAACATCATAGAGTCAGTGAGAGAATGGGTTGTTTGCTTCTTCAATAGTCTGGATGCCTACTTCCACATTCCCATAAAAAAGTTGGCACGGAAATTCCTTTTTAATTTTTTTTTTTTGCAACGGGGAGGTTTTTCAGTTGCGGGTCATGCCTTTCGGGCTCACGACAGCTCATTTGGTTTTCACAAAGCTGCTGCAGGTTGTCGTGAGGTTTCTGCACTCCAGGGAACAAATGTTTACATCTATTTCGACAATTCCCTAATGCTCCACCTAATGCAGGAATCTTTGGTGCAGAACACCCGTGTGGTCCTGAAACCTTTGCTCAAAGTCTGCTTCATTCCTTCTAGAGAGAAGTCCGATGTTTCCCCTTTCATCAAGCACCGAGCATATCAATGTGCTGGAGATGAGGGCTGTTATGTTGGCTTTGCAGGCTTTTTTGACTGCGTTCCAAAATGGTTTGTGTGGCTACAGACAACTCCAAGTTGTCGCGTATCTGGAGAGACAGGGGGGCACTGTCTAATGTCCTTTTTACCCTCACTATCCGTGTTCTTCTTCTCTGTCAGCAAATGCAGTTGACTATATTAGTCAAGCATCTTCCAGGCAGGTTGAATGTTCTGGCGTATACTCTCTCCAGACGCAGCCAGAATGGCAATTAAATCCCTCGATCTTCGAGGGCTTTTGTTTGTTTGATTAATTAACGTCCTATTAACAACTATGATCATGTAAGGACGGCCTCCCATGTATGCTGTGTTGCATGTATGTTGTGCGAGGTGCGGTATATCCATGTAGTGTCTTCTTGTATAGTGGAACTGTTGTCCTTTTTATATCACTGAAGCATGCCGCCGAAGACACCAAGCAACACACCCCATCCGGTCACATTGTACTGACAACGAGCGATTGTTTGTTTGTCTGTTTGATTAACTAACGTCCTATTAACAGCTATGGTCATGTAAGGACGGTCTCCCATGTATGCTGTGTATTACGTGCATGTTGTGCGAGGTGCGTGTTTTGGGAGACTGCGGTATATTCCTGTTGTATCTTCTTGTTTAGTGGAACTTATGACCTTTTTATAGTGCTATATCATTGAAGCATGCCGCCGAAGACACCAAGCAACACACCCCACCCAGTCACATTATACTGACAACGGGCGAACCAGTCGTCCCATTCCCTCTATGCTGAGCGCTAAGCAGAAGCGGAAACTACCACTTTTATAGACTTTAGTGTGTCTCGGCCAGGGGACAGAACCCAGAGCCTTCCTCACAGGGGCTAACGCTCAACTCAAGGCCAAAAGTGAGGCGATGCCAAGGGAAGTCAGTTAGGAAGAAGAGAAAATATAAGATCCTAAATTTAGTCGCCTTTTACGATCATGCACTAGGGGCAGCAGGTATAATTCTAACGCCATACCTGGTTGTTTGGTTTGTTGATTAATTAACATCCTATTACCAGCCAAGGTCACGTAAGGACGGCCTCCTATGCAATGTGTAGTTTGTATGAAGTGCTTGATGCGTGTATGGGAGACTGTGGTATATTCATGTTATATCTTCTTGTATATTGGAACTCTTGTCCTTTTCATAGTGCTTTATCAGTGAAGACACCAAGCAACACGGAATTCCAAAAGAGAAACTTTGCTATTATATATATGTAGAACTATTATAGGACTATTGTTAGATGAGGCTCCTGTAGGGCCAACTGCTATTTTTTTTTAAAACTTTTCCTCACTGTCATTCTTATTTTAAATTGAACTTTGATCAATCTGATTAAAATACAGTTCCATATAACCACTAGTGACGTTCAACCACTACGTTGAATAGAGGATGTTCTGATGACTTTTACCACGTGTATTCAGATCAAATGCATTTTCTACACATTGTTATATCAATTGATCACTCCATTTCGTCCCAGTATATATTTATATACACATTTAATTTTGTTGTGCTTTTTCGGCGAGATGACTATATACAAGAAAATAATTCCGACAGCTATTTCAAACTATTTCGTCCCCAGTCAAGATTCTGGTAGCAGCAATTTGATTGGCCATTTCCAAAGGTCATCAGAACGTTACCCTTAATGGGATGCTGTCAGATCCTCTTATCAAAGTAGTGATAAGAACGATCTATATTTTAATCACATTGAACCTTGATGAACAAGCAGACTCCTTTGGTATTTGAAAGTTTGTTTATTTATTGTAGATAAGACGCAATCGTTAAATTTACAACTGAAAAAGTTTTACTAAAATTTGTAAGAAATCCTGCGATAAAAAATTTTCGGGAACCATGCGGTTACTAATGATTGCATGTGATTCAGATATCTGCAATGATTTTGTAGTACTAGCCCTTAAAACATCTTTGAATTTGGACTAGGTGTCATGGGAATCACCAGCACGGCCTCATGCAATGTCTACGTGTGTGTCACCGGTGATGTAAAGGAACTGACCATCCCCGTATATACCCATCAAGCCGCACCAATAAGAACCGGCATCCCTCACTTGAGTGTTTGGCCCCTTAATAGTTAGTTCGAGGAAGGGGTTGTCACTAGCTAAATCTCCATTCACGTCCACACCAAATCGCTCCTGGAGCTCTTCGTCTTCCCATGTGACGTCACTACCCTTCCCTTCATTGAAGGAGAATGATACAATAGGCTTTTGCATGCTATTTGAAACCATGTTATCTGGCCTCTTATACAACTTCATCGTCTGCACGGACTTCCATTTGCTAGGATCGGCAGGGGCACATTTTACACTGAGAGGTGTCTCCCCTGGTGTGATATCCTCTGGGGCAGTGACCTTGACCTGTTGACCTTGAACTGTAAATACATGAAAACATGAATTGGTGTAAAGGTTGTACGCATCATTAGCTGAAGCTTCATCAACATTACGGAATTGTTCGGAATATATTTACTTATTCTGATTATTCAACTGATTCGCCTGTTGTCATTATAATGTGACGAGGCTGGATGTGCGTCTTCGGTGTCTTTGGCGACATGCAGTGAAATAATAGTATACAAAGGGCTAAATTTCAACTATAACAAAAATACACAACACTACCGCAGCTTTGCAAAATATCGCAAAACATTGCTCACGTGAGAGGTCGTCCTTAAATGACCTTGTTTATTAATAGGACGTAAAACCATACAAAAGAATATATTTGGTGTCTTCGGAGACAAGCTTCGGTGTGAAGAGCAATAATTATAGAAGACACAATACTAGTTATTATACTACAATCCCCCCAAAACACGAACTTTAAACACTTCATGCATGGGAGTTAATAGATTCAATATAATAAACCAAATCAAATGGTATACATTTGTTTGTTTTATCAATCAACACTCTATTAACAGCCAGGGTCATGTAAGAACGGCATGTATGCAGTGTGGAGCGTGTATAAAGTTCTTTTGAAGTCTCTGGTATATTCTTGTTGTGTCTTCTTCGCAATACATCCTTTTGCTTTACCACCAAATTGATTGTCAGATTGGCATATATATATATACTGCATTTTTCTTAGGTCACTTTTACCTTTTCATTCAGTTAAAATATCCGGTGCTTATTTTAGTTTTTTCTTCAAATGACATTCTGTTTGTTTGCTTGTTTGGTTAATTAACGTCCTATTAACAGCTATGGTCATGTAAGGAAGGCCTCCCATG
This sequence comes from Argopecten irradians, assembly GCF_041381155.1. Classification (NCBI taxonomy): domain Eukaryota; kingdom Metazoa; phylum Mollusca; class Bivalvia; order Pectinida; family Pectinidae; genus Argopecten; species Argopecten irradians. Next base: position 18,716,925 of record NC_091136.1, read on the forward strand.
CATGGAGTGTGTTGCGTGTATGTTGTGTGAAGTGCGTGTTTTGGGAGACTGCGGTATATATTCATGTTGTGTCTTCTTGTATAGTGGAACTGTTGCCCTTTTTATAGTGCTATATCGCTGAAGCATGCCGCCGAAGACACCAAGCAACACACCATCCGGTCACATTATACTGACAACGGGCGAACCACCCGTCCCACTCCCTGTATGCTGAGCGTTAAGCTTGAGCACAAAACTACCACTTTTATAGATTTTCATGTGATTCGGCCAGGGGACAGAGCCCAGAGCTTTCCTCACAGGGGCGAACGATCAACTCAAGGCCAAAAGTGAGGCGTTGCCAAGGGAGGCATTAGGAAAGATAAAGTCAATCAGGAAGAAGAGAAAAGATACTATCCTAAATTAAGTCGCCTTTTACGATCATGCAATAGGGGCAGCATTTACAATTCTAACGCCCTACCTGCAGGGAGAATTATTCTGTTTGGGTGATAATTCGTAATTACTAAGTTGGTTATTTAAACATTAACATGCACACTTCAACATTTTGCAGCTTTTTGCGTATGTAATTAATTAGGTCATTGTGGATAACAACAATAAACATGTCTTTCAAAAGGGATAACGCATGGTGATGTCATTGATACGTCAATTTAAAGCTATTACAGTAAATAAAAAGACAGTTGTATCTATCTCGTGAGGATACACAATTTTAGGTATTTTCATATATTAAAACATAAAGGTTCCACGCTCTCCCTCTCCATAAGCCCCACTTCCCCAGTTGCATCCAATTTAACATTTCACTAAATCAGGTCACTGTGACCTACCTTTGGTTGGGAGTTAGTTATTTCAATTTGATTTATTTTGAATTTTATTATTGCATTATAATGAAGAAAATTATAAAATATCACTTGGTGTCCTTCAAATTAAACTACTCAGAAAATGTATCTCCCTGTGTAACTCCTGATAAGCCGAAAGGGGCTCGCGTAATACCATGACCATCTTATCACTAGGTATCTGTAAACAAAACACTACTCTTCGTGGTCACCAGAGGACCTCAATTGAGACCTGCTCTTTGGATCCTCACTTTTTATCACACAGGACTTTTTTTTTTTTTGTTAAAACTTTATGGCCATTGTACTTTCACTTAAATGTATATTCTCTATCTAGCTTAATCAGATGAAAAAGATTTATCGCCACAACATGTATCTTTAATGTTGTATGAACGAAGTTATTAACTTCGAAACAACTAAGGATTCATCAAATTCTGGAATCATATCGTCCCGGTAAATTTTACATCCAAGTTTCCGGAAGTATTGATTTGATGACAATACCGATTTTTCCACCAGAAAGTGGTTATCATTAAAAACTACGCAAATAAAGAGGATCTGAATTTAGATCAGATAGAAAGGACCTGATGTAACCTCTGTACTCTTCCCCAAACGCGATGGTTTAGATTAAAGACTACCAGAGGAACAATATGTTGATAAATACGTAAAAGCACAATAAGAAGGTTCTGTTTTAACTTACCATTGCATATGAAGCCTAAAATCGCTAAAACAGTAATCACTTTGATATTAATATCCATGTTGTGGGATTACTTGTATTGTGTTATGTGGTGGCGCTATATAAGCGGTATCACAAATGTTTACATAACGATACGGAGGCTCACATCTGACAAAAACTTAAGTGATATCTGGCCCACTCTGTACATATCCTTCACTTATCTGATTTCACGAACTGAAGGTTATGCTTTCTATAAAAAATATCGTGTGCATGTTTTGTTTTTCGTTCGGGTATGGCATCCAAATAGACAATAACAGTAAAGTGACTGTGTATAACATTTATTTAATGGTGTTTTACTGGTTTGAACCAAAACACTCATCACACACTCATACATGCTGCACACCGCATACATGTGAGGCCGTCCCTAATTAATCAAACAAACAAGAGTTGGAGCATACATGCATCGTGGATTTCGTGTCGACGCTTACCATTCAGATATTACTGCTTGTTAATAGTATATCGATCGTTTGTCGCGAACAGGACATAATAAAGCTTTTCTCCCAGGGACGAAGCGACAAGCAGGCGATGCCGAATCGTAGAATGAATGAATAAATTGTTGTTGGTGCAATGTCTTAATTTGTAAATTAATGACCCTGACTGTCAGGACGTTGATCCAATACACTAAACCAAATATTCTTATGGACATACCATGTACAAATGTACAAATATAATTATTTTTATTACATAAATGTATACTTGTTTATATATATGTATTGCTCTAATATACATTTATACGAAATTGGACTCGACATCAGCGTTATAGGGCCTCCGTAGATACGATAACATCCTCATACCTGTGTGTATTAGCATGTGTACCCTTAACGGACGTTATCTCAAAGTCAATAAAATAAACACTGCGACATCGTGTATACACTATAACAACGTATTACCAGACAAGAAATATCGGACTGGAACATAATTAGAACTTTGACGATTCGTCATAACGTCTTATAACCATTTGACGGCCTCCCATGGATGTGGTGTCATGCGTGTGTGAAGTACGAGGTGTGTGAGTTGGGAGACTGTGGTATTTTCGTGTTGTGTCTTGTATAGTCGATCTATTACTCAAGTGCTATGTCGTTGAAGCATGTCGCCGATGGAACAAGTACCGGTAACATAGTAACCAACGTACATTTTAATTTAAAGGGAAAACGCACCATGCAAATGCATGGATAGTTACTTTCGGTTACACAACACAAGAAGAGTTTATATGAAATCCAAATATTTTTATCCATTATTTTATACCCATCAATTCACATGACTATAAACCCTGAACCACTTGATGAATACTTCCACGAATGGCGACGACCGCTAAGTTCTCAAATAAACAAAAAGATATCAAAGATTCCCCACAATTCTCCTAAAATTCCCCACACAAGACACTGAATAGACAACAAGTATATACAAGACAAGACGGCAGTTACAAACCTATTTAATCATTTTTCTGCAGGAAGGGCGTTAGAATTGTACCTGGTGTCCCTATTGCATGATCGTAAAAGGCGACTAATGTTAGGGTCTTATATTTTCTTTTTTCTTCTTAATTGACTTTATTCTTGCTAACGTCTCCCTTGACACCGCCTCACTTTGGGACTTTTGTTGAACGATCGCCGCTGTGAGGTAGGCAATGGGTTCTGTCCCCTGGCCGAGACACACCAAAGTCTATAAAAGTAGTATTTTGTTCCTGCTTAGCCCTCAGCATACCGAGAGTGGGACGACTGGTTCGCCCGTTGTCAGTATAATGTGATAATGTGACCGGATGGGGTATGTTGCTTGGCATATTCGGCGGCATGCTTCAGTGATATAGCACTATAAAAAAAGCAACAGTTCCACTATACAAGAAGACTCGGCAGATCATTCCGCATTTACCTCGCACTTCACACACGCTACACACCGCATGCATGGGAGGCCGTCCTTATATGAACCTGGCTTTTAATAGGACGTTAAATAATCAAATTTAACAAACAAACGATGGCCCTGCAGGTAGGGCGTTAGAATTGTACATGCTGACCCTATAGTATGATCGTAAAATGCGACTAAATTTAGAATAGTATCTTTTCTCTTCTTCCTAAATGACTTTATCTTTCCTAATGCCTCCCTTGGCACAGCCTCACTTTTGGCCTTGAGTTGAGCACTCGCCCCTGTGAGGAATACTCTGGGTTCTGTCCCCAGGCCGAGACAAACCAAAGTCTATAAAAGTGGTAGTTTCTACTTCTGCTTAGAGCTCAGCATAACGGGAAAGGGACGACTGGTTTGCCCGTTGTCAGTATAATAAGACCGGGTAAGGTGTGTCGCTTGGTGTCTTCGGCGGCATGCTTCAGTGATATAGCACTATAAAATGGGCAACAGTTCCGCTATACAAGAAGACACAACATGAAAATACCGCAGTCTCCCAAAACACGCACCTCGCGCAACATTCACGCAACACATCGCATACATGGAAGGCCTTCCATAGCATGTTAATAGGACCTTAATTAAAACAAGAGTTAATTTAAAATTTAAAATTTTATCTGATTATAATGTATAATAATTAGTTTCTAATAATACCTGTAACCTTTGCCGAATTGAATTCTTTTTATTGCATACTTTCATCGACTTTTTTTGTTTGATTAATTAACGTCCTATTAACAGCTACGGTCATGTAAGGGCGGCCTCCTATGCGGTGTGTTGTGTGTATGTTGTGCGAGGTGCATGTTTTGGGAGACTGCGGTATATTCATATTGTGTCTTCTTGTATAGTGGAACTGTTGCCCCTTTGAAAGTACCATATTACTGAAGCATGCCGCCAAAGACACTAAGGAACACATCCCACCCGGTCACATTATAATGACAACGTCCCATTCAGAGAAACTTCCACTTTTATAGACTTTGGTGTCTGCGCTTGGAGACTGAACCCAGCGTCTATCTGGTGTGCGAGTGTTCAACTCGTGTAAATACAAAATAGAAGCTCTTACTTTTTGATGGTGGTAATAGTGTAAAGCAAGTAACTTTTGGAAATGAAGAAATACTATTTCGTCTGCTTCTGTTTTTCATAGAGAAAAAATAACATTTGTCAGTGGTTGAGCATTTTAAAGTGATGTTTTGAAGCTTGGACCTCTTAAGTTTTATAAATAGGAAATTATCTTGTGTTTCATTGTCTAACATAATCTTACTAGATAAAATTAACTACAAATTGATGCATTGTAAAAATTGTACTCATTATATCGTCCTCTGTATTTGTTTTACACAAGGAGTTATCGTTCTTTGTTCACTATCTAATGTTTATTTTATCTTAAGCAGGTAGGGCATTAGCATTGTTGAAGTATTTAATTTAACTTATACAACATATGCCATCATATCCAGTACTTTGATATCTACCCTAAACATGGATATCCAGTAAATTCAGACACACACAAAAATTACATATAAATGGTAATTCATAGCATTTTATCTTATGTAATATTTTGATAGTTCTCCTGTAATTGTAATGTGATATCGGACTTTTTAATAAAAGGGAAGGTAAATTCAGATAGAAGACATCAAATGATGCTTAATTTAATTTAAGTGTCTCAGAACGTGGCAATGCATATACGAGATTAATTAAAAATATATATATTTGAAAGACCAGTGTTTGGGGTCGAATCTATGACGTTCGCGTTGTTAGCCCGACGCGTACGTATATAGATTTAATGTAGACCGATATTATCTGGCCACGACACCCAGACTTCGACATTATGACAAATAGATGTCTGGTGTATCTGTAGTGTAAAGGAGATTAAAACCCCGAAAAATATCGAAACCATACGTAAGGAAATGGAAATAAGGAGTCCTTCCACATAATCGGAATTTCTTTTAACAATAGTAATCTATTGAAATGGTGTTGGGTTAAATCGAATGAAGTCGAAGATAATTTTATTCCGTTTTTTTTCGAAGAATTTAGAATTAGTAGTAAATGTAGCATTGATGTTACCGTATATTTTCTTTTGTACATGACATTACTGTTATTTTTTTTAATTTAAAGGAAGGTGTAGGAAAAAAACAAGACTGGCAAGTTTGTGATACCATGACCCGATATTTTCTGCATTTAGATTATTACAATACAATACGAAGCGCATCACATATAGTTGCTTGATTTGTGTACAGGTATGTATACACGTATACGTATGTACATACATAAACACCTGTAGCGTTATGCGTCATCAGACGCGCCAATTACCTGTATACCTGTTTGATTGATAAGTACAAGACTTTGTATATCATGTATACGTCTACACAAATCCACATATATACATACAGCTTTATACCAATTCTAAATCCCGGAAGTAAATACATACCAAGACAGGATGCCAGCCCCGTGGCGAATCTCGACTTTCCGGCCGAACACATCCATATAAGTTTATAGTGCTGTGTCACCACTTGTGACACATACCTCAAATTATCTACCAATTAGATATTTTCATTACAACTCACTTGTTCGCCGGATATTGTTGCTACTGGGCTTTAATCCTTAGTGGAATGTAAAACTTTTGATAGTGTTATTTGAGTTAAGACAGACAATGTCCTGTTGCTATCCACTTACAAGCTTATTCAGGAAGGACGGTAAAGCTACAGCTACGGAAAATGGTAAGTTTGAAAACTTGTTCATAATGATTATATAAATTTATAAGTTTGTTTCTGGGCTAATGATATACAAAGGTAACGAAAAGTTTAACATATTGTAGACGTACGTACATTTGGTAATGGTTGTGGGCCGGTAGCAGATTAAAAGCTGGCTGATTTATTTAAAAATCCACATCTACAATAGTTATCTGATGAATATTTAATGTCAGTTGTAAAACATTATTTACGTTTAGTATAATATGTATTTACGACATAAAAGGTATGATCAACTTCAAATTCAGCACACACCTCATGTTTGATGTTAAAGGCAAAATAAAAACCCAGTATTTTCATAAATGCCATATGTATCAAGAAGTTGAAATGCGAAAACGTGTGGTCAATATGATGGAGTCAATGAAGTTTTTAACCAATGATCCGTCTTATTGTCGGGCTTTATCGTGAGTGTAAATAAACAATCACATTTAATTATATAGAGTTAGCTCCCTTTGTTCAGGTCCACGTGAACAGATGCTACTCCAAATGTCGTCAGTCTTCAAAAAGACCTCTAAACTTTATCAAATTTTGGCACGGCATTAACCCAGCGGTTTTGTTAAACAGAACAGTAACGACCTTAAATATCGTGCTGTACCGGGTGTTTCATCCTACTTTTCTCGCATTTTAGAGAATTTAAACAATCTATACATCCATTAGGGTATACATTATATTAGAATAGAATTATCAACTGGTTAAGTATATGTAAATATTTACGTTGTTAAGCAGCACGGTTGGGCCTATACTTCCTGGTTCGACTACAAAGCGGTTTGTTGTTCCGTTATATAAACTTTTAAACGCTTTGTATGTTATTATCAATACATATACACTTTCCCATAGGTATCTAAGTTCATACGTAATGTATAATGAGATATAGATAGTTCTACAAAAGAAAGCGTCTCTCAGTTCACGTCATCATACATGTATATTTCTTTCGAAAACTAAAATTTTTATTTTTCATTCGAATTACCAGAAAACAACGAATCTTTATACCATTTAGTCTAAGCTCGAAATGTTCGAATTACATCATTCGGATACATTCGGCTTTGATTCATTGTGAGGGCACGGAATCTGCCGAGATGTGACGATTGGTAAATATAGACACTCGTCACATTTTGGCAAATTTCGTACTTTCATGCAGGATGTCGGAATAGCAGAGTTTAATCGAATTGATAAAAAAACGGAGGCATTTCTCGTCCACGCCTGTTCGTATGTGAAGAAATACAGACGTTATGAATTGTACATGATAAACTACAGTAGGGGACAATTTCTCGTCTTCATTCAGGGAAATTTACCACAATACAATGTGTAGTGATATATTTCCGCGATAAAGTATAGTGCCTAGGTAGAGAGCAGATAATCTGTTATTTAATACTTTAAATAAGCAATTAACTTCTACAAAAAATACAATGATATTTAAAAGAAACTGCACTATTAAAAGTAGTTGAAAGTCAGTCGGAGTCAACAGGTGTTAGAGTTAACCAATTATCTGTTACCCTTATATATTATCATTGAACTGTCGACAACTTAAGATATTAATTGCTTGTCAATAGCTGCATATAAATGTAAATGTATATATGCTACGTAAACCGGAAACACGCCTTCAACCAAGACGGTGCTTACTTCCGGTGATTTTGACTGCTATAGTCTTAATATAACTAATATATTGTGTATATTACCGCATACATGGGAGGCCGTCCTTACATGACCATAACTGTTAATAGGACGTTAATTAATCAAACAAACAAACAAAACCGTCATCTCTCTGTAATACTAGTTTTCTATATGAACACAAGCAGGCCTGTCATTAAGACTGCTACACCAATGTATAAGTATATAGCTATATACATGTAATTTATGGTGTTAAGAGAATGACAGCAAGCAGTATTTTGTCCAAAAGGGGATATTAAAATGTGTGCGGTTTTGTGTCAATATACATGTACATTTATAAAAACTATTGAATTTATTATTATTGTTTAGGTATTTGGCGCGCTCTGGAAAGATGGTTATATATCTCTCTTCATCCAAGTTCTCGTGATGGGATAGTTATTTCTGTAACTATAGACGATCGCGGCTACATGTAAGATTATATGTGGTAGAATGTTATATTATGACAAAACGTGACCACTGCGGTTTGGGTAGGGTCGGGTAGTGGTATAATATCATAATATCGGTTACATTAAAGGTAGGCTTCGCCCAATGCAATATAAAGACTACGAAACTGAAATTTATCCTGCACATAGATATAATCTTCAGGTTATTTTCGATGCATACAGCGAACAATATGGTTGGTAAGTTGCCTAGCTTGACCAGGAAAATACTCCTTTAAAAATAGAGCGAAGTCAAGCTTTACATAGAACATGACGTCTTTTTGTCCAAAACGAGGCCACATCAACAAAGGGATGCGTACAACAAAATGTCAGATAGAAGTGACAGTTTTGCCACGGCATATTTAGTTAAAAACAACAACAGATCGAAGTGCGATGGATTGTTTATACATGTCATATAATCTATAACACTTCAAGTTACTATTTACTAGTTAATGAATCACGGATTTCCTTCAATTTTGTATTCAAGATACGTCTGTTCAATCTCATACGCATTAAGAAATTAAATTGAGGTATTTTTTATATGTTTTTTAACCTTTTCTTTCGTTTATCGGATTTTACAAAAAACAAATTATTTGGTTGAACGAAACCTACCTTTGACCACTGGGTCAATGTTACTATCAGTCACATTAACCACTGGTTAATAGGCTGGTTGTAAAATATTGTCACATATTCCTCTCTGTCATCGTCAACATATGGTCTTATCTTTTCTATTCTTCCTAACTGACATCATTCTTCCTAACGTCTCTCTTAACACCGCCACACTTTTGGTCTTCAATTTAGCATTCGCCCCTGTGAGGAAGGCTCTGGGTTCAGTCTAAAACATGGTAGTTTCTGCTCCTGCTTAGCGCTCAGCATTACTGGGAGTGCGACGACTGGTTGGCCCGTTGTCAGTATAATGTTACCGGGTGAGGTGTGTTGTGTGGTGTCTTCGGCAGCATGCTTCAGTGATATAGCACTATAAAAAGGGCAACAGATCCACTATACAAGAAGACACAATACAAACATATCGCAGTCTCCCAAAAACAAGAACCTCGTTTTACATACACGCTACACACCGCATACATGGGAGGCCATCCTTACATGACCCTGGCTGTTTATAGGACGTTAATTAATTAAACAAAAAAACTTGAGGACGTATTGCATCATAACATTGTTTGTCGATAACACATTTACTTTATTAAGTTTCAAATTAGGCAGGGCGTTACAGTTGCACTTGTTGCCCCATCATTAAGGGATTTTTTTCTCTTTACTGAATGACTTTCTTCCCAGACCGGCACGCATCATAGTCCTTAAAAATGATAGTTACGGCTTCTGTTTCCGATTCGACTTAAAGGGAGATGAAAGTCGTGATTAAATTTGTTGTTTCGCATGTAGGGCATTTAGAATTCTACCTGCTGCCCCTTATTCATAATCACAAAAGGTGACTAAATTAAAGATATTATTTTTTCTCTTCTTCCTGATGTCTCCCTTGACATCGCCTCACATTTGGTTTTCTGTTGAGCGCTTGCTGCTGTGAGGTCGGCTCTTGGTTCTGTCCTTGGTCGAGACACACTAAAGTCTAAAAAAAGCGGTAGTTTCTTCTCCTGCATACCCCTTGGCATACAGGGAGTGGGGCGACTGGTTCGACCGTTGTCATTAAAATGAGACCGGTTGGGGAATGTAGCTTGGTGTCTTCAGCAGTATGCTTCCATGAAATAGCACTACAAAAAGGGAAATAGTTCCACTATACAAGAAGTCGCAGCATGGCTATATACCGCAGCCTCTCAAAATGTACAAATATCTACACGCGGAACACATTGCACATAGGGGAGGCCGTCCTTCAATTACCTTAGTTTTAGACTTTAAGCCTAGACTAAACCCCAACAAAACGTGAATTTGATTTAATGCGGTTAATGCTAATGCAAACTTCCTTTTTATTCGTTTTTTATTTACACACCATATACCTAAAGATGCTTGTTTCCTCCTTCCTGGTCATCATTATGATTACTGACCTTTGACCTCGTGACACTTCACACATCTACAAGTTCATTTATAAATGAACAATTATACACATATGTAAGTTTTATAATTATTTACAACAGATTTACACATTTTGTTGTTCACGTCAGTATCTATGCGCAACCGTCCGAGCTGGATGGACCATCAGCAGTACCTTGTTAACACAACTAATACTTCTCTTAGTATAAGTAAAAAACAAAATCAATTCTTGTGTAGTTTTTGTTTGCTTGCATCATATATTCATCAATAAATATTCTCGCCGCTATGTACACAGGTAAAATGACTTCAGGTAAATTCAATATCAGGTTATTTTTTGCATACCCCATTTACTTGAAAAGAGAAGGTGAAAAGTTTGACCTGAATTTCGCATAAAGATTTATTCAGGTCAACCTTTGCCTTTGAAATTGGCCTCCACTTAATGTAATATTTTTCGATGAGTTTAAGTGAAATATTTTCATGTAAAACTGCAGCATTAGAAGATAGTTTGCCTTTTTAACATATACATCATAAAAATTGCTAACTATGAACGCGAGAAAATAATATTACACATTTTATTAATATCATTTATAGCTTAGTATATACACTACGAGAAAATCATAAGTACAGTGTTATACATTGTATTATGGTATAGATAAGTTATTTTCTCTCTGTCGTAGGGACACTGTTGTGTATTTAATAATTTCCCCTTTGGCGCCTCAGGTGTTTACTTCCTGGTGTTAAAATCCCGTTCCGATGTTGGACTAAGTTGACTGTTCAATTTCACATGCTGTTTCTGTATCTTTAATCTACAGTCTGCGTTGTCGGTGTCAACAGCAGACTTATCAATATGAGTGGATTATGGAATAGTTTCATATCCAAGTTTAAGAAAAAAGATTCATCAGCAGGTTTGTACAAAGTTTACGATCCTTTTTCTGTAGATGTTGATATATACGATCAGTGAAACATCCCGTGTCACTGACCCAACCCATGAACTATTTTTATCCAAGTAAACATTATTATGTGACATGATTGAGAAAGAAAAACACACTATGTTTATTCATAGTTGTTAGCAGAACAACTGACACAGGTTTATTTTTATATCGTCTCAATACACATTGTATTATCTATTACGTATCAGGATATATGATTAATTACACAACTAAATAATGAAATATCAAGTACATAATATGCATGCAGTCGAGTTGAGAGTACACGATCTTCTACAACTGAGAGACTGAAAGGAGTCTTTATTGGGGTGGGATGGATGTTGAATGATTACGTAGGACCTTTGAGAGTAGCTACAACGGTTTAATAGGTCTAGGCCTTTGCAAAACACTGACAAACTAAAAGTTTACTAAAGTCACTAGAATACGCATGAAAGCACACCATAAATATGTCATACATTGTATATTCTAAGATGAAATCTATACACAGTAAACATCACAAAAGATAGATTAGACTTTTCATTTTTTTAAGATGTGTTTATGCTGTCGATATCTCGGCCAATGGTGAGATAGCTGTAGTGTATACTTTGTTCCTTGTCATTAGCGGAAACTGTCAATGCTTTTCAAACCTTGTTAAGTGGTTTCAACGTTACCCCGTTAACACTTAATTGGTCTCGTATACAGATTTTGATGATACTCTAGCGGATATGAATGGAGGCTATATATTTTTCTTATCACGTAATTCAACGCATTTTCCTCATTAATCATCAATTCAAGAAGACATAATATGAATATACCGCAGTCTCCCAAAACACGCACCACTTTCTTTAATTTCTTTAAAGAGAATCGTTAATTCATCAAAATCTCTTAAAGGTCACGCCCTAGATCTGACTCACACATTCAAGATATAAACAGAGGGAAAAGTAAAGTTATGGTAGGGATGGGTTTTAGAAATGTTCTGTACCTAAAGAACAAACTGAAGTCAGCATAAGGCTAGATAATTTTTCTTTCGATAAATTCACAAAGTCACAGTGCTTTTCGATTTTTAACAAATAGCAATACTTTTGGTGTAACGAAAAACCATGGATGGCCAAATCCATCCGATTTGTTTCATTCACCATCAACTTCAAGTAATGATATTACTGGAGCCTGAGGCTACATGTTGCAAAAACTGCATTGGTATTTACAACATTCGGTCTGCATTTGTTTTCAACGTTTTTTCTTCAGCTAAAATGGATATTTTCATTTTTTATTTATGTGATGTAATTCTCTATGTAACCTACAATGTAGGTGACATATATGTAATCGATTTAAGAAGGATATGAAAATCTTAGGATATTTTCATTTTTTTTATTTAGTTTCAGTCTGATGTCAACATCACCGGTAGCTGTTTGACTCTTGATAAAAGATAAACATGTAGATAGCTACATACAAGGGAAAAATCCACTTATTCTGACTGGTGATGACATCAGTATGATAAAGTAGATAACCGTACACAGCGATAACTATGTTATCTTCGGTATAAAATACACGATGTAATGTGTTTTGTGATGGGTTTATATGTTAAAAAACATGTATGGATTCGAATGTCATTTTTGTTGCAAAATTATTTTGTATGCTTCATCATTATAAAAAATTATTATGTGAAGAAAGAACAACAAATAAGTCAAGATTTAGATTTCTAACAAATACTTAACGCTTTTTTCGATGCAATCATGCTAGTTTATTTTATAAACTGAACTGTTGACATTAAAAAACTTGTGGAAATGAGTGGTGTGTTGCCTGTCTCACATAGGAATCTGGATGTCTCACTGCTTCAGCCAGTCGTCAAACAACCCATATTTATAGTGATTATTGTATTGCCAGGTATGTTATTATTCCATTTTTCCATGTGTAGTCTTTATTTATCGTTTCTCTCCGACAGATAAGACACCGCCAGAACCGACCGGACAGGACCAGTATAAAGGTAAGCCAGTCATAAAACACTAGGAAATAAAACAGTTCACTGTTATTTCTCAGTGTTCATGCAACAGTAGTAGGTACATACACATTGCATCTATCTGGCTTCCATGATTCCCGGAAAAGCACTGGCTGAATGAATATTATTTCCATATATTGTTACAACCATCCCCCTCGTGGTTGCGAGTTCGAATCCAATGTGAGACAGTTGCAATGCACTGGGCGATTGTTTTACTACGGCAGGTGTCTGCAGTCTCCCAAAGCTCTCACACATTGCATGTATGGTTAGTTGTCCTTAAATGTCTCCTTCGTGGCTTATAATAGGACGTTAAACTAGGTCAACCAACCAACCAACTAGCCAACCGGATACTCCAGAATCACCCATCTCTAACCGTGTACATACTTAAATGACCCTAGCTGTTAATATGACAAGGGAAATAGTTTAAATTGTTGATACCAATACCCCGGGAATACTATATTGGCTGATAAGACATGAAGCGACATTAAACTGTTCATGTCCCATTCACACAATCCTCGATACTCCAGGGTTCCGATCACCTATGATCTCAACACCCCTGGACTATCTCATAGTAAAATAGGAGGCAACAGAACATGTCATTTAGTCGTTTGATGTACATCAAAAGAGTCGTATAACGGTACATCATGGTTGGCTGTGTGGTTTTGATGTTGGGCGTCGCTGAGCTGCCTCCAATTTTGCTATGAGACAGTCCTGGGTTGTAGAGATTGGAACCCCTGGGGGATCGAGGATGCATTTACATTATACCGTTGACAATTGTATTTCACTATGCAAAAGTATAGTCCTTGTAGCACCTAATTGTTCAAGCCTAGCTCCAGCTTAACACAAAATTAGACTTAATTCTATTGTGAGTCACACATTGTTAATACATCAAGTTTAATTAATATCCCACATTAAAATACACAAACTTATTCAATGTTACTAGCCACAGATACCTTTATATATTATTTTCACTTAACTTGCCCGTCCATCCATATCATACGGCCATGTCATTAATATCGCAAGAAACATAAGTAATAACACAGTTATGACGTCACATGTAGTTTTGACGTCACAATCTATATATTAAGTCGAATGATTGTCTCCGTAGACGGAAACTTCACATCCGAGCCGTATTTCTACTATACTAAAGGCTCGTGGCATATCAATTAATTGAACTCGTTTGATAAATTTCATATCACAAAGCCACTCATGTAAGATCATCTATGTGTTTGTCTGCTATTAAGGTTAATCCATTTGCCTGACCATGGTCGTTAATAGGACGTTTATATAATAAAAAAATCCTGATAACAATATTAAATGATAGATATTTATTTAATCAATATTTCCCTGTATATTTATGTAATCCATTTGCAACGGAACGAGAAAACGTCGACGCAGTTACTCTTTGTTTGTATTAGCAATTTAACTTATCTTTGAATGAGTGTGCAAATGTTAAATTTAATGATTTTGACCTTTGAAAATACATATGGAATGCGAAACATGAGATGGACTAAGTATAACCTTAATATTTATTTATCATTTTACACGGAAGAAATATATAATTCGATAAGAATTCAATATCGTTAATGGCACAAAGTACCTTTGATTAACTGTCACACGCGGAAATAAATCATTATTGTATTTGATAATCTTCACACGGACCATCCGTTATCTTGTTTTTATTGTCGCCTGTTTCATTCATTTTTCATACCCTAGGGCAGTTTCCACTGACAGAAATACATCGTGATGTCATGATATAGGCAATGGAGTAACGTCATGACAAAAAGAAAACTAGATTTCATTTCAAAATTTCACCGTCGTTTAAAGTTACATGTATATGTGGCGTAATTGAGAGATAATTTTGACATGTTATTTCTTTTTCGTTAATCTATTGAAAGCCATAAGGTTTGGTGATTTAAGCTGTGGAAATCATTCAAATGGCTTCAGATGATTAATTGTGGTCACCTAAGTGTTAAAATAGCAAAAATAAAAACACATCAAATAAGCTTAATGACATTTGAATGAGATATATACAGATGTATTATAGTGCATCTGAAATGTTGTCATGATTATAAAACCCCTGGTTTCGTTGATTGATCTAGATATTGACTAGCAAATGGTAATTTTCGGGATGTGTCTGACTCTTGAGGTAATTCAGTTAGACTAAGGATAGTATCTTAATCATAAAAGACTTTCTTTTATTGTGCGAAACTCTCCAGAAAATAATCGTGTGTAAAATTTCGTTTGTGTATATTTTGAGCTTTTCGTATTATTTCAACGGAGATATACCATTCATTTAAATGTAATTGTGTATCGTAGGTATAAAACGCGCAACTGATCTTAGAATTGTGTGGTAGGGTATTTAATCACACACCAGTACATTATTACTAAAGAAGTAGTTTTTTAAAACCTTAATACTTGTTAATGATCCTTTTCTTCTTTTTTCCCTAAAAACCCATTTCATTCAATATTTAATGTAGAAAACAGTACATTTCCCCTTCACAAAAAGCCTCTCATGCTAATTTCCAATATCATAAATTTTCCTCAAATTTGCATCACTCTTTCTTAATTTGAATAATTCCACACACTTTCTCCGAACTCTCATTTATTCATAAAAACTCTCGATATATACCTATATTGGTTATACACGCATAGTTTTAATACAATTAAGAAGTATATATGAATATATATTCCGTAATTTTACTTTTCTTAAAAAGAAAGCAAACTACAAAACTAAAACACCTCAATATCTAGACATCGATTCATGGTTTTTTTTAAACAATTACATATAAGAGAATAATACATATTTTATATTTCTTTTACATTTTAATTATCCTCACTTACTAATGTTACAGATTATCTGTTTCAGTGAATAAGACACACAATTATGACGAGGTCAACCTTGATGAAGCATCGACAGCTCCAAACTGGGATGGTGAGTTCTTATTGGTCACTTCCTGGATTGGCTATGATAGAAATGTCTTATTTGAAGAGTACTTATCCGATACTTACATATATACAATATAAACGGTCAATTGCCACATTGGTGATTCAGTAACAAATCCGACGTTTTTCAATGACTACAAAAATATTTACTTTTGCTTTCATTTGCTGGACGTAAACTTCTTACTATACATGTACTAATTTTAACATTTATTGTTACAAATATATATATATAGTTCATTAACAGATTTTTACCCTCATAGTATTGTGACTAATTTAGCACTAGTAAGGTGACACCGACTGCACGAATGAACTAAATATTACAAAATAGCTCAAAGGGAATGTCTATATGTAAGCAAGACTTCTACAAAACGTCTTGTACAATGTCGCTGCAGCGTATTTTGCCAACCTTTGTCCCGCTTACTCATCAATAGACAATGTCTATACTGGATAAAAGATTAACTGTAATTTCCTGCAACGTTATCACATAGACATACAGTCACTTGCCTTGTACATCATATACATCGTGCACATAGTTTAAGTCAACGATTGTGAAGTTCTGATCTTGAGGTGCATATTAAAACGTATTACTCTATTGCAAATAGTATTGTCAACAAATCTTTTCAATTGTACCTTGCTCTCAATCGACGTTTATAATATTATAATTGTTTGATTGGATTAATAAATTAAATGGATATGGTACATTGTTTATCATAAATATTGGTCAGTGTTCGGCTTGTCGGAAACGATGGCGTTATGTACATAACACGGCATTGCAGTTCTCTGATTTCGCAAACGAGCCCAAAATGAACATTATATTTCCCAGTGTCCTAAAGTAGTGGTATTTATTACTGCAATGCCTTCTTCTGACATATAGACACATCATGTTTAGACGACTCACTCGCACGTACTTGAAATATTAAGTATATAATATATAAAGTAATATATTTTATAATATTTATTATACATGCTCAGAACCTAATTTAAGAAAGGGCTTATATAGGTTTAGTCTATTGTCCAATCCTATTGATTGTTATCAATAAAATTGGTTGAAATGAAATGAAAAACCGTATTGTTTTTGTTATCTTTCAGTGGACAAGAAGCCTAGGAATTATGACCAGATAGACTTAAAAACGGAAGAATCGGAACAAAGGTCAAGAAAGGTTAACCTTCTTTTAGCATAAGTATAGAGGTTTTGGTATAGCATGTAGTATCCTCTAACCTCTAGGTGAAACCGACATTTCTGAACAATGCATTTAAGAACCTAATTATCGTTAATCTATCGAAATGCGTTGTACCGTGGAAGTACTTATGTTTTGTGATGATTTGATGTTAGTGATATAATGAAGCCAACGTTGCGAATTTCAACCGAGAATCACCACAATAACCCATTGAAACTCGACAGTAATGCAAACCATTACCTATATTCGCGACGCGTCAGTATCGCGTTTTACATGCTAAACGAATTATTAACATTTTCCTTTCACTATCTGCATTAAACATATTCGAATGTACTTACCGTTGAAATGTTTTTTCGCTGCGTGTGATTTTGGCGAAATACTCTTTCTTTCACGACCTTTCACGACTTTTGCGATCAAGGTAAAATTGTTCAAGTAAATCTGCGCGAATTAATTATCAAGGCAATTCTTGCATCAAAGATATCTCCATTTAATTTCAAATTCTGCGAAAAGAAAATCTCCGCGAAAGGTTTTTAAATGGAAATCGCGAAATTTAGTAACAAAAAAATTTGGTTTGCAGTAAGCAAAATATGTTGCTTTATAGCAAAGTAAATAGACAGTTTACAGTTCAAAAAAGTGTTTTACATGTAACTATTAATGTTACAAAATCCGAATATAATTGAAGAACTGTCGGTTTACACCAGCCATAGTCAAAGGTTGCAGCTTTCGTCGCTTTAGTATATCTTTGCACATAATATGATATAAGTATATGTTGAAGTCCAATTATGTTTAATTTTAAGAAATATTTTTAACGAGCGTTGTACAAATAAAACATCAATATGATCATTCAAATGATTTTATCTTTACTTAGTTTGTTTAAATCTTCCCTATTTTAATAAATTATAATGAATATTATAAAATATATAACAAGGGAGTACGTATAGTGATTATATAGAATATCCATGTGGCGTCCCTGCATGATAACCAGGTATATGTAATGTTTTACAATGTTCATCCTAATTAATTATTATCAAGTATGACGACTTTATGCACGCATTTGGTCGTATAAAATACAAAAGAGCAAGGTATCATTGAGTTTAGAATACCCCTCCGATGCCTATGTAATACGAACTGTACAAGTGATATGTGCATTTCAGGTCGCGTGCACTAAATATCTGTTTGCTATATCTTTACATATAGTGACATATCAATTGTTCTCAATTCTTACTTTCCATGCATTTTCATATGTAAGTAAATATTTTACAAAGGATATCGTCAGTCTTGAACATTTCTTGTAAAATGGGACTTAAATGTTTATAACATGCTTCATTATGAACTGGTAATATTTACGTTTCAAAATGATAGCAATGCATTTAATTTAATACGTTAATAATAATCAACATTTCTAAATTTAAAATAACTCCTGGTTGTTATGTTCAATAATACGAATGGTACTTGTCTATGACGATAACTGTCGCTGGTATTGATAGTATTACATAAAAAAATAACTTGATAATTTTATTTTATTTACTTATTAAAACTAAGATATGTGCATGTTTTGTGATGTCGTCAATTTCAGAAGTTTTGTTTATGGATTCATAAAATAAAGTCATAATGTCATTTACTTATGTAATTTAAGCTTGCCCGTACCGCTTAGTAGAAGGTTTTTAACTTTAAATATCACGATTTGGGTTTTTTTAACGCAGGGTTATCGTCAGAATCATTGTATGGTACTGCTGCGTTACGTGTATTTATATTATAATAAATAGTTATCAGTTATACTAATATCTAATGTAATAATTATCATAGTATGCGTTATTTGTATAAGATTGTACAATGTTTTATATTAATACACCATCCAATTCCATTCTTACACACTTTTAAACCCACTGCACGTAATAAAAAATGTATTATTACACAATCCTGATTAAAATGCAAGTTAAAAACATTTAATTGAGATTTTGAAACAATTAAAGTGCATTTGTATTTCAAGAATGCGACACTTTCATAACTGGGTTGATTTTTTAAATAAAAAAAAATATTTCATTATATATTCAAATCTTAAAATCATAATTTTTAAACTTGCATTGTCAGCTTTAAGTTGATAAATCTATTTACTATGCTTTGTTTTACGAGGGTAACTCTCGTTATCTCGAACCCCCATTACATTACACTGTCCCAATTTGACATCAGGATTACGACACGACGATTTCACGAATAACTTAGTAAATATACACTCTTTGCTAACACTACCTAATTAAATTAGCTTGTATCACATAGCCATACCAATGAATCAATTATTTCGCTAGTTTGAGACATCCATGAACACTAAAATTCAAATAAAGATCTTTACAACCCCATTTCGAGATAACGAGAATCGTCTCTTTTCATTTGTTTTCACAACATTTGCTGTGTATAAGGTCTTGTAAGTGATAATTGATAGGAGTAGATCAAGTGGCTGCAATTATTGTCAAAGAGGTCATCCTTTATATAAACGTATCTACATGTAGGTATATGTATTATAGATGACGTTAATTTTGTTTATAAAATCGTGTTATAAGTTACTGATAGCTTCCACATTTATCTAACATTTGTGTACTTCATAATGATCAGCAATGCCACATACATGTGTGTACGTGAATATCAAAATCACAACAAGCAGTAGTACAAACACATGTTCACACGTAGAATTACTTCTACTAATTAATTGATTTATTACTTGTGTTTCTCGTTTGATTATTATTTTTTTTCAATTACAGCAAGGAGTAGGACAGTTGAACTATATAGAGGTGGAATTTACAGACAAGAAACCAACCAAGCCGAAAATGTCTGTGTCCGAACAGGAACAATCAAAAGTGACATATAGTGAAGTGACTGTGGGCGATCAGATTTATGAAAACCAATAACGACTGCTTGATAAACGACATATTTATAATATACATTAATTTGTTATGCAATATTGTTTTGTATTACAAACAAACGTGAACAACGGGTTTCTTATAAAAAAGAAAGCTGTTTGGTTTTAACATTAAAGGATGTGAAACATATTTCAAACTAAGATTACTGCTTTAAGCCAACTGATTTCGCTTGCAATGGGTATCGTGGGCTATTAGAACGAGATCGTATGGTATGGAAAACGAAAATGAATTGCAATGAAAATCAGTCGGTTTACAAAAATTGATTATGTCTAATCGACAGAAAAATGTTTTATTTGGTTAACCATGTAATAGCACATTTGATAAAAAATTGTATGATTCGTCCATATTCGCAGGGTATAACGATATGATGAATTGCTGGATCAGCATTAAGATATCGTATAGCCAGTTATTTTTGCGGGAATGATATTTTCGCGATTTCGCGGCTCATTGTTATGATTGCGAAAATTTGATCCGCGAAATATTGAAAAATGTTTGCATGATATCTACTCTTAAATCCATATCGCGAAAATATTAAATTAAATATGACATTCCAGTTTTGAGATAAAATCGCGAAAAGTGTTCCGCGAAAATAACCGGCTACATGGTATTTAGAAAATATCACATTGACTGATCCACACTTTGTTTAGAAGCCTTACAGTATTGTGTTAAAAGTCGTATCAATGTCGTAGACAATTTGTATAATCATTATACAATTATGTATTGTTTTATACGATGTGACATGATGTATTTGTGTTTCGTTATTGTTTCAACTGTAGTGATACTAATATGTCGTTTTGTTACAAGTTAAGTAAAAGTTACTTATGTGTATCCCAGTATTATATAGATGTGTTATAGCTAAATTTTGCTAATAATGTGCACGGCCGACTGCTTAAGAAACTAACTCTATTTGATAAATGTTTAACCAGTTACGTTTGACAAATGCAGACGCACTGGAGTACATATGCAATTTAACATTCAACAATTCAGGAAGATGTTTTAAAAAGTAAATTCCAGAAATATGTTTATCATAAGTTGGTGGCATCCAGAGAAGCATAGTTCGATTCCAGATATTTCAAATATTGAGCTAAGACAATGAATAGTTCTATCACCATCTAAACCATGTACCGTTTTATGCACAGAAACATATGTTCTAAAGGTCAATTAAGATATGCCAGTTATCGAGAAATTCAAAAAAATTATCATGATTTTGAAAACAGGATTTATATACCCCGTTTCCGATTTACAAAAAGTTTCACATTTTTACCTTCATTCGGCTTTTCATTGATATTGAAATGTATTGTAGAATTCATATGTTATTAGTTATATTAATATGTGCATGACATGATCATAAAGTAATTTAAATGGGCAATGAATCATTGTTCGCTTATTAAATAAGAAATTTTAGTACATTTCTGATGTGTGTGGTTTTTTTCCTGATTTATCAAATATTCTAAACCACTGTATTAATAATACAAATTAATGCAACCGAAATGCCTTTCTTGAGACAGAAAGCCGATGCTATTAGCAAATATTGCTTAACTAATATTTTTGAGGGAGTTATCGCCCGTCGTTCGTGATTTAGACCCCCTCATAGAATTTGCATATTGCTTCTTTCTGCAACAGAACCTTAGCTAATGCATAAACCCAGTAAATATTACAATGCATTTTCCAGAGGGACTTCGTGAAACGGTTTGTAAGTTTCCAATTGTTCTGTAAGATAATTTTGAGCACTCGTGACATTTGAAATTTATCTATAATTGTTCTTTACTATTTTCAATGAAGGTAATGATATTATTACTGAATAGAGATTTGATGTAATTACAATATAGCCCGTTCCTTGCTTTGTGCAATGATTCAAATTGCTGATCCGGTTAATCGAATATCTGAACTGATGTATAGATAATATAATATACACAGAAACTATACAAAAAAGGATATATGCAAAATGAGCACAGATATTTGGGAATACCTCTTTAAATAATGAAGTATACAGATTATACTGATACATGCGGTAGTCTGTCTCCTTCTGATGAATGTACAACAGGATCGTATACCGTAAACCAACTAATTTCGGCGAGATATTTAACTTATTTAGGCATGACAACAACACGATAAGCTCATTGACAGTAACATAAACCATTATGATTTGCATGCATTGCTGCATTTTCATAAAAAAGAAAAATGAAATCAAAATTAAACTTTTATTAACATTTATGTAGCACCATAGATTGAAAACAAAGTATAAACATTCAAATGTTTTATATTGTTTTCGCAATGAACCTCATCAGGATCTTACAACATATCATCAGAGGTAAGAACAGGTAACTTAACTCTGAAATTGATCAATATATGTACATAAAATAATACCAACAGATTAACCATATTGTGAAAAAGGAAAATTAAAAGCTGAACCATCCATTGGAAAAAAATTTAAAAAAAAAGTAAATGGACCATACATTGAAAAAAATGAAATTGACAAAGGGACCATACATTGAAAAAATGAAATTGGCAAAGGGACCATACATTGAAAAAATGAAATTGACAAATGGACCATACATTGAAAAAATGAAGTTGACAAAGGGACCATACATTGAAAAAATGAAATTGACAAAGGGACCATATATTGAAAAAATGAAATTTTGAAAAAGGGACCATACATTGGAAAAAATAAAATTAATAAAGGGACCATACATTGGAAAAAATGAAATTGACAAAGGGACCATACATTGGAAAAAATGAAATTGACAAAGGGACCATACATTGAAAAAATGAAAATAGTAAATGGACCATACATTGAAAAAAAATGAAATTAACAGCTGGGCTATATATTGAAAACAATGATATAAACAGCTTGACCATACGCTCAATGGGGTGGAGTGGTTTCAGGACATGGCCTTTTTTGGGATGTTTTCCGAAAGAAGGGATGTCAGTGTAGTTCCACTTGTGACCATGACCGATACGCATTATTTCTCGCTTACATATCCTTAGATGTTACGTGGTCATGGAATTAATGTCAAAACAGATTCATTCGAGTCAGGTGGTGTTAAGCACATATTTGGTCCTATGAATGGGGATATGAATATGGTTTTAAACACATACGTTTTTATCCGCCTCCTTGAATGACTATGATTTATTCAAGTAATAAAAAAGTAGATAATTAATTACATTGTAAATGATTTCTATTGTTTAATTAATGCGCTCTTGATCACATGAGCGATCCAAAGCAGAATACAGTGTCTTGATGGAACATCTATAGAATTATGGAGTTGTATTTGCATCCTTCATTATCCGTCAAAACACACCACTATCCGTATTACGTCACAAAGTTAATTAACACCATTAGATTTGTTTTTGTTTTCTTTTTGAAAGAGAACAACCTCTAAACATTTCGTCTGGAAAGTCTCGTTTCTGTATCCCTTGAAACTTCTGGTCTAAAATATTTTAAACATTTCAACATGTATCGGGACTTTTTCAGCCAACATAAACTAACATAAACTATTACTGAGATCATTTTGTGCGTATATAAGTATCCATAAAATATGGATTGAGCAATTAATGTATGAAGTGAACATACATGTAATTTGTATTTGACTAGTAATATACTTCATACTATTGCACCGCTATAAACGTATTTGCTTTCTTTTTCCCGCAAAAATGGACAAGAAAAGCTAATGGATTTCAAAATCTTCGATTAAAATAATCCTCAAGTGTTGCCTCTAGCTGAAAAACAGGTATTATCACGAATCCAAGATGATACGTCTGTCGTGTTCGTCCGTGTAGCCGCCAACGGATTCTGAATACGTTCGCATATTTCACACAAAGATTGTTGGTAAGTCTCTAGCATATTATACACACTGTATTTCATTTTTTCTTGAAGGATTTTTAAATAAGCATCGTCATTTTCGTTTAAGAATTTCAAGTGATTAGCTAAATCTTTCGGTGATTTAAAATCTGCCGTGTTGATGTAAGTTCCATTTGGAAGCATTTCACTATAGGACGCCCCGCCACGTACAATAGGGACGAGTGGAACGCGATATGTGTTGAACAGCTTCTCTGTTATATAATCTTTGCAGTGATTATTTTCAAACGAAAGATAGAACTTGTGTTTTACTGAAAGTGTTTTATAAGCTTCAAAAGATGTATCATCATAGGAAGCGACAATTGGTTTCCCACATTTCCCAAAAATATCGACTAATAAATATTTCTGCATTTCTTTAACATATTCGCTCCTTCCATTTTGAGCGTAGCAGTTGCTGACAAGCCATGCAACAGGATGACCTTTATCTTTCTCTTTCATTATGTTTCTAAAATCATAACTATCCTGGTGGTTTTCGAAAGAATTTACCGTACGGAAGAAATACTTGTGAGTCTCGTCGATACGTCATCATCCAATCAAACTGCTTTCTCCAACCAAACGGGATAGCATGAACACTCGGCGGACTCTCTAATGTATAAAATATCCAAACCTGATTTTTCCGGCGTTCTGGTAAAACTGGCGGAAGCAATGACCCATGGAATATTACAGCATCACTTTCACTAAGTAATGAACTATTCGATGTGTGCGAGCACATATTTGGAAATCCACACTTTGAAAAATCCATGGTCTTTTCCGTATCCAAAATATGCTTGAAAGCAGGCGGTTTATACCAAAATATTATTTTTCTTTTCATTTTCCGGTTAGACGAACTATCGCCTGATAATCTCTGGTGTGTTTGTGTCCCATCGCTAATGCTACGTCCGGATGGTATATTTTCCAAAACATTGTCATTTTCAAATGCTTGTTTAGCAGTTTTTAATGAGCCTTCTTCTTCGACAGGTATCTGCCAAATCAACTTAATAACGAGGAAGGCCAGGATAAAAACGGCGCAGGTAATGGCATTTTTCTGGCACCTATATCTCAACATCGTTGGACCTGAAGTAAAAATAGAAAATAAAGTTACACATTTTCTATTTACATCAGAATTACCTGTAATTATGTTGTCTTGTTTATTCACTTTGCATAGATTAACTTTGATAATTTAGAATGTAACCATAACTAATGTTAAATAATGAAAGTAAAATAACCATAACCAATAAACATGTAAGCCTATACAATATAAAGTCTAAAGATAAATAATTTTTATTGATTAATTTTGAGTTTGTTGTTCTGTTGATATGACTACAGAAATGAATTCGGAATGCATTTCAGAAATATTTGTTTGTTTCACCTTCTACAAAAGTCGATGACTACACAACAATAAGGTGCTGGTTTTCCGTGAGCAGCATTTGGATTTGAATTGATAAAATTAATCAAACTTGTTTAAATTAAAATCAGTTACTCTTTGGTTTAGTCCGAAGACATGGTCAAAAAATAAGACAATTATATCAACCCAGGTTAGTATAGTATGTTTTAAAAACAATATGCGTTACCGTCTACATTATAGTTGTATCGATTGCGTTTGTACTACAGTATGATCAAATAATATTAAGCACTAATCAAAAATAACATATTACAAATATTGGGTGTTGACATATCAACGGCTAAGAACTCTTCATAGTGTATTTTGATAAATGGTGCCATTTAATTGCAATCGTTCTTGAACTTGGCCAAGTTACTTTGTATTCACCAAAACACATATAGGTAAAGATGGAGGTTTCAGAGGGTATAAATTAAATATATATATATATATTCGCTCAGGCTATATACATATGCAACCTTAGTAAAATTAAACATTAACTTATAAAATATTCACCTGTGAGGAAGAAACGTTAATCAATTAAGTGTATTATATTGAACACACAGGGTATACATTGACAGTGCGGGTTCAAAGGCAACAGATTCGCTCACCCGAAACTCTCAAAATAACATGCACTCAGTACACACCTCGACACATATGGTAATGAAATATTTATTATATTTCCGTTCTATACAATAATAAAACAAAAAGAGAATATTTTTGTTGAGATATTAAACTGTAATTGAACAGACAATAGATGTATACCCAACTACACTTAAAGATGCACCATCACCGACAAAGCATCAACGATAATCATCATTTGAACAACATTATGAGGTATTTTATCGTGTATATATTTGTCTTATAAACACATAAATAAGATTAATATAAAATAATTTATTTTGCTTTTGGTGCATGTGCAATCAGTACTTCATTCTTTATAGGATTTAGTGCCACGAAATTTGTTCGTAACGTGATTAATTATTTCCATCTTGAATTACAATGAGAAACTCAAACTTTTCAACGGTGATAATAGTGTTAAGAAAATAACTTTTGTAACTGAAGAAAAATACTAATTCGTCTCTTCCTGTTTCAGATAGAGACAAAATACTATTTGCCAGCAGTGGAGCATCTTTAAATGACGTGACACATTTAATCGTGGCCAGATTACCTTACCAATGACAACTGTCTATGACGTAATCGTTTAACCAAATCAATCTCTTGGCGATAACCTGACAGCCTGAAAACTTTAGCGATACCAATTTACAATGCTGAATATCTTATCTTTATTTTATTACATGTATCCAATAGTTCCCAACGTATTTTTAATTTATCATATATGTTATATATAAACATCCATCATTAAATATGACACAATTTATTCCTTATGGAGAAGAAGAGTGACAATTTGGCACGCTTTTGTTCCCATAGAGATAAGAATGATATCTTCCAAATGTGATATTTCAAATATCAGCAGCATTAAGACAATGCTTGAGCTAAACCCACACACTTATCTACGATTTTCACAATTCTGTTGGCCTTAGTGTGTAGGATAGTTGAAGTATGTAATCGCAGGCTGTTAAGAGTTTATAAAAAATAGGTTCACTATTTAGGATATGGCATTGTGAAAATCTTGAACAGATTAGTAAAGTGTTTGATTTGACAGACAACCTTTTTGTGGTATAAAAACCTTTTAAGGGAAACATTGCCATGATCAAAAACTTACCTATTTCTGTTCATACAACTTTACCAGCAATACAGGTAAGCTCAATTTGGAATGTGCAACACAGCCGGTGTACAGTAAGCTCCATGTATCCGTGATAGTGAAGCAGTTTGTTAGTGATAATGGTGGACCTGTAACGACACACACACAAAACAGCGGTATCAGTAAAAGGTCAGAGGACATGAACTTGCTACTCACAAAGTTCGAGGTCAGATGTCACAACAACAATGCTTTCATAGTTAAACATACAGGGGAGACTTTCTTTCGTTTTACCCGTATTCCAGTTTAGGCCAAAACATGT
This sequence comes from Argopecten irradians, assembly GCF_041381155.1. Classification (NCBI taxonomy): domain Eukaryota; kingdom Metazoa; phylum Mollusca; class Bivalvia; order Pectinida; family Pectinidae; genus Argopecten; species Argopecten irradians. The sequence goes on from NC_091136.1 coordinate 18,744,393, forward strand.
CTTACTCTCTCTAGGAAAAATGTTACAACGGTTTGGCTAAATTTCTTCTATTAAATTGTATCAATGCATGATTAACATACCGAGCATGAAACACATGACAGAATATAAAACTGGAGTCTACAAAATGTTCAGGGGAAACGATCAGATGCTTCGGAAGAGGGAGCGCTTTTAATATCACCAGAATATTCTGGAGCAAGAATCTGTCAGATACCTAAGAAGATAAACTGAACCCATATTGATAGTTACAAAGCCTAATATAATTATGAAAATATTTTCAACAATACAAATTTGATAAACACGATCATAATTCTCTAATCAATTCAAAATACGACGCGAATACTGATGCCAAACGTCATATATTACACAGTTTGATCAATTGATCCAATTATCATTAATACATGAAATCGGTCGAAGTAGTCTTCTGGTCAACTAAACAAACGATTAGTGATTGAAACCATGCATTTATATTGACCTTAATATCTCGAACTTGAATCATACTGCAAAAAGGATAGCTGATGTGATATTCCATCGACAAATTGAAACAAATCATCATATCAAATATCTATCGTGTTGCATTTCATGTCGCCATAGCCTTTAATGAGTTTTACATGCTTATGCGTGGCATTGGAAACAAAACAGAAATAATATTGACATTGAAAGTGTATCCTTGGGAATACCTCTGAGCTTGAATACAATATTTACCTTAGTTACCATCTCGTCTACTGAGTAAATATACCTGCATCCTTCCCTGTGCCTTGTTGACTCAGCTGTTCACTTTCGTGTGCTTAGAAATTGCAGACTACCCGAACAATTATTTATATATGAATATTTTTCATAATAGTTTATGTTGTTTTTTATACTTCGCATTTATTGATATACAATGCACAAGGAACAATACCGAGGAGTTTTTGCTAAATGATAAGAAGATTTAGTGAGCATATTAACCCTATTGCTGTTCCTAAGTAAGATATCAATACATCAATTCATTTAACATGTGTGTTTATCTCTCAATACAGAAAAAAATATGTATCTCACATTCGTGACATCATTAGTCGATACACATTTCAGTGTTGCTGCCTTAAGAAGGCGGTTCGGGTGGTAATGATAGAATTTAGCAATAGGTACGCATTAAACATTAATCTCTGTCTCTTTAAACGTGATATATTTTGCCACTTAAAACATGTGCCGTCCTCATGGACGAAATGCTTTAATCTCGCATGTCAATGTCGACAACCAGAACACTGAGTACAGATTATAGAAGTGGCAAACAGCAAAGTGAACAGAGCCAACACAAGCCTTTATAACCCTTCTTAACGCTCTACGGGTGCTTTGTAAGAATGGAAATAAAACCAGTCGTTTATAGTTAATTAAATCACACATCATTCACACGAAATAAAATCAATTCATGCATTATGGTGTTTATATCTATCTATTCAATGAAAAGTATAATATTTTAAAAGGGTTAATATTTGTCCAACTTCATATCCTTTCAGTTGTTCTGTTTTACATTCACTAAATAAAACCCAATCATAGCATTCCCTCCTATTGATGAGTAGTGAACTTTTATAAACTACTAATTATTTAATACATATCTTTCACTACAGGTTCGAATTCCCTGCCATGGTTAACTGAGCACGAGAACATGGTCTATGGTGACAGGTAAATTACAATTCTCATCGCTAGAGGGTGTATCCATATACGTAACGTGTATGTGTGATTTGAAAGATAACATCGTCGCCCTTTTTTCTGTATATATCGACTTGACTGGGTATACAGAACACACATGTACAATGCATAGAATAAATTTGTTTGCTATGAAAGCACTCAGAACTATATTTACACTGTACCATTCTGATTAATCAGTTATAAGTACTGACGGATAAATGAAGTAAAATAATTCTAGTAGATCTGACCTATATTCATAAGCTCGCTCAAATGCTTATGAATACTAATAAGAGGTATTCCGTCTTTGCAGACTACATAGTTATCTCCCTTTTGGGAAGGTAGCCATTGTGACGACCATGCGACTAAATATTAGATATATTATCATTTCACTGTATTGTCTTTCTTTCATCGCTGGTAGTGTTTGCTCTTGCGAAATGCTCAGCATACTGAAAATTGGACAAATTGTAAGCCCGTTGGCAATATAATGTGACCGGGGTTGATGTCTCTGGAAGTATACTTCAGTAAGATAGCACTATAAAAGAGAAATAATTTGACTGTTACAAGGAGACAACAAGAACATACCACAACCTTCCGAAACATAATTTACACATGCGACTGATGCAACCTATAGCATACAATGGAGGTTGTCCTATACAATACGAGGGGGATTTCGCCAAGTCAATTCTGTACGTTAAATTGCTCATTTACTCATTCACTCCTGAAATTCAAGATGGACTATTCCACACTTTGAACTAGAAGAGTCTAAACGTGTCTCCTGGGTTGAATGGGTTGAGTACAATAAAATTAGCCATGCCAGTGATGCGTGTTGTTTTATTTTTGGATGTACGGGCCGCCGTAATAAATAGATACCCATCATTGATTTAGTGTGTATACCTGTACCACCTGTTGATTGCCAACGGAGGGAACAGGTGGATGGATGGGTCATTGTGTGAATTATTTAGTAGATATGATCCAGAAAGAAAACTACACGATTCAGCGACCACATCAAGCAACTGTTCAAGGAATAAGATTAGTGGAACGTCTGCTGTGTTGGTGTCGTCTGCTTCTTTGTTTAGGACATGGTCGAAACACTAAAACATACAGCAAGAGTGTCCAGCGTACAAATGAGGCAAGGAAGTATTCCTAACCGATTGGACTATAAATAGACTGTTAATATTTAAAAATTTTATCACTCAGACACATAAAATACAATGTAGTGTATAACAAGAGGTCAGACATTTTCAACAGAATGGATGTATTGCAGGCAAAATATAACATCATTTGTAGTGGAAACGTAGAACAATAATAATATTTTAACATTTCATAAATATGATAATAAATACAATTATAAATTGTCGAATACGCAAGACAGTCCGTCCCTTTATCAAGATACACATACAACAAACACAGACGCATGATATGGATTTAAGAATAGAATAAATTTTCTATAATTATTATTTCTATATCACGTGACTGTGTTTGTTTTGTGTATAACATATATTTTTTAATGTATTCTTATTTACTTTAAGGTTAATTATCTTCGAAGGATTATAAATAATAATGCGAAAAGAAAACATTAGTCCAACAAGCTTAATATTTAAATGGGAAACACAATGTGTTTGTAACCAATAGTAGTAGTAGTAGTAGTAGTAGATCCCTCCTCTATTAGGAGAACCAGCCACAGGGCTGTGGTATATGGACATCAATGTTATTTAACTATACAAGGAAAGGCATTATTTACAGCTCATGTGTGAGACGACTATTATTAGTTTGTTAGTGCCCTCTTGTGGGTAGTTGGGATGTTAATATGCTGTGTTATAATAAGTTTTCCTACTGTTAATATAATTTAACTATTAGATAAGTGTTTTATAAATGCAGTAGTATCTACAGTAATACTCGTTGTGACTGGTTGGAGGTTATTTGATATACAATTGTCTCTGGGTAACTTAACACATTAATTCACTTCCTATTACTGGATTTATGTTGAGGTGTAAATGTCCAACAGCACACATCGTCTCAGATGCAGCGCGTAGCACATGTTGCGAGACAGGCATTCAATCTTTGATGCGGTTTCCTTGTCCTGAATGGCCAATGGCAGGTTGGGATTTGTCACATCAAGAATTGTCTGTAGCAGCTTATCCTGATCACATGTAAGTGTGGAACTAATAACATTGTCGGTGTTGTCACGGACAATTTGCTGAATGGAGATGATGAACGGGAGCCGGATCGGTTCCAGGTTTGTACATTGTAGAACAACGTGTTTATCGCTAGACACAGAAGACATGCTGGTTTAATATTGTGGATGTACTTAGCCCTGTTTGCTTGAAGACTGTATGCTCCGGCTAGCAGCTTTGCTTTGATAACTGCTTTCCTGACGGCCAAGGTGTCCACCGGTGCTGACCCAAAGACTGTCCTATTAACAGCTATGGTCATGTAAGGACGGCCTCCCATGTATGCGGTGTGTTGCGTGTATGTTGTGCGAGGTGCGTGTTTTGGGAGACTGCGGTATATTCGTGTTGTGTCTTCTTGTATAGTGGAACTGTTGCCCTTTTTATAGTGCTATATCACTGAAGCATGCCGCCGAAGACACCAGGCAACACACCCCACCCGGTCACATTATACTGACAACGGGCAAACCAGTCGTCCCACTCCCGTTATGCTGAGCGCTAAGCAGGAGCAGAAACTACCACTTTTATAGACTTTGGTGTGTCTCGGCCAGGGGACAGAACCCAGAGCCTTCCTCACAGGGGCGAGCGCTCAACCAAAGGCCAAAAGTGAGGTGGTGTCAAGGGAGACTCTAGGAAGAACAAAGTAATTTAGGGAGAAAGAAAAGAAAAGATCCTAAATTTAGTCGCCTTTTACGATCAAGCAATAGGGGCAGCAGGTACAATTCTTACGCCCTACCTGGACAGAAGCAGAGCGCATAGTGTGATGGTGTAGATACTTCTGGGATTACCTCCCTTCGCGAATAGTTTCCACTTGATGTCTCCAGTAGATGCTAACTGCTGATTTTAGAGACATGTCTAGCAGATAAATTGCCGATGGTAGACTGTATTTCTCCATAAGATGTCTCATTTAACTAACAGTGAATACAGTTAAATTGTAATCTTTACTTTAAATATACAGAATAATTCGGATCCAGAATTATATAGGAGCTGACTGGGGGGTTAAATGATGCCAGTTTCGGTCAACACTTCTGAATATACAATACCTATATCATGTTTTATACTATACATATGTGCAATTAAAGATGCTCCACCTCCGACAGAGCAAAAATGATATTCAGTATTTGAACAATAATTGGTGTTTAATCGTGTATATACCGTCGAATCTGTACTAACGACCATCTGTGTTAAGCGACCCTCTGCTTTAAGCGACCACTTCAATTCAATATTGTAACTCTATTTAACAACCATCTCTCTAACGCGACCAGCGACCACAAAATTTCCTTCCTGTGGTCGCAAAAAAATTCTATACAGCGACCAGAAAAACGAATGTCATTTCGATCTTTTCAAAACGCCGGTTTTGACACGGCTTAGACAAAGCAATTAAGTCTATAGCTTATTAATGTTAACAAAAGAGGTGTGAAATAATTAGCCGGTAACTGAAGCCCTGTATAAGTAATGTCACACTGGGGTTATTATATCTGACTGGCCTTTTCACACCTTTATTACCGTCAGACTCGGGGCCTTTATACTGAATGGGTGAAGTTCAATGGTCGTCTCCATCCATTTGAAAGGATATTACGGTTGAATAATAAAGTGTTTGATACAACATGATAAACATTATTTAAAACAAACACTAGTAGTGACTGACAATACTTTACTTACATAGCAAGAGGCCCAGAGGGCCTGTATCGCTCACCTGGTTTGTAATGCCAAATGATTTTCTGAATACAGGTTCATTGTTTCTTTTCTGAAGGAATTTTAATATTAACCACTAAATCCCCTATTGGGCCCCACCCCTCCTGCCCCCTGGGGGTCAGAGCCAAAATTTATACAAGTTCTGTTCACCTTCCACAAAGGATGTTTGTGGCCAAATTTGGTTACAATCCATGCAGAACTCTATGAGAAGTAGCGATTGATAGAATTTACCTCTATTTCCCCTATTGGGCCCCGCCCCTCCTGCCCCCTGAGGGTCAGAGCCAAAATTTATACAAGTTCTGTTCTCCTACCCCGAAGGATGTTTGTGGCCAAATTTAGTTACAATCCATACAAAACTCTAGGACAATTAAGTAGCAATTTATAGAATTTACCTATAATTCCCCTATTGGGCCCCGCCCCTCCTGCCCCGGGGACCAGAGCCAAAATTTATACAAACTCAGTTCTTATTCTCCCAAGGATATTTCTGGCCAAATTTGGTTACATTCCATGTAGAACTCTATGACTAGTAGCGATTTAAAGGATTTACCTCTATTTCCCCTATTGGGCCCCGCCCCTCCTGCCCCCGGGGGGTCAGAGCCAAAATTTATACAAGTTCTGTTCCCCTTCCCCCAAGGATGTTTGTGGCAAAATTTAGTTACAATCCATGTAGAACTCTACGACTAGTAGCAATTTATAGGATTTACCTCTATTTCCCCTATTGGGCCCCGCCCCTCCTGCCCCCGGGGGGTCAGAGCCAAAATTTATACAAGTTCTGTTCCCCTTCCCCCAAGGATGTTTGTGGCCAAATTTAGTTACAATCCATGTAGAACTCTATGACTAGTAGCGATTTAAAGGATTTACCTCTATTTCCCCTATTGGGCCCCGCCCCTCCTGCCCCCGGGGGGTCAGAGCCAAAATTTATACAAGTTCTGTTCCCCTTCCCCCAAGGATGTTTGTGGCCAAATTTAGTTACAATCCATGTAGAACTCTATGACAAGTAGCGATTTAAAGGATTTACCTCTATTTCCCCTATTGGGCCCCGCCCCTCCTGCCCCCGGGGGGTCAGAGCCAAAATTTATACAAGTTCTGTTCCCCTTCCCCCAAGGATGTTTGTGGCCAAATTTGGTAACAATCCATGTAGAACTCTATGACAAGTAGCGATTTAAAGGATTTACCTCTATTTCCCCTATTGGGCCCCGCCCCTCCTGCCCCCGGGGGGTCAGAGCCAAAATTTATACAAGTTCTGTTCCCCTTCCCCCAAGGATGTTTGTGGCAAAATTTAGTTACAATCCATGTAGAACTCTATGACTAGTAGCGATTTAAAGGGTTTACCTTTATTTCCCCTATTGGGCCACGCCCCTCCTGCCCCCGGGGGGTCAGAGCCAAAATTTATACAAGTTCTGTTCCACTTCCCCCAAGGATGTTTCTGGCCAAATTTTGTTACATTCCATTCAGAACTCTTTGACAAGTAGCGATTTAAAGAATTTACCTATATTTCCCCTATTGGGCCCCGCCCCTCCTGCCCCCGGGGTGTCAGAGCCAAAATTTATACAAGTTCTGTTCCCCTTCCCCCGAGGATGTTTGTGGCAAAATTTGGTTACAATCCATGCAGAACTCTATGACTAGTAGCGATTTAAAGGAAATGTTGACGGACAGACGGACGGACGGACGACGGACGCCGCGCCATGACATAAGCTCACCGGCCCTTCGGGCCAGGTGAGCTAAAAATGACATGTGAAAACAGTCGAACAGACAACACATGTGTTTGTTTAGGCTGCCATCTTGGATGGGTCATAGTAATAGACAGAACCGGAAATAGGTATGAAAAATTCGGATTTTATAATAAAAAATCTACAGTAAGAATTCTAATTTATTGTGTAGCATGATATGAAAAATATTTTTTAATACCAGGCATAATAAAATAAACAAATACAATACACAATAATTTACATAAATTGAAATAAATATTTACAATAAATCAAATAATGTCATACCTATGAACTTATTACCACACAAAATATATTTTTTGCTATAAAACTCACTGAAAACTACATAACTATATGACTAAATTACTGAAATGATTTTTTTTTAAATTGTTATTTTTTATATTAACTTTATCTTAAAATATTTCATAAATGTTTATAACACTGAATATTATACTTTATTCATGAACAGTGAATGACAACTCATATTTTAAAACATTAAACTATATATCCTCCTTAACCTTAGCTACTCTATTAAGAGACCACTCTCTATTATGAGAACACTTTTCAATTTCCCTTGAGTGGTCGCTTAAGACAGATTCGACTGCATACGTCTAAATAACACAAACATATTAAGAATATAAAATAATTTATTTTGCCTTTGGTGCATGCGCAATTAGTACTTCATTCCATAAAGGATATAGTGTTACGGATTTTTTTTCGGGATGTAATTAATTATTTTTCATATTTCTAACTTGAAGTAAAATTAGAAGCTCAAACTTTTCAGTGACGTTAATGTTGTAAAGTAAGTAACTTTTGTAACTGAATAAAAATACTAAATCGTCTGCTCCTATTTTGGTGGTGCATCATTAAGTAACCATAATTTTTATTGTCTCAATTTGGTACATTTTTGGAATTTATTTTTGTCAAAGTAAATTATCCTGTCAAAGTAAAATTGTTTTGGTCCTATTCTTGATGTAAATTTTGCTAAATATATTCAGTGCGATTATCATTAAGAATAGAATCGAAATGCGAGTCGTAAATTCACTCAATTTTACTTTGACAGGATAAGTTACTTTGACAAAATAATGTGTTTAAATGTGTAGATATTTTAGTTCATTTACACATGTACATGTATGTCATAATACCTAACACAGGATAAGTATGTTGATAGACAGCTTTGAGATATATTTCTTTGTGTATACATAGTTAATATTGTTCTTATACACATCAACTTCCAGCTGTACCAGCTGGGGCTACTCTACATAAAGTGTGCGCTGGCCTGTGACTAATCTAATATCTATATTTTGTAACCAATGTGTATGATACTTTTATTTCCTTATGTTTAACATGTATTGACGGTATTGTAGTTAGAAATATCAAAAGACTCATTTATAACAGAGATTAACTACGCGTCACAAGTGTTGTACGATGTACGTCGGTAACCAAAAAGTATTTATCTTTTATATGATATATATTTACCTTCTAGCAAAGATCTGAACAACGATATTGATTCAAAAGAACGTTTTCTTCCTTTTAACCACTTTATATGTATTTATTAGCGACATTGAGCCATTCATGGCGTGAAGGTTTGTTGGAGTTTTACGGCCAATCGACAACTAAGGTAATTTATGGCCAAACTACAAGGCAGGCACTAATATCAGGATATAAACAATAAATGTATCTACAAGATCAGGATTAGAAAAAGGCAAGTAAGAGTAAATCACAAATGCAAATGTTGATTTTATAGAAAAGAGTTGCATGAGATATTTAGAACGTCATATATGTATATATATAATGTTGTAGATCGCACGTTCTGATTGTCAACTAGTGACTTAAATAAGTATAAAAAACATAATAAGAGCATATCTTTATATCTAAAGAACTTTATACCAATATTTCATCCACAAATTTATTGATTTCCATAAGTTGACACGCAGTGCTTTGTCACGTTAAGCTATTTCTAACATAATGCTGAACACGCTCTAATAAATATCTAAATATTTTTGTATGATTTCTCAAGGATTTATAAGTCCCATATACGTCCTTGGATTTCTTTAGAATATTTATATCTACTTAGAGTAATTAAGCGCTAATCAAATGGATATTTCGGAAGATATATTCCCTCGCATACACAAGAAACTAAAATGTAGCAGATCTATTTAAACCATATATTTATCAACATCGGGTACTTTTCTGATGATGTTACAAAACCATTCAGCCTATCCGTCGTACGAAGATAAAAACCACTATATACATGCGCTTCGGAGAATCATATCGTAAAAGCCCACAAGGAAGTTTACATAGTCGTTAAAGACAGTTGAAGCATGTAGGCTATATATAGATAAAACGATACACTCCTTAGTACTGTGTATAGGCACTCTGTGTGGAGACACACCTAGGCTAACACGATAAGTTTTCATTAATCACACAGGTTTTGTTTTGCATTTTTAGACAAAGCAATATCGCAGTACAACGGGATACTTACCTGGGTGGGATTCAATACTGATATTTATAAGTTGACATTACCTGTAAGTCACCACGTGCCCAATATGCAGACGTACTTGAATTGCTAGCACTCCAGTGAAACACAAGACCGGGTGTATTGTACTCACTGGTTTTGACAAGCGATTGTAAACTCGTAGTCTCGTATATAGGTACGGTAGCCACTGAAGCGTGCACACACTAACCAGTCATGGGTATACGTAGTCATGTAAAACGCTAACAGCCTCGTTCGCAACGATCGTACGTATCGCATGGGTAGCTTTATATGCGACCTATATACCGCATAGCTCCTGTGTGTGGTTGGAGGTGTTATTGAAGGTATTGAAATGCACGAGCACAGGTTAGTATTTGAATACTAACCTGTTTCGAGCACGTGCGCGAGTTACATGTAGTATTTGGTTATCAGCATGCGTCCTTGCATAGCTGTAGGGTATGAAACATGCATATGAGTAAGACCACAAGGGTTTGTTACAGCGGAAGGCTGCATGGTGCCTGTATCACAGAGGCACTCCAATATTGGAGGTTCTTTGCATCATAATTTAAATATCGCAAGATTAAAGTTGACGCCTTTGTGTAAAATACGCGTTTGGCATACAAAGACATCATAATATTCGTAAAATATAAATTATACACGTACAATTGTATGTCCGTAAAATTGACGGTAAAATAAAGATAACAAACAATACACGTTTTAGTTAAATGTTTATTTCTTTTAAGCGTAATATTCTGATAAATCTATAAAAAGACACAAAAATACAAGCTTAACTTCGTTTTCATCTTTAGAAAAAAATGTTTGTTTGATTAATTTACGTCCTATTAACAGCTATGTTCATGTAAGGACGGCCTCCCATGTATGCGGTGTATTGCAAGTATGTTTTGCGGGGTGCGTGTTTTTAGTAAAAAAACAAATTCTGATATTAAATCATTAAACGCACTCTCATTGAATGCAATGCTATTAAAATGTTGTTAGATATGTATACATGTATTCTGTAAAGTAGCGGGCTCCATATTCATAGCTTGTATTATTCGTTGTTCATTTTTTCTGCAAAATGAAATACCTTCATTTACATGTTGACTGGAAGTAGTATTTTTCTGCAGTCGCTAGTCGTGTCCTATACGTATTTATACACAATATATGTCGCGGGAAGGGTTCCGAATCAGAACCAATCCAATTTTATGTCGGAAAATCTATTTTTACTAAAAAGCAAAATCATTGATTCAAGAATTCGAACTCGACCCGCACTTTTTTAAATGACTCGCTAACCATTCCACTGTTTCGTCGCATATCTTTTTGGCTCTGCGGTAAGTCGCATGTACCTTAGAGTCGGTATGCATCGGTACACCAACCTTAGCACGTACAGTGTGAGTCCCTCGCCGCTTCGCGGCTCAGGATTCACAACCTGCACGTGCCAAGGTTGGTATATTGATGCATAACTCATCTTCAGTTAAGGTTCATCAATCCCCTGTCATAAACACATTAAAATCAATACATAAAATTTCAAATATTTCGATAATAATAAGGGCGATGAAATCCTGACAGAACAATAAATTAGCTAGTGTTCATCAAGATATTACACCTAAAATCACTGCTGGAATGTACTATGAAACCGAAAGTGAACTAAACATAACGTAGCATAGCAGACACAAGAATCTGAATAAGGGGGGAAATATAGAAACTATTAAATCTACTCTTGTTATGGCAAAAAACTATAAATTCTGGATATCCATGTCAAAATCTACGTTGTGCTACCAATGAGTGAAATAATTATGGTTCGTACACTTCATATGGCGACAAACAACGCTGGAAGACCATAAAGGCCTAATTTTGACAAAAATTGCCCTAATTTTCAAAACAGGCCTAATATTGAGAGAAAATGACCTAATAATCAGAAAAAGTCTAATTCTGAGCAAACTGGTCTAAAAATAACCACCATGGTACTAATTTTCATGACCCCAGTCTAATATTACAGCAGGGGTCTAATTTTCAGTGATGTGTCTAATTTTCAGTGACTGGGTCTAATTTTCAGTGACCGGTCTAATATTGGTGACCACAGTCTAATATTCCAGCGGTGATCTAATTTTCAGTGATGGGTCTAATTTTCAGTGATGGGTCTAATTTTCAGTGACCACCGTCTAATATTGCAGCAGTGGTCTAATTTTCAGTGACGAGTCTAATTTTCAGCGACTGGGTCAGATCGTTGTGATGGCCTTAGTCTAATATTACAGCGATGATCTAATTAAGCGACCGGGTCGAATTTTGATGACCTCAGTCTAATTTTATAGTGGTGGTCAAATTTTCAGCGACCGGGACTAATGTTTGTGACATCAGTCAAATCTATCTAGCCGAGTCAAATATTGAAGGACCACGTACTAGATATGTCTAATCATTCAAAGGAGTTCACTGAAATTTCCTTATTTTGTGTCTTAAAGTTTCTCTACTAGTTTAAATTACACCATTTTCTAAAAAAACATCACAGATTATCTATGTCTTAAATATATTTGACGGCCGAATTACGACGACCTTATCTAAACTTACCGTCACTAGCTAGTATAGTCTATTACATCGTGCACATGTCTTAAATTATAGCCAGGTCTAAATAAAATAGTTTGTGGTCGATAACTAATTTGTCATGACTTACGTATTCATAAGACCGGTCTTGTGTACGTTTAGTGTATCGTCTCTAATGTAGCTTACGACCGCTTTATAGCTATACTAATAAACTCTCAAGAATTCATGTTTACAACAAGAACTTAATCGGTTTCTCAGTATGAGTTTCATACTCATGGTGTAATGAAGATGACCTTTAATTTAAGAATTAAATGAGACTTACCTGTAAGTTGAAATTTGATGATAATTCTGTCTTCACTCCAGATGGTACGAAGGGATCACATGAGATGCTTGCGCATATCACCAGTCATTCTTTAAAGCATATGAGTGAACACTTAACAGACCCCATAAGAATAGCAATAATATAAAATAAGCTTAATCCCAAAAAGAAAAAGGGTAGGTACCAAACAGGGCGGGCATGTGATCCCTTCGTACCATCTGGAGTGAAGACAGAATTATCATCAAATTTCAACTTACAGGTAAGTCTCATTTAATTCTTAAATTCTGTCTTCACTACAGATTAGGTACTACGGGATCCCATGAGAGGTTTAAAGAGAGTGTTCACGAAATGAAAACAATAACCAAATAATCCAGAAATAAATTGAAAGTGTATTATTCCTAGAATTGTACTACATGAAAATTTTCAAATAGCAAAACAACATAAGTCTATGATAGCAAACATGTTACAATTACAAACCTCCAAAGAAAAGTAAGAAACATAAACATGTCAAATGTTATTAATAATAATGTCCATGTTGTTAAAAACCAAGCTAAGCAACTAATATAAGAATTAACAAATGAAAAAGTTCATTTGAAGATAACTACAATGAATCCACATCCATATTTGCGAATCCAAACATCTCAGACCACCACACACTTGTACAACTGTCCATGAGTTCTTTGCAAAATACACTAGTCTATACACATTTCCAACCATAAGTCAAAGATAGGTAACTTGGAGTAAAAATGTAGTCCAACGGAGACAATTCAATCTCAAACACTCTTTACTAGTTTTTAGCCACAGGTTTAAGGTAAAATTTGGCAAAAGTTGACTCTTTGCTCCAACCTGCTGTATTGAGAATTGTCTGCACTGGAACATTAGCTCGAAAGGCCGCTGAAGTAGAAGCTGCTCTAGTGCTATGGGGTGTGAAAATAGTCATATCTACTCCAGTCTTGACCAACACAACTTTAATCCATCTGGATATTGTAGCCTTTGACACTGCAGTGTGAGGTTTGTGATAGCTGAGGAAAGGTTTATTTTGTGTTTCATTGTCCCTCAAAAGTTCTGTTTTGATTAGATATGTCTTTAATGTTTCTGCAATACAGAGATTGAGTTCACTGAACTTTGGCCCTGCAGGTAGGGCATTAGAATTGTACCTGCTGCCCCTATTGCATGATCGTAAAAGGCGACTAAATTTAGGATCTTATCTTTTCTCTTCTTCCTAACTGACTTTATCTTTCCTAATGCCTCCCTTGGCACCGCCTCACTTTTGGCTTTGAGTTGAGCGTTCGCCCCTGTGAGGAAGGCTCTGGGTTCTGTCCCCTAGCCGAGACACACCAAAGTCTTTAAAAGTGGTAGTTTCTACTCCTGCTTAGCGCTCAGCATACAGGGAGTGGGACGACTGGTTGGCCCGTTGTCAGTATAATGTGACCGGGTGGGGTGTGTTGCTTGGTGTCTTCGGCGGCATGCTTCAGTGATATAGCACTATAAAAAGGGCAACAGTTCCACTATACAAGAAGACACTACATGAATATACCGCAGTCTCCCAAAACATGCACCTCGCACAACATACACGCAACACACCGCATACATGGGAGGCCGTCCTTACATGACCATAGCTGTTAATAGGACGTTAATTAATCAAACAAACAAACAAACAAACTTTCCAAGCACTATTTCACACTGGTGATGTCCAGGTCGTGTGGTTTTTAACACCTCTCCAAATCTGAGTTTCACTTCGTGTTCAGTTAAAGTTATGTTATGAATGTCCAAGGAATGTAAACTTTGAGCACGTTGTCCTGCAGAAAGTGCTAACAAAATCACAGTTTTGTAGGTCAAAATTTTCAGCTTAGATACATCCATGTTACGAACAAATGAAATAACTATTTCTGTATCCTAAATAACATTGTTCTTTGGTAAAGCTGGACGTAACTGAAAAACTCCTTTTAAAAATCTCTTCACAAATGTATTATTTCCACAGGGCACACCGTCGAGTTTGATAAATGCAGAAAGAGCTGACCTTGCAGTATTCAATGCACTATATCCAACACCTTTTTTGAATAGTTCCGTCAAAAAATTAACTACATCTCCCACAGCGGGTGACAACACAGATTATTTGTTTTCACGGCAATATTGAAACCACTGAGATGTGTAAGTTTGGTATTGTTGCATAGTTCCTTGTCTCCATGATGACAACATATCGCTACTGATGCCATGAAGGCCGCCATGATGGATTCGGAACAGCCGATAGCCCCTTGTTTCTAAACTTCAAATTTATCGTAATCGGTAGACATCATGAAACTGAAAATCGGCATCGACATACTTCGGATATGTATCATTACAGTGATATCCACAGTGAACCCAATCAAATGTTGATGTTCTTCTATAATCCTTCGATCTTGGTCAGTTGTATCTAATCACCTTCCTCAAAGTAAATAACCCATGCTATATATCACTACGCGCATAGTTGGTGTCACAACGACATGGCAAAGAAAAAGCGTCCAGAGTGTAATTCATGATTTAATAAATAACATTAATCATAATTAAATGAAACAAGAACTCAATTATCAAATGTTTACTTGTAACGATATATTTGTTATCTCTCTTACATTAGTGATTTTCTGAGGGAATCCATTTCCGGTTAGCAATAATACGGCCACGTGAAGGAAAGCAAATGGTACATTTACACGTATCTTATTATACTGTAGGAAATCATGGAAAATAAGTATGTTAAATAACATAGCCAATATTTGTTTTTCATGATCACAGCTTTGTTTGTTAACATTATGTATACAAAACGACCCACTTTATATATTGTTTCATTGTGAAATAAAGGGAATAAACGAGTTGTGGATATTTTGTTTTGTTTTGAAAGTACTTTACTCTAGACATTGTATGGCAGCCCATTACGGTCACGATATCACCATAATCAAAATCAAACACCACTTTAAACCATGGGAATCGCGAAGAAAAGGTCAAACCCTACACAATTTGGATTAACTGCAGGACAGCACCGAAAAAAAGAGACAGTCGGCGCATTCAAAAGGTGGGAGAAAGCCAAAAACCTCTATACATGTACACTATTCATGTACCATTAGTTCTAATGGCATAAAATTAATTATCAGGAATATGCATCATAAATCTGATTCCCCTGCAAGAAACATACACTTTCAGCTCTATATGTAAACATACGAAACAAAACATACGAACGAAAGGAAAAGTAAAACGTGTGTTCAGTGGTATTCCTAATGGTTACCGTTTTGTCAATTTTAATTTATTTAGAAAAACATGTGTCAGTACTTTGTGTGAAAAAGCCAGGGAACTTGCAGCTATTAGTTCCAGCCCGATTCAGCTTGTCGCGAAAGTTTTATTTTTTGGACTTGCATCAGTATTATCTGTGAATTGTAAAGGTTGCGAAAAAGATTTTTGATCGAAACTAGTGAGAGACTCCATACACCATCTTACAATCATTTCGACATAAATGTGCGGGCAGTCTGGGGGGATTAATTACTGGAAATAGAAATCCTCATCTAAATGAATTTCTGGCTTGCTGTGATTCTCCAGGCATCGGTCAAAAGCACATCAAAGCAAAGAAAGGCACATCAATAACTGGTGGAACGACATCCTACAAAAGGATCTTGTGAAAGCTATAGAGGAAGAGAAACGTCTTGCTATTGAAAACGGCAGTTTTCATCAATGTATGTAATTATCCAGATACCATTATTCAGGACAACAATTTCAATATTCGTCATCACAATATAAACAATATTCATCATTTGAACAATAACTGGTCTATACTCATTTAAAGATATGTGTGATTGACACAAAAAATTATAATTTTTTTCTTTGCTTTTGTTACATGTGCATTCAGTACCTCATTCGATAAAGGATATAGTGCTATGGATTTGTTTCCACATGCAATTCATTGTGTTTACTATTTTTATCTTTAAGTTACTCAAGAAACTCAAACTTTTCAATGGTGGCAATGTTGTAAAGTAAGTAACTTTTGTAACTGAACATAAATACTATTCGTCTGCAAATGTTTTTGATACAGGTACCATTCGTAGCGGTATAGACTCTTTAAATTAACAAGAGTGGTACTGTTATGCTTTATGTTTTCAGCAATTCCTTCGATCACAGTAATTTGTGATGGTAGGTGGTGCAAGCATTCTCACAAACACAGCTACAATGCTTTAGGTGGAGTTGCCATCATTATTTGGGCAAAAACTCCTACATGTTGGTGTTAGAAACAAACATTGCTACATCTGCAGTAGAGCAGAAACATTTAAATGCTAACCAACAGACCATGATTGCTTTAAAAATTGGAGCGAGTCTAGCAAAGCGATGGAAGCCGACATCATAGTAGAGGGGTTTTTAAGAGCCAGTGATTATGGTGTGAGGTGCATCAGAATTATTGCGGATGGTGATCCCTCAGTTTATGCCCATATCAGAGAAAAAGTGCCTGTCTGGAAATAACATGTCACCAAATTAGAATGATCAAACCATGCATGAAAGTGTCTCCTCACAAATCTAGAAAAACTTGTTAAAGCCAAACCTTTTTACCTTTTTTAGCTCTCTTAAGCCAACAGGTGCCATCAGAATGCGCTCAACAA
Source organism: Argopecten irradians (assembly GCF_041381155.1). Lineage (NCBI taxonomy): Eukaryota > Metazoa > Mollusca > Bivalvia > Pectinida > Pectinidae > Argopecten > Argopecten irradians. The sequence goes on from NC_091136.1 coordinate 18,761,570, forward strand.
TAGAAGATAAATCCAAGGCTGAGAAGTTGCTTCGCCATAATATCATAAATTCAGTGCATCATGTGTATGTAAACCATTCCGATTTCAGTTCTGACTTTAGTAAAGCGAAGACAGCTGATCATCCAAATTCCATTGATCCAATGCAATCAGATAATTGCACAGACATCCTTGAGGAGCAAGCCAGTCAATGGAGAGAGGGAGCAGGGGAATTCCCGCCTCAGCTACTTTTTAAAACATGAAGATCTGAAACAGTCCGATTATCTTTTGACAGATGTATCTATTCTATTAGGTAAGGTAGCTCCAAAAAGTGTGCCACTGCTAGGGAATTTCACGACCAACGCAGAAAATGCTGGATACATGTAAGGACCAAGTTTGATGGAGGAAAGTCTTCAACCTGTGTAATTGAGATTGCTAGCACACCAGCTGTTATGCAGGTGGTTTAAGAATAAACTTGGGTCCGAGATGGTTAGCTATAGCTTGGGAGAACAGCACCTCTACCCTTCCTTGTGAAGAGTTTTGATAAGTTGTATAATAAGAGGGCAGTTGCTCTTTCAACTTGCAAGTTAAAAAAGAAAAAAACTAGTAGTGGTCTTCGCAGATGGAGCAGAAAAAGAAGTATCAGTAGAACTAGTTCATCAAAGGCAGCACGCAAAGAATATGGACCTGATGCAATGGATGTTGACCTTAATTAAACAGCAGAGGAGCTCCATACATGCCAGGTCAAAACATATCGACATATGTGATGGTAAAATCAAAGCAATAGAAACAAAGACCAGTTTGTTTGATTAATTTACGTCCTATTAACAGCTATGGTCATGTAAGGACGGCCTCCCATGTATGCAGTGTTGCGTGTATGTTGTGCGAGGTGCGTGTTTCGGGAGACTGTGGTATATATATATGTTGAGTCTTCTTGTATAGTGGAACTGTTGCCCTTGTTACAGTGCTATATCACTGAAGCATGCCGCCGAAGACACCAAGCAATACACCCCATCTGGTCACATTATATTGAAAACGGGCGAGCCAGTCGTCCCACTTCATGTAAGCTTAGCGTTACGCAGGAGCAGAAACTACCACTTTTTATAGACTTTGGTGTGTCTCGGCCAGGAGACAGAACCCAGAGCCTTCCTCACAGGGGCGAACGCTCAACTCAAGGTCAAAAGTGAGGAGGTGCAAAGGAAGGCATTAGGAAACAAAGTTAGTTAGGAGGAAGAGAAAAGATAAGATCCTAAATTTAGTCGCCTTTTACGATCATGCAGTAGGGGCAGCGGGTACAATTCTAACGCCTTACCTGCAGGGCCGATGCTGCCTGAGTTAGCTTCTCCGACCAAAACAAAAATCCAGGGATACGTGAACCTGGTACATGGGTAGGTGAAGTAGTTACTAAGTCTTTGGATAGGAAACCATATTTAATAAGTGATTATGAATGTTGAAGAATTTATTGTGGTTACCTTGTTAATGTACATATATTACGTGTATCTTTCATACAAAAGTGCATGTTATTTCTGCTATCATTACATACCGTATTTAACCCAATAAGCGCTAAGTCCCTATAGGCACCCTCCCCTTTTTGATGCCCCATTTAGATATTTTTTTTACTTCGGATACTTATTGGGTCGAATCCTGTATGTTAAATTATAACACATGCACAACTTATAGTAGAAGAAGAAAAATGGTTGGTCAATTCGCACTAATATTTTTAATTTCTCCATTGCAGTATATGCCGGACTCTCTGCTCCAAACAAAAGTCAACAGAAATCCAAAGGAAAGGCTGAGAAGTCAGATTGTATCTCCGAGGTTACTTGCGACAGGCCAATTGTAACATATAAAAGGTAAGTATTTAATAGGATGGTAGTAAAAGACCATGAAAAGATTTCATTTTCAACTTAAATGGTTTTTTTTACACAAATATGGAACATCATATTCTTTGTCCGAGTTTGGAAAGTATTATAATGAAGTGCTTTCTCAATTACAGACACAGGTGCAAACTGACTAATTTTGTTGACAGATCTATTTCTCACCAATGGATAATCAATGAACAAGGTACAGCCTGCTGGTACAAAGGGACTGTGTTGTCACTTGTGAAGGTAACAATATCTGGTTTTTTAAAAGAAATTAATGTTATATGACATGCATAAAACATTTTTTGTGTAAATACCAACCCTCTATTCACTATCACAACATTGTTTTTTAATTATATAGGGACGTGATGGAGCTGTAGATGCAGTGTACGAAGTACAATATGAGGATGAGGAGGATATATTTGAAGTAGATCATCTTGTAGAGGATTACAGAGCCAATCAAGTCAAGGTCATTGACATTTAATGGTATGTAAACAATTTATGATCATTATATTAAGTTTGCCAGTTTTGGGCCTCCATACTTTGGTAGAAAATAGTTCCAAGGTGTCCATTTTAATTTTTATACAACACTTTCACCATGTAAATATTTGTCCTATAAGTGGTACCACATCATTATTTAAGCATATCAGTGGTAGTACAACATTCCTCTATATTTGATACATTATATCACTTGGAAGTTGGGGAGTTTGTTTTATATTTGACTACATATTCAGAACGTTTATTTTACACAGAGAAAATTGATTTGCTGTATGAGATATTTTTATATAAATGCTCTCAATTTTACACTTAGCAAAATAGGGGCATGTTGAACCATAATATATATTACGTAATATACCCAGATGAATCATGTTTCGACTGTTTTGTAGAGTATGTATTAAATATCTGTATTATTTTAAACGATATTGTTTATTTCTTTTCTCTATTTGTAGACTGACCTCGCTTGTCCCACGTTAAAAATCGGTAAGTAATGAAATTGGCTAACGACGGCTGTGTTTAAAGATCGTTGGATGATAAAGGCGAAAACATGTCGCCTTGAACGATACCTATAACGGGGAATTTATTCGAGGGGTTGCAGGGGTGTGATGTTGCTTTAATCTATTTTTGAATTACGGTCTGTCAGTAAACATCTATTAGTGTATGTGAATTCAAACTTATATCGATAGAACTATATCACAAAATGTACACAAAATTAACGTTATATATCGAATCAAAGGCAGCCATAAAGAATAAATAGAATTTTGCACCCGCTAAAAGTTCCTCGCTGATTCATTTCTTAACTTTATAATAGATATTTGAAATAAGAAAATAAGTAACTTCGTCCTAGGAATATCAGGGAATCCTTAGAAAAGGCATAAATATTATTTATAATTTGCGGGTGAGTGGGGGGGTACCCGTGTTCGGGAGGGAATACTATATGCTACCGATTTTACATATAATTTAATTGGAAATTTATGAACGAATGCTGACAGCCTCTACGTTCAAATCAAATACACATTTCACAGTTTATATGCTGTGAATGGTAAAGTACCTTTGAGGTCCGAAAAAAGTATCAGTAATTACTATACCTATGTCCTTTACATAATTTTCCAACATGAAATGAAAGAACAAAGAAATATTATAACATGTCACCATTGTAACGAACCAAAGGACCTATTTAGTCACTATCGGTGGCGATAATTACAGGGGCTAGTAGTAGTAATCACTACTATCACAAGGGTATACATGTACATGCATAAATGAAAAATCCGAGTAATTAATTTATGAATGTTCTAAACTTACGATGGATGTTCCGAAATTAATGTTACTTGCGCAATATCTCGTTGAAATCGTGCTGAATGGGCTTACAACTACCTCGTGGCGATAGCGTGATATTTGAAGCGTGATATAGGTAAATATCTCGCTCACAGTTACACTGACCTTGGTGCTGTGTACATTGTTTTGTAGCGCACTCGTTACACTCTATACAAATATGGTTGGCAAGAGAGTTGAAAACGTAATTGAAATTAGGGCCTATATCATAGGTAGGTCTCTACTTGGCTTAAAGCCGGTGGATATTCATCGTGAGGTGTGTGATATATATGAGAAGGGTCAAATGTCATATATGACTATTTGTAGGTGGTCGCTCGATTTAAGTCGGGACACCAGCAGCTTAAAGATGCTGCCCACACAGGTCAACAAAGCATAACATTGAACTAATTCGGCAAATCCTTGAAAAAGATGCAAGGTACACTGTCCGGCAGTTAGCTAAAATGACAGGCTTGTCTTTAGCACGTATTCATTGCATTTTAAAGAAACATCTTAAGCTGGGCAAGATCAATGCCAGGTGGATACCCCATTTACTAACTGACAACCACAAGAGGTTCCGGGTTGACAAGGCCAATTCTTTATTGAAGAAATACCCAAAATACAGCAAAAAGGCTTTTGATATTTTGGTCACAGGTGATGAAACATGGGTGTATTTTTTCGAACCCAAAAGAAATTGCTCTAATCGAATCTGGGCAAGCAAAAACGCCAGGCGCCTTAGCATTGCTAAAAGAATACGCACCGTGAGGAAGGTTTTGTATGTCATATTCTTTGATAACAAGGGTCCAATCATTCAAATCCCTGTACCAAAAGGCAAAACTGTTACAGTGAAGTATTATAGAGACGTTGTACTTCGCAAACTTAAGAAAGTCTACAAACGCAGCCGCCCACAGACAGGTTTGAAGTACCTCAGGCTCTTACACGATAATGCGCCAGCACACAAGGCGCGCATTATAACGGAGTTTTTGAAGGCATAAAAGGTCACTATCCTCCCCCACCCTGCATATTAGCCAGACTTGGCCCCCTGTGACTTTTTCTTGTTCCCCAAACTAAAATTTCATCTGTCCGGAACAAAATATAAATCAAGAAATGCCCTTGGCTCTGCCATTTACAAGTATCTTATGAGTATACCAATTCAAGAGTACGAAAACTGTTTCCAAAAGTGGATCGATCGGTTGAAACGATGCATATATGCAGAGGGGGAGTACTTAGAGGGACAGGGCAAATTAAAATGATCAGAATTACTTCTATCAAAATGAAATCACCAAAGTAATTTTGGAACACCCCTCGTACTTCAAGATGTTCTTTTTAATAGTTTAACGTTTAATTTAGACAGAAATGCAAAGAAATATGTATTGAAATATTAATATTTATAAAAATCGATTTTAGTTACTATGAAATTCATTTCTGGTGGTATGTTTCTTTTTTATTTCAAACACATATGCATAATGTACCATGGTGTAGCCAAAGCGCCCCGAAACCCTGATTGGCCTTCCCGTATGTTTGCCCTGATGAAAATGTGGAGTGTTACAGTTTACTAAGACTACACTTACGACTACAGTTTCCTTCGTTGGTGAGTGGATCGCAGATCCGCAATATGGTATAGCCTGGTGACTTTTCAATAAAAAACACTTACATGTACCAGCGATTGTTTCCTTGAGAGTCTAGTGACTAGTCGACGGTGACCTGCCGACTGAGTTTGAAATATGATACATTGTAGGTCATTCTGAATCGCTTACTAAGCCTGAGGTAGGACAGTAATTTTGTGGAATGAGACAGGGGGGATGTCTGAATGTGATGAGTTAAAAGGAAGATAGAAGGAATGGTACATCAGAAGAAAAAGCAGTCGTGCGATGTGTAATATATCTATAGAATACTGCAAATATCACGATTTATTATCACTTTTGTTGGATATTGTACAATATTTTAGGGGATAATGGACAGTGGCCTCATAATATGGACAGCGAGTTACAATGTGGACTACTAGGTGTCAATTATTTCATATAATGGTCATATACAACAAAGACAAATTTACTAGCTTGGTTTTGATGTACAGTACTAATGTTATGAGCATTTATTTCTTTACAAATTATAATGATAAGGCACGAATTAAATTATATTATGAATACACCTACAATACTAAAAGTGACCAAAAAAGAAGGTATTTGATATCTGATTTTCAGTATTTATATTGATTTTATACTGGTTTATTATAATATATATTACTAAAAGCTGGGTCGTAGAAATTCTAATTGTTCTCGGTGAGGGGGGATTCGGGAGGGAATAACAATGCATCCACATTGTTTCAACCCTAGCTTCGCACCTACTTGTTGCATTTTACAATTATCAAATAACAGTACAGTGTGGTTGATTGTGTGTCTTTGAATTTGAGCATCGCTCTTTCCGTAAACATCAAAGGTCTTCGCAGGTCATTTTTTAGTATTTGTTTTCCTCCTGAAGTGCAACCAGATTTACAATGACATATTCCAGGGGTAGATATTGCGTCAGTGATAGTAATCCCTGGAATATCAACGATGGCGTGATCAGGTGAAGTAAAACACAATTAAACCTACGAAGAAAATGAAAAAATCCATATCATGTACAGTATATAATGATAAATTCGCACATTGGTTGTTTGCATCATGAGTTATTCTTTGGTTAGCCATGATTCATCATCGATACTCCTGAGGTTCCGATCACTTACGATCACTACACCCCTGGACTATCTCATAGTAAAACTGAAGGCAGTTCAGAGTGACGCCAATCTTCAAAGCCACACTGTCAACCACAGTGTACCGTTATACGGCTCTTTTGATGTGCTTAAAAGGACTAAATTACATGTTCTTTTCTGTTGCCTCCATTTTTACTATGTGTTCGGAACCATCGAAGATTTGAAAGTATTCGATGTATACGGTGTGGAGTACTTTCCTGGTTAAAGGTAAACGACACCAATTAACAAAGACTGTAAACAACAATATACAAAGAATTTATAAATTGAATATGCTAGATAACCATAGTTACTTAGTACATATAGCAGACTTATTAGAATAGCTTTTACCAACTCTCCTTCCCCTCCCGATTATTTATTATAGCCCCTCTGTTTGCAAAAAAAAACCCAACTTATTCCTCATCATGATGCAAGCTGGAAACCAAGTTACAATGTATGCATACTTTCGTTTTGGGTTCCGAGATATCTCTTATGGCTACCGAACATTTTATTACATACATTGGACATTATTTTAAGTCCAAATCAATAAAAACCGAGGAATAGGCCGAGAAAATCCCACATTATCTTATAACTGCAATTGGCGGTTCAGGGGGAATAAGTCCTACGGCTTTATGTTTAAAGTTACATGTGCTTTATTTTTTTAATTCTCACGAATTAGGAACAGCTATGTTATTCACCACCAAAAGTTACCAACATTTAGAGAATTACAATACTTACAATGCATAGATTTTGATTTAACAAGTATAAATAAGGGCTGAAAACTATTTTTGGTAGTACTGCCAAAAATCATTACATTAACGTCTACAGTGCGGTGAAATTTGTACGTACGGTCAAACCATGAAGCCAAATCGTTGCCTACAATTTAATTTCACAAAAGGAATTCCTGTGGGTAATTTTCCATCTACACATACATGTACATAAGGCATAAAATCAAGAATTTTACAGTGCATAGCTTCTGTGTTCTAACTAACGTTTATAAAGCATCATATATGTTTGTCTGTCCATTTGAATGATTTTCAGTGTTATTCATCAAACCAGATGGTTTTTAATAGATATATTTCCCAGAAAAAATAACACGTAATAATTTTCGCCCAGTTACGGTACATGTTATTTTAACGATACCATTGTGAATAAGATGTTCTGGACCAACTTCAATAGATTTGTTTTATAAAGGAGGTATAACACAAAATTCTTGTGTTAGTAGTATCCTTAATTACCACGAAGCATTATATTACTAGAAGTACACTCATTAAGGTTTCGTGTTACATTTTCATAACATAAAGACAATAAAATTAACTCTTTTATTTCAATCTACTATACACAAGTTTTTCAAAATTCAATATTAATTGCGAGTTTTTTTAAGTGAATCAATAGACCACTCAGAATCGACGTTACAAACGGCAAAGTCAGTGTTTTCTTTATTAAGCCAATGGGAATTCTCGTTATAAGCAAGAGTGAATTTTATAGAAATCATTTAAAAATGCATTATAGAATTAGAGTTAGATTTTACATTGTCTGCATATAACGAACTTTCGTGAACATTATAGAGTCCGAAGTTGTGAACATTAACATTTTTAAGACAACATGTTGCCTTCTGAATAGAATCGTCACCGATGTTAATTTTACTTGCCACAAATAAGTCCTGAAGAGCAACAACATCTGCTGATGGATCCTGTGTGTCATATGCGTTGCCAGTAATATGTTTCACAAGGTTTTTTTGAGTATTTGACTCGAATCCAGACATTGCGATCCTAAGCAATAGCTTTGTATCAAAAAAACCTTGAATCCCTGAATTGACAGGTTTTTTTTGCACAAGCTTCTTACGTATTTAAAAGCAAAGGAAGATCTTTTTGTTGTGTCCTGTAAGGGAAACAGGTGCGCTTTGCCGCTGAAAGAAGTCTAAAAAATTATCTATAGCATTTGACACTTTTACAGATTGTACTTTTCACAATGTATATTTGAACAATCTTAATATTAAAACATTATTCCTTGGCGTACAATAAAATCCTAAGCTTTCTGTGGTAACTAAATAAAAAGCAATTGACTAATATAAATAAAAATGCTTACAATGAAATCAAATATTAACCTTCATGGGTATTCTTCGCAAATAATACCATTGCTATCCAAACAAATACATGGCCAAAACCGTTTCCCGAATGGAATAATTTGTTCATTATAACAGAGACACGTGCTGAGGAAGGGAATGGGAGGAAAAGTGTTCCATAGGTCAGAGTCCATACTGATCGGCGTTCCGTCATCCCACTTCCATATACCTTTGTCCTTACTGCCACTCAGCCACCACTTAGCCAGAGGCACTGAGGATAAAAAACAAAGGATAAGTGAGGAAACTGAGAATAAAAAAATCAACAAGGGATTATTATGTTGTGAGGATACTGAGAAGAGAAAAACAACGGGTAAGTATGCTGTGAGGATACTGAGAATACAAAACAAAGGATAAGTATGCTGTTAGGATACTGAGGATAAAACCAAAGGGTAAGTATCAGTGATATAGCACTATAAAAAGGGCAACAGTTCCACTATACAAGAAGACATAACACAAACATACCGCAATCTTCCAAAATAAGCACCTCACACTTCACACACGCTACAAGCTGCATACATGGGAGACCGTCCTTACATGACCATGGCTGTTAATATGACGTTAAAAGAATCAAACAAACAAACAATAATGTGATGATACTGAGAATAGAAAACAAAGGATAAATTTGCTGTGAGATTACTGAGCATAGAAAAATAAAGGATAAGTATGGTGTGAGGATACTGAGGATAGAAACCAAAGGATAAATATGTTGTGAGAATACTGAGAATAAAAAATACATGATAAGTATGGTTTGAGGATACTGAGAATAGAAACCAAAGGATAAATATGTTGTGAGAATACTGAGAATAAAAAATACATGGTAAGTATGGTGTGAGGGTACTGTGAATAGAAACCAAAGGATAAATATGTTGTGAGAATACTGAGAATAAAAAATACAGGGTAAGTATGGTGTGAGGATACTGAGAATAGAAACCAAAGGATAAATATGTTGTGAGAATACTGAGAATAAAAAATACAGGGTAAGTATGGTGTGAGGATACTGAGAATAGAAACCAAAGGATAAATATGTTGTGAGAATAAAAAATACATGGTAAGTATGGTGTGAGGGTACTGAGAATAGAAACCAAAGGATAAATATGTTGTGAGAATACTGAGAATAAAAAATACAGGGTAAGTATGGTGTGAGGATACTGAGATTAGAAACCAAAGGATAAATATGTTGTGAGATTACTGAGCATAGAAAAATAAAGGATAAGTATGGTGTGAGGATACTGAGGATAGAAACCAAAGGATAAATATGTTGTGAGAATACTGAGAATAAAAAATACATGGTAAGTATGGTGTGAGGATACTGAGATTAGAAACCAAAGGATAAATATGTTGTGAGAATACGGAGAATAAAAAATACATGGTAAGTATGGTGTGAGGGTACTGAGAATAGAAACAAAAGGATAAATATGTTGTGAGAATACTGAGAATAAAAAATACATGGTAAGTATGGTGTGAGGGTACTGAGAATAGAAACCAAAGGATAAATATGTTGTGAGAATACTGAGAATAAAAAATACATGGTAAGTATGGTGTGAGGGTACTGAGAATAGAAACCAAAGGATAAAATATGTTGTGAGAATACTGAGAATAAAAATACATGGTAAGTATGGTGTGAGGATACTGAGAATAGAAACCAAAGGATAAATATGTTGTGAGAATACTGAGAATAAAAATACATGGTAAGTATGGTGTGAGGATACTGAGAATAGAAACCAAAGGATAAATATGTTGTGAGAATACTGAGAATAAAAATACATGGTAAGTATGGTGTGAGGATACTGAGAATAGAAACCAAAGGATAAATATGTTGTGAGAATAAAAAATACATGGTAAGTATGGTGTGAGGGTACTGAGAATAGAAACCAAAGGATAAATATGTTGTGAGAATACTGAGAATAAAAAATACAGGGTAAGTATGGTGTGAGGATACTGAGATTAGAAACCAAAGGATAAATATGTTGTGAGAATACTGAGAATAAAAAATACAGGGTAAGTATGGTGTGAGGATACTGAGAATAGAAACCAAAGGATAAATATGTTGTGAGAATAAAAAATACATGGTAAGTATGGTGTGAGGGTACTGAGAATAGAAACCAAAGGATAAATATGTTGTGAGAATACTGAGAATAAAAAATACAGGGTAAGTATGGTGTGAGGATACTGAGATTAGAAACCAAAGGATAAATATGTTGTGAGATTACTGAGCATAGAAAAATAAAGGATAAGTATGGTGTGAGGATACTGAGGATAGAAACCAAAGGATAAATATGTTGTGAGAATACTGAGAATAAAAAATACATGGTAAGTATGGTGTGAGGATACTGAGATTAGAAACCAAAGGATAAATATGTTGTGAGAATACGGAGAATAAAAAATACATGGTAAGTATGGTGTGAGGGTACTGAGAATAGAAACAAAAGGATAAATATGTTGTGAGAATACTGAGAATAAAAAATACATGGTAAGTATGGTGTGAGGGTACTGAGAATAGAAACCAAAGGATAAATATGTTGTGAGAATACTGAGAATAAAAAATACATGGTAAGTATGGTGTGAGGGTACTGAGAATAGAAACCAAAGGATAAATATGTTGTGAGAATACTGAGAATAAAAAATACATGGTAAGTATGGTGTGAGGATACTGAGAATAGAAACCAAAGGATAAATATGTTGTGAGAATACTGAGAATAAATGGTAAGTATGGTGTGAGGGTACTGAGAATAGAAACCAAAGGATAAATATGTTGTGAGAATACTGAGAATAAAAAATACAGGGTAAGTATGGTGTGAGGATACTGAGATTAGAAACCAAAGGATAAATATGTTGTGAGATTACTGAGCATAGAAAAATAAAGGATAAGTATGGTGTGAGGATACTGAGGATAGAAACCAAAGGATAAATATGTTGTGAGAATACTGAGAATAAAAAATACATGGTAAGTATGGTGTGAGGATACTGAGATTAGAAACCAAAGGATAAATATGTTGTGAGAATACGGAGAATAAAAAATACATGGTAAGTATGGTGTGAGGGTACTGAGAATAGAAACAAAAGGATAAATATGTTGTGAGAATACTGAGAATAAAAAATACATGGTAAGTATGGTGTGAGGGTACTGAGAATAGAAACCAAAGGATAAATATGTTGTGAGAATACTGAGAATAAAAAATACATGGTAAGTATGGTGTGAGGATACTGAGAATAGAAACCAAAGGATAAATATGTTGTGAGAATACTGAGAATAAAAATACATGGTAAGTATGGTGTGAGGATACTGAGAATAGAAACCAAAGGATAAATATGTTGTGAGAATACTGAGAATAAAAATACATGGTAAGTATGGTGTGAGGATACTGAGAATAGAAACCAAAGGATAAATATATTGTGAGAATACTGAGAATAAAAAATACATGGTAAGTATGGTTTGATGGTACTGAGAATAGAAACCAAAGGATAAATATGTTGTGAGAATACTGAGAATAAAAAATACATGGTAAGTATGGTGTGAGGATACTGAGAATAGAAACCAAAGGATAAATATGTTATTAGAATACTGAGAATAAAAAATACATGGTAAGTATGGTGTGAGGATACTGAGAATAGAAACCAAAGGATAAATATGTTGTGAGAATACTGAGAATAAAAAATACATGGTAAGTATGGTGTGAGGATACTGAGAATAGAAACCAAAGGATAAATATGTTATTAGAATACTGAGAATAAAAAATACATGGTAAGTATGGTGTGAGGATACTGAGAATAGAAACCAAAGGATAAATATGTTATTAGAATACTGAGAATAAAAAATACATGGTAAGTATGGTGTGAGGGTACTGAGAATAGAAACCAAAGGATAAATATGTTATTAGAATACTGAGAATAAAAAATACATGGTAAGTATGGTGTGAGGATACTGAGAATAGAAACCAAAGGATAAATATGTTGTGAGAATACTGAGCATAAAAAATACATGGTACGTATGGTGTGAGGATACTGAGAATAGAAACCAAAGGATAAATATGTTGTGAGATTACTGAGAATAAAAAATACATGGTAAGTATGGTGTGAGGATACTGAGAATAGAAACCAAAGGATAAATATTTTGTTAGGATACTGAGAATAAAACAAATAAATGATAAGTATGCTGTGAGGATACGGAGAACAAAAAAAGGGCAAGTATGCTGTGAGGATACTGAGAATAAAAAATCAAAGGGTTAGTATGCTCTTAGGATTCTGAGTATGAAAAAACTAAATGATAAGTATGCTGTGCGGATTCTAAGAATAGAAAACAAAGGTTTGTTTGTTTGTTTGTTTGTTTGATTTATTAACGTCCTATTAACAGCTATGGTCATGTAAGGACGGCCTCCCATGTATGTAGTGTGTTGCGTGTATGTTGTGCGAGGTGAGTGTACTGGGAGACTGCGTTATGTTCGTGTTGTGTCTTCTTGTATAGTGGAACTGTTGCCCTTTTTATAGTGCTATATCACTGAAGCATGCCGCCGAAGACACCAAGCAACACACCCCACCCGGTCACATTATACGAAAACAAAGGATAAGTATGTTGTGAGGATACTGAGAATAAAAAAACAAAGGATGATATGCTGTGGGAATATTTAGTATAATAAATACAAAGGATAAGTATGGTGTGAGAATACTGAGAATAGAAAACAAAGGATAAGTATGGTGTGAGGAAAGAAACCAAATAGTGCACATCTTCTCAAAGGAAATATGATGAATCGTTTGACAATATATTTCAGTGATAGCTCACTATAACTTAGTTAACATTCTCGCTATCGCACAGATTTCATGCATAGCTGTTTATAGGACGTTAATAAATCAACAAACAAAATCATGCAATCGTGATTAAGAGACGCTAGCTTAAAACGACGGAGAAAATTGTATATGAAAACTAACAAAATCAACAAAATGAAAGTTTCGCATAAAAGTAGATATGATTGTTCCTTTACGAAATCGAAATTTCTATTCACAATACAAATAAACTCTACTGGCTCTATTATCTAATATGGATCTAAGTTGAAACATATTACATAGATGTATCGCTTTTGTATATTATTCTCTTGACGATAATTCAAGCCTAGCTGCTAATGAAGGTTTGATCTTTAACTGACATATCAGCCTGAGTTAAAGTGGTTGTTTTATTTAGTCATGACCTCGTGGAATTTTCAACTTTTAAATATGATTATGTATACACATTACATTATATTTTATTTCATATGTGTTGCTGAACCAGAAAGTTAGAGTTTCTTAAGATAGCTTACATCATCTACCGAAGTTTAGTTCCTGAAACAAAACTAAAACTAGAAAAATCAATCTTTCACGGAAATTTCTACCGTTCTAAGGCAATTTTTGATTTCTTCAAAATGACATCATATCTGTTGCTCACATTAAAGCATGTAGGCAGGTCCGATAACTGTTATAACTCTTTCCACAATGGTAACACACCTTTACGATCAAAAAGATATAGTTATAATTCATTAAAATATTTTTCTGTAATTCAATATAAAATTGAAGCACCAAAGACTATTTCAATTTCGAATTCATGAAAGGGAAAACGTTTTCTGTCAATATACCAATCTGTTAACGACCATCGAAGTCACGAGCTTACGGTTTTGGTACGATGTTCACGTTTACTTCATTTTAGCTCGCCTATTCGAAGAATAGGGGGAGCTTATGTTGTCACCCCGGCGTCGGCGTCGGCGTCGGCGTCAGCATTGGCGTCCCATTTCACGTTAAAGTTTTTGAGCAAGTTTCTGTTTCGTCAATTGTTTAAGCTTAAGTCATCATAAAGGTTTATGATTTTATTTTCCTAATGTGTATGGATGCTGAACGTGATAATACAACCAATTTAGGGCCCTTTAGGTTTTTTTTGAGTCTGCTAATTTGTCATACTTCCATGTTAAAGTTTTTTGTTTAAGCTTAAGTCATCATAAATGTTTATGATTTTATTTTCCTAATGTTTATGGATGCTGAACGTGATAATACAACCGATTTGGGGCCCTTTAGGGGGTTTTTGAGTCTGTTAATTTGTCATATTTCCATGTTAAAGTTTTTGAGCAAGTTTCTATTTTGTCAATTGTTTAAGTCATCATAAATGTTTATGTTAATTTGTCATATTTCCATGTTTGAATAGTAAATACTTGAACTTCAACTTTTTCTGAATTGGCGAGCTTTGCTGTTCTCCAACAGCTCTTGTTTCATATTATTTTTAAAGTGTTGAACTCATTATCGGTCCAAAGTTTTTGACTAGTAGCATCTAAATTCTTTTTTAATTTTACATAACTTTTTATCACACATATGAAGATTACATGTCTTCAGGTTACAAAATATCTTTAACATTGCTCATATTTCTTCGAATCCATTCCAAATTGAAATTGTTACATATATTATTGTTTTCTATACTGCAGTTTGAGGTGTTTTAAGCACTCACTGCTAACTTACATAAGAGGATGTGTTTGAGCTTCCGGACAAGCACGTTATGTTTGGCCCTGCTATCCACATTCACTAGCCTGGCATTCTCTGCCTTGCAATGATCTCTAATATCACTTCTGTGTTGGATCCAGATATTCCAATCAAACTTGATGCACCATTTAAGCGATCGGATGTACATGTAATCATTTCGTCGGCAGTTCCCTAAAATGGAAATAATCTTAATTTATGTATCTAATGCTGGTCAAAATACGATATATTGTTTTGTTTACCGAACCCAAATCTGTCGAAAAAACCTTTGTTAACATTTTATTGTCCGGTCAATATATGTTTTTGAACTTACAATAAGGACTCACTTTGAATGTGAGGTAACGAAATGGTTTTCCAGTTGAATATGGCGTATTACAGTATTTATATACATACAGATGCGCAGCGGTCAAGAAAATTATTGAAAGAAATTATTATGCCATCAGGACATTCTCTGCGATTAAGAAACCGAAAAGAGTTTTAAAATATACAAGTGAATTTATTTGATACTTAAACTATGTTTGAGTCTGTCAATAACCTGTGACATATACTTTGTTGTGTTTTAATTCACAAATTCAAAACAACATGAGTTATGTATATAAACACTGGTATCCCGATAGCTTCCATCTGCATCAGCAACGCTTCGAATGGATTTTAAATCCCTTGGGTACACGAAATGCAAATATCGACACAGTATTTAAATATATTGTCATGAAGCTCTGTAATATGTTTTGGTTAATCAGATCAGCATCAAATCTCTCTTGTCAATAAATTTTGTGATCACATAAGATTGCGGTGTTATGTTTAGGTTATGTTTTTATTATTTTAACATCCTATAACATTCAGGGTCATTTAAGGTTTGTTGGTGGAGGAAAGCTGGAGTAACCGGAGAAAAACCACCGACAAGCGGTCAGTACCTGGCAACTGCCCAACTCGCGACCCAATGGTGGAGAGCTTGTGGTAATGTGTCGGGATATCTTAACCGCTCGGCCACCGCGGCCCCCTTATTGTTAGGTAATTCATGATAACTACATAATAATGATATGGTTTACTAATACCGTACTATCACATCTACACACTATGATACATACTGTTCATCCAGGTTTTGGTGCCAGGTGATTTGATGCCTTTACTTATATCCTTCAAGTCAACAAGAGAATGTCCACGACATGTCAAGGTTGATATTGCAAAGGTCACAGCGTCACAGTCTTCTAATTTGGAACAATAGGCGAGACAGACGACGGCGGACGGAAAGTGCCGAATGAACAATGGCTCGGGAAACGTAAGCTCTTTTCGAGGAGTATCTTCCCGCCATTTCATCTCTCTTGCATAACACAGCCATGCAAGTTCTGTAAAATATGAACAAATACAGATTTTACATCCCATCGTAGATTTGCTCATCGACAACTCTTACATGTGAGGTGAATATGCAAGTATGTTAAAAGACTGTTACATAATTGTTATATATCAATGCGTTAGCGGAAACCCTAATTTATTATATAGATTCGGACGTTTAGTATTGTTGTTTTATCTTTCTCCTTATGACGGAAACGTCAACACAACTTAGAATAGATAAACTGACAACCAAATTGATACTAGTAGAACAATTTGCCGCGACAAAGATTCAAATCTGGGTTGTAACGCCCATACTACAACAAGACCTGTAATTTTCTTAAAGACCAGGGCCCGGTACCATAAAACTTTATCAACAGATTTTTTACTCAAGAATATGATTTTCCGTAGGCTTGAGTAAATGAGTAAAAAAATTGTCTGAGAAAGTTTTATGGTGCCGGAGCGCGGCTTGCATGTTTTTATAAGAAAGAGTCAAGATTGCTTCTGTGTGGGGCGGTCGCTTAGTTCAACCCACTAATCAGACAGTGTTACGAGAGTCGTTGTAAACCAAACCATTTTAAAACCTTAGTGTCTTCCGATTTAAATAGAAATAATGGTTCTGAACTGTTGCTACATGTGCTTTTCAAACCACACAAACAACCAGAAGATCGTTCTTACATTAAAATAGATATCTAGTATGTTCTTTCATCCTTAGATACCATACTTTGGAAGCATTATTATGTTGTTAAGAAATGACCTTGGAAAAATAAGCATGTTAAGAGTTATGTATGTTTCAAGTAACACGCAAATTTAATGGAATAGTGAACATCACATAATAATAAGCGCTTGAAGTCTATATGGCTGCCAACTGCGCTTGGTAAGGTTACATAGTGGGAATGCATTGAAAATGTAAATATAAAGGAATGAAACTCATTATCGTGCCCGACAGTTTGATGTATTATAACTCGGACACTGTACATATATGTAGCTAAGAAACAGCGTTATTGACTGTCGATCGATGTCGTTAGCGTTCTGTAGATTATTCCACTGAATGTCTTTAACATTTGGAATATAAATAACGTAAAATAAGATAAAGCAATAAAGAAATGCTAGTTTCCTATTGATTACGTACAAAAATGAATTAAAAATTGGCCGGACAGTCGGTATTAACATGGAAATTCATGGAAGCAAACATTTTTTTAACTCAATGTCTTGACGAGATAAAGGAAAGCTTATGTAAAGGTTTTCCTTTATGGAGATGTGTTTGATGATGTCTGTCGGGGATCGTACAGTAAAAAGATTATAAAATACGAAAACAGGTAGTCAATGACAATTTTAATTAACATGGTACTACGTATTGATTTTCAAAGGTTATATCTATAGACGACCAAAAAAAATCCAAATTAAATGTGTTAACATTATGTTGAGACTGACATTGATATTATCTAACACTGCATTGCGTTCTTAACATTGTGTTGTACAGTTAAACTTGCGTGCTGATGCTGTTTAGTGTTAAAATTGATCTCGATGGTTTAACAGTGAGTCCTACAATAACATGGAAACAAGTGGTGGTTTTATATTCCATAAAGCAGTTTGTTACCGTCTGTTTAATAGAAAATATTGAGTCGACTATTCTTTTTTCTGTCCGGTTATTTAATTGCGGATACATCGTTTGACAATTAAGACTGGTTATCGCTATATGATATAAGACTGTTTCTTATGTGGATATGAAGGATAGGGATATTCTAACTGAGGATCACCAAAAGATGAGGCTTGCGTATGAAAGAGTATTTTTCTCTCATACCTCAACGTTTTATTGCAATTTTACTACAATCATTTTCCGCCAAATTTGGAAAAATTCGAAAAAAAAAAGCCACTGCAAGTCAATTCTTCAAACATATAAAATTCGTGATATTTGCAACACAATTACATCCGGTTGTTTGCATCTTGTAAAGTAATTCCAGCCTATTTTCTGAAAAAAGGTTGTAATTGTAACTTGAAAATAGTAACTTTGTGACGTCAAGAGGCAATAGTTGGTAGCCTTGCAATGCAGCACAGGCGACATGAATATATTGCCCTAGACCAGCCAGTTTACAACGTGTAGGTATGAGAGAAATTCCACATGTATATGACACTTTCACATGCTACTAAATGTTTTAATGAGAGAATGATTCCTAATACTTAAGTCAGCATCATTTATGATGACCAGCAAGAATATAAAGTCACTTACCTAATGTCTGTTTACAGAGTACACAAGTAGAACCCACCTGTTAACACCAATACTGCCGACATAACACTGTTATGTATCCGAGTCATGATAGTAGAATATCCGTAAAATTTTCTGTATAGGTCCTTGTGTTATGGAGACATGATAACTTTCTGGAATCAATGCCAACCTGCTATAATAAATATCTTAATGCATTATTTATAATGCGTAGACCATATGCAAACCAAGCAAATAACAACACCGAACCCAACAAGTTGTTTTCCATATAAGCGGAGGCGTTGGTTATTATCGATAGAAAGGCGTACAACGTGTGTACCCGGGATTCCTCGGGGATTCCCCGAGCAATGTGTCATTTAATTACAGATGATATTGCATTGCTGTTCACGTTTAATTAAAAAAAATATATTTCAAATGAATAAATTAATGCACAATAAAAGATTGGAGGAATATGAGAGCTACAACACCACCTTTATGTGTCCGTTACTGTATGCCTGGTATGATGGTAAACCCCACTCATGCTTTTCTTTATTTTACAAAGTGTCTTCTTGGTTTGATATGTATAATGCTATGCCTTAGTCAGTATGACATTTCATTTAATTGTTTATGATATCTTTCATGTAATATTAAATCATAAATTTCACACAACTCTGTTTTTTGTTGTTTATGTGACAAGATGGAGGTTACATAAATAATTCTATAGTAAAACGGTACATTTAGGGCACATATCTGCCTGTTTCGACCTTAAGCCAGGCTTTTTCAAAATCCAGAAATGAATTTCAAAATGTGAGATTTCTGAATACCTTACGCTCTACATCTAACATACAAATGATCTTACTTGTGAAAAAAAGTAGTTTGTTAAGTACAGTAGATAATTAACTAAATGACCGCAAACTTACTTTTGGTATGTATAAGTGGAATAATTGATTGTTTCATAGAGTACTTCAGATGTTCAACTTCTAATATGGTTGATTTTATTCAGTGTAATAAAATACAACTGAGTTAATTCTTATTTCTAAAAACACTCGTACATGGAAAATGTGAATGGATTAAAATCATAATCATATATGTCTGCATAACTCATGTGGTTGACCCTCAGCATGGGTCAATGTTTGACTAACCATAATGGCTATGTTTCATTTGGTTTTCATGAAAAGCCATGGAAATCTGGATTGATATGTTCATAAATCAAATGAAAAAAAAGTAAAGAAAAAAGGAAATGGTCTGTTTCAAACGCATTTCTTATCGCATCTGTCAAATGTGCCACATTAACCCTTGTAGGGAAAGAGTAGTATAAAATTCACTTGAATTTGCACACATAATGAAACTACAATATCTAATTATCATGTATAAAAGTATATGCTATTGTGGTCGCCATTCACAGTACAGGTATCCAATGAAATATATCGTTATATTCTTAATTGGCCTGCAGGTAGGGCGTTAGAATTGTACCTGCTGCCCCTATTGCATGATCGTAAAAGGCGACTAAATTTAGGATCTCATCTTTTCTCTTCTTTCTAACTGACTTTAATCTTTCCTAATACCTCCCTTGGCACCGCCTCACTTTTGGCCTTGAGTTGAGCGTTCGCCCCTGTGAGGAAGGCTTTGGGTTCTGTCCCCTGGCCGAGACACACCAAAGTCTATAAAAGTGGTAGTTTCTGCTCCTGCTTAACGCTCAGCATACAGGGAGTGGGACGACTGGTTCGCCCGTTGTCAGTATAATGTGACCGGGTGGGGTATGTTGTTTGGTGTCTTCGGCGGCATGCTTCAGTGATATAGCACTATAAAAAGGGCAACAGTTCCACTATACAAGAAGACACAACATGAATACACCGCAGTCTCCCAAAACACGCACCTCGCACAACATACACGCAACACACATCATACATGGGAGGCCGTCCTTACATGACCATAGCTGTTAATTAATCAAACAAACAACAATTGGGCTTAGCCGGGATATCCATAGAACGAGAAGTGTCATTTTACATGCAGCTTAGATTTAGCAAAACACGGCCTACAGGTACCTTGAAGCAGGCGGAGAGTGACCATATCTTTTCTTTGAAATGGTATTAAATGGATAAAATGTGTTAGCCTTTCAGTTAGACATTCAAAGTGATATGTGCCGTAACTGGGGAAAATAATTTGATGTTATTTTTTCTTTGGTAATTTTATTGAAAACCATAAGGTTCAATGAATTAAGCCGTGAAAATGGACAGATGAGCATATTACGATGCCTTATACAAGTTAGTTTCAACGCAGAAATTTTGCACTTTAAAATCTAGTTTTTATGCATTATGCCTGTTTATGTGGAAATATAACTACAGAAATCAAAAATTAATAATTCCAATGAAACATACCTCATTGAATATACATGGGTTGATCTAGTTCAACGGTGTGACAAGTACCAAACGTAGACCGGCCTACACATACAAACGCCACCCGACGCTCCATTGCTGACGAAAACTGTGGTCCAATAGATTGCCATCCAAAAAACTTTAACTTATATTTTTTTCAGTTTTAGACGAATGCGCTGAATTAACTAACTTTCTAGAGCTAATGAGAATTTCTTTAAACGGTTATATAATATTTGGTCAAATACATTACGACATGCAGCATATGGAAGCTGGAAATGGTCGATGCCATCACAATTAGTTATATTTGCTACCATTTGCTTACAAATCTTAGGAAAACATTTTTTTAAAGATGTTTAGGAAAGTTGTCCTAAATAGCCCTGACTGTTAAACTTAAACAAACAAACAAATTAAAAAGAATATAAAAAAATAAACAATAAAAGATATTAAGGAAAGTCAGTCATTTTAATGCAAGTAGTAGATGTCGAAACGAAAGTGACCTTAACAATTTTACATACATCAGGTATTCATTGTGACTAATGCTAGGATACAAAGATCTGGAGATTGATTGGTTTATTAATTAGATAAGCCAGTGGTATACCTCATCTACCATAGGTTACCGTTGTTGTTGATGTGCGTATGATATACACATTATGTATTTATTTGAACTGTAATCACAGAAAAATTCAGGTATTTATTTCCCAGTACACCGGATGTGTTTTCTGTATAACACCGGTAGTAGATCGAATATACGTACCCGGCCTACTATACCTTTCGGCGGGGTACGAATTGGTCCCTATGTGTCGTAGTAAAGCACTGCCTCCGAAAATCACTCGGGCACAGTTTTCTATACTTTTCCAATTATTTTATGCGTATACATGCATTTACATATTATTTTTGTCCAAAACAAACATAACTACCATTCTTAATATCTACTGTACCGCTCACAATACGTTAAATTCACAATTTGTGGACTTGCCGTATAAATACCCTTCAGAAAGACCTCCATATGTATTATGTAAAAAAATATAATGCCTCGATGATAATTTGATATTTCATGTGGTTCCGTTTTTTGCCTAGTAGGTTGGCGATATGAAACAAGTACGATAAAATGCAAACAAACGTTTTATAATGGTTTGCATAACCATTAATTTGCTCCATTAGCAGTTATATGCACCAATTGTAGCTCTAAAGACGACACCATTATCTGTCTAAAAGTCTTTTGAGCTACAATATTGCAGCTACACCGGTAGAGGTCAACCTCGATCCCATCTTCTTGTCGGTGATTTGATTGTTGGGGGGTCGGTATTACAAGAGGTATTACTCGCAGAATTGCACCAGGTACCTTTACAAATAATATAGAAATAAAAATATTTATATGTTCTACTTCCTGCTCTTTAAACTGCCAACCAATGTAAAGTTTTGTATTTATTTTTTCCTTGGATTTATTCTTAGTGCCTTGTCATATTCTGTATTCATGCTTTTGACTAAAATAAGCATGCCCTTGCGACACCTTAGGTCCAACGGCAACCTCCATGATATAAAAGAAGACAGTAAATTGAATTATCAACGGTATACCTATCAGACATTGACGATTTGATATTCTGTTTCATGCCTGATATGTTAGATCTGCCCTGGCATAGTAATTCTTTGACAAGAGAAATGACTACACATTATAGTTCTGCCTATATTATAGTTGTTGAAAATAAAGTATTCATAACATCTACATCTACTCTAGTATCTACTCTACCACAACAATGGGTAAGTATAGTCTTGTGTTACAAAACATGTTTATTCCCTTTTATGTCAAAATATCAGTGATTGTCATTTCTAGACGATGAAATTCTGGTTGTAAATAATGGCTTCTGAAAACAACCTGGTTTGGAATAGGTATTATATTGTTATTGGTAGATATTTACCTGGAGACGCGGTTTTTTGCCACGGGCACAGTTTTTTCTTAAAAACATGATAACAAGACGTAAATAGATGTAAAAATATTTAAAACAATCACATTGATTGATATGCGAAATAGATTAAAATGATTGTTTTCGAACAGATAAATATTGCGTCGCGAATGTCTGTTTTTTACTAAGCATGTTTTATGTATAGCGACATAATCACTCAATCACTTTTATAATTTTTTCTCGCATCCGTTCGCTTCCTTTCCATAGTAATTTTACACCCAAATAGTGAATCTCCATTTACTCATGAATCTATCTAACTTTTTTAGCAAAAAGTATTCATATGATAGTACATATGGTATATATTATGATATTATGATTATCTAAATATAAAAGTAAGTTTGTTCATTTGTTTGCTGACCTTTCTGCCACTGTAGAAAGTAATATAAAACTAACTAAAGACAATATTCATATCCATTTGCTCTCTCTCTATATATAACGAACCTCTTGTATAGCGAATTAAATGTTCATATCCCATGGAGTTCGTTATAAGCGATATTTACTGTCTATAGTTTCGTGAATTCCTTCATCATGAAGAACCATATTCTTCATAGCAAAATAATCAAAATTTAGATGATTCACACATTGGCTTGTATTCGTTGTGTTGGATGCGAGTTAAGGAGACTTTGGTATATTCATGATTTGTCTCATAGTGATAGTCTTGCATAATTTCACGGTATTTGTTTCTGCAACATACATTATTTTTCATGTCGTTCTTGACATTCAATCACTTGTATCATTGGCATAATTCTATGACAAGATCTGAGTTCCTCGGACGTCATGCTAATCTTACTCCTCCTATAGGGAATGTGATTATTACTGTTTAATCACAGCTTATTGTTTAGGTAAAGGTAATGTGTGCTTCTAGCTTTCTGTAGTAGTATGATTAGAAAAGACAGCAACAAAAAGGCAGGAGTCGTTTGGTACGGTAGCTGTAAATCAGTCGTAGTTGCAACAACAGTAAGACGTATTGCTGTAACTTTTCCCCGCTATCGCTGTCCAGTAATATGGACATTACCACAGTTAGTTTACAAATCATTGTAACACATATTGACCATTCTGTAAATTTAATTCGTTTTTTAGCGAATAATTAAACATAAGTAATTTTTTTATCCACACCCGCTGAATAAACTTAAAAACAATATGCGACGGTTCATTCTTGAAAATATATAATATATGAACGACTTTCATCAACCATAAGTCAGGTATACTTTTTTGAAAATTCATTAAAATATACTTATTATGGATTTCGGACACTACAGACAACACATTAATAACCATTTACACTTAGACAGTCGGTTTCAAAACTCGAGATTCTGGTATTTGTATTATTGATATCTACAAATAATAACCTGCTAATCTATGTTAAACAACATGGTTATAAACATTATTGAATTTGATTTGAATCCTCTAATATTTATAAGTATTTGCATACCATTCTCATGGTTTCAATGAAATAACTGGTTTGCTCGTTATCAGTATAATGTAACTCTGGCAGTATGCTTCAGTGGTATAGCACTATAAAAAGAGGCAACAGTTGCTATTAATATTACAAGAAGGCACATTACGAAACGGGCTGTTATTTAATCAAAATTACAGTTAGAGCCGAAAGTTATGTTTCATTTATCCTGTTTCAATAAAACACTCGCCTGTTTTGATATATTTATTGAGGCTGCACAGAGCAGATACCTCTATTTGCATATTTGTGCTTACGTAGCATTGTTAGTTTGCCTGCGCATAGCAAAATAATTATATTACTATGGCAACTTTGAATATGAACTATTTCACACCATCAGTATCATTTGAAAACCCAGTTTATTTCAAATTCGTGACGAATTGCATCGTTTCCAGAATGTATACAAATTGTTTTGCCGCTAACAAGATAAAATAATCAGACTAGTACAGATATAGTATAGCCTATTATTTTAACGTTGGTACTTTCGGAATGACTGATTGCTTAATTATATCGCAATAGCCGTGTTCCCATGCATGCATGCATACATGAAAACAAAATACGGTTATTGCATACCTGCATTCATTAATTATGTATTTACTAATCTATTAGTCTTATTTATAACTATTCATTTACGTCGTCAAGGTCTGGTGCTGGTAAATTAATTGATAGATCCTCTAATATTTGCAAAAATATGTCACGGATCATTTACACGCACTTTTACTGCCAGATCGCGCGAAAATCGAATTCGTTGAAGTTCGAATCCCATGTGGGGCAGTCGCCAAGTACTGGTCGCTAGTCGGTGGATTTTGCCCGGGTATATCGGTGTTCCTCCACCATCAAAATAACTTTGACTCTTACTAGCTTGGACTTAAATCTAAACAAATCTACTGCCCTCGAATTTAGTCAAAATCCCGACATTGTTCATTTGTTAATATAGCTGATCATACAGTGATTAAGATGTATGACGATGCCAACTGTGATCATTCAGAGCAACAAACGTCTACCACATAGCAATACAGAATGTTATATAGTCATATGTGCCGACAACTTCTGACGGAGCAAGGAGCTCGTTAGAAGCCTTACTATAGAAAACACATTGATAAATTATCACCAATATTTAATACAATTTGATAAACATTAGTCTAGATAATACTTATCTCGATGTCACAAATAATGAGTATCGTCTTGGCACATCTAGCTCAATTGTTAATAGAGCGTTAAGTTTAAGCAAATAAACAAACACAGTGCCATAGTGTTTTCTTGGAGCCATTTTTTCTTTAAGTCATTGTCATGTTGTCAAGTGTTAAGTCAAGTTGTATAAGTATATTGTAGCGTCTTTCCTAATGTTGGCGAAGCGTTTCGCCAGCTAAGCCTGTTATTAAGTACCCTATTTGCTTGATACAAAAATCGAGTTTAAGTTGTTTGCATAGCATTGCTCATACATAAAACGATGATATTGATTAGACATGACACTATCATACAAATGCTGAACATATTTGTTTATTTTAGATCTTGTCAGCTTATTTATTCCCACTTTTTAAACGTGGCTAATCCGATTCATAACAAAACAATGTTGAACTATCAAGTTGACTAATACAGCCGAGTATTTGTTTACGTTACATCTTTGTTATGAGAATCATTTCAATAGTAAAAAGGCTAACTTTTAAGGTCAAGGTGCGTGATAGTGTTTCTGTCATTCATTCAGTATCAGTTCACGTAAGCGTAGTCAGCTTGACTATAGTACATAATAACATCCTTTTAAAGCTTAACTATTTAACGTATTTGTGTGTCACACTTGGACACGTGAAGTAAGGGTTATTTACATGGTGTAAAACAATTTCGGTTTTCGAATATTTAACTACTAACAAACTTACCTGGTAAAGGATGGGACATAAATGTGTATGGAACAATGAAATAAAGCAAGTATGATCTATTTGATATGAGCTTACACGGGATATGAGGTCTATTCTGTGCATTAACTTACCGCCAGGATGCCAGGTAAATATAAGTGTTACTTTTAAATAAGCTTTAGATAAAATATGTATATGCATAAATATTATAGCCATATATAGAGATGTAGGGAGCAAGTGTTGTTATACTTTAATACATGTTCATCTGATATTTATGTGTCTATATATTAAATATCATACTTATACTGCGGTCAAGTTAGGTTTTTGACGATCATTTTCTAAAAACCTTGCGAACCCCTTGTTCACTCGACCGCACGACACACATGTATGCAATGGGCTACGGGAAGAATGTCAGACACATTTACAACTAGGTCACATGCAGTAGACCAGAAACGTCGCGTCGTGTCAATTGCATTTCTGCAAAACCGAGTTTTTTTTATAGAAGTTGAATGTCTGACATAATAATACTCGGGAATGGTCCTTTGGTCTACCATCCTCGATTGCCATGGTGTTACCCTGTATAACATATGTATGTATGCATACTAACATGACACAACATACATACATGCATGCATACAAGTACATACATGTACATATACACATACATGCATTCATGCATAGATACATGCATACAAACATACTACAGCAACACATGTGTACACAAGTATACATGTACACATATACATACATTCCTGCATGTATTCAATCATACATACTTTGGCAACGTATATACATGTATAATACAAAACCTATGTCTACATACAATGTAAAAGGATTATGGCAGTGGCATTGCATGACACACAATTAAAATTAGCATAACAGAACATAGATAGCACAATAACATACATACACTTAAACATATAGATACATCCATACAAACAATAATAGCAAGCCATAACTCACCCATATGCATCCTTCCACTCTCTCTCACACACACACATCCTCACCCAGACAGACACACGGACACACAGACAAGAAGGAGGATGAAAGAAGAGGGAGGAGGAAGTACCGTTTCTTAACTAATTGACATTTTTTAAAATTATGACATGTATTTTAATCAACTATGAAATACATGTCACAGCGACTTAACTTAATCTAAATGCAATAAGCAGAAACGTGTTCATAATATACTTTATCCACGTGGGTAATTGCAGCGATATGCGAGCGAAAACAATCAATCTAGACTATATTGTGAAACATATTCTTCAAGTTGGTAACGAATGTTATATAAATGGTTGTTTGACACAACCAACGAAATTATTACTTGTGACGCTTCAATAACCACACTGTTATCTCCATCAGACGTAAATGACCAGTACAGTATATTTACACTGAGGAGGTATGTTGGTACGAGATAGAAACCTCAGTGTGTAAGCGTGTAGGAGATGTTAACAACTGTCGACAAGTGAGCGCGTGCATGTAGTTACTATATTTTTGTATTACGTCACATTAAGAAACATGGCTTCAAATAGGATATACCAATGGCAACTACATCTCGGTTCGGTAATACCCTTCGTACATGACGCTATCGAAATTTGTTGACTGTTGAACATGCAAATATTGTGGTGTCCTTGTTAAGTAGTCCCACTGATTTATGATCCGCTTTGTGCTGAATTAGGAATTGTACCTGCTGCCCCGATTGCATGATCGTAAAAGGCGACTTAATTTAGGATATTATCTTTTCTCTTCTTCCTAACTGACTTTATGTTTCCTAATGCCTCCCTTGGCACCGCCTCACTTTTGGCCTTGAGTTGAGCGCTCGCCCCTGTGAGGAATGCTCTGGGTTCTGTTCCCTAGTCGAGACACACCAAAGTCTATTAAAGTGGTAGTTTCTGCTCCTGCTTAGCGCTCAGAATAACGGAAGTGAGACGACTAGTTCGCTCGCATCAGTATGATGTGACCGGATGGTGTGTGTTGTATTGGGTCTTCAGCGGCATAGCACTATAAGAAGGGCAATAGTTCCACTATACAAGATGACACAACATGAACATACCGCAGTCTCCCAAAACACGCACCTCGCACAACATACACGCAACACACCGCATACATGGGAGGACGTCCATACATGACCATAGTTGTTAATAGGACGATAATAAATCAAACAAAGAAACAATTGTGCTGAATTGTTTTAGACACCAATTCTGAGACAAAATATGGGACCCCTCTTCCCCTTTCATTGCTGTGATGTTAGAGAGGTAATGAAATCAGGTAATGTAGCGATCTTTAGTTATCTTTCGGATCATATCATGTTATGAATCAAAACTGTAAGCACTTTTAAGCTACTAAGTAATTAAGCAATGATAAACTTAACCCAAAATAGCCTTATTGGTAGGGTAGTTGTCTTAAATATTGTCTCAATATAAGTAAAATCCTTCACCTTTGGTTAAAGTACAATCTCATCCATCCACCAAAACTACTGGGTAATATGACTCTCACAAAAATACCATAATAGATGGACACTGAGGTGTCACACTATTAAAGCGTGCACGATTATTTAATGTTTCTGGCTATAATAGTAGATGCATTGAATTTTTATTTCATACATATTTCTTTTAGATCCAGGAAAACATGAAGTCACCATTCCGGTCAAGACGAAATTGTTTGTTTATATTTCCCATTGCTTTACGACAATGGTGAGTATATTATAAGGTTTTTCTATTTGTTAACCACACATACATATATACTGGTAGGAACATCCCAGGTATCTATTCTTTACATTCACAGAAACATAAGATGAATGTACATTGTGGTCGCTGCAATAACTTTAAGCGAAATTGGTAGATTTTGTCACCTAACATAGATCACCTTCACATTATGAATAAATCACACCTGCCTAGTATTTGACCAGATTAAATCGTACAATAATTCAAAAGTAAATGGTGGTATTGTTCTAATGTAGAAAATGTCCATAAGTCATGTCTCAATCAGCCCAGTGCTGCTGGGAGTAAAACGTCATGAAGTGTGTATAGAAACGTGGCCAAATGCAATTAAAAAAACATATGAAATATTGACATATATAAGTATTGTCAGCTTTCAATTTTTTTTTCTCATACATTTCATTTTATATATTTGCATTGGCAATTTCTTTCTACATAGTTTCCCGTTAGTATCAACTCGTTCATTTTAATAAGACAGATTAGAAAGACGTTGGCCATAGACATATATCCAGATCGAGTATTGTCGTTTAACTCTAACTTGTAGTTTTATAAATAAACACGTTTACGTTATTTTACATGACTTCTTGATCAATGGAAACTAAGATTAATTCACAGTGCTTACTCATTATCACAGCCTTTAATGTAACGACACATACGCGATGCGTTGCGATGTATTAATGTGTAGCATATATAAAGGTCACTGAAAGGAGAGTCTGGTAGCACCTTTAATATATGGTTAACAGGACCTTCAGAATTCCAACCTTAAGTTAATTCGCATCCTTCGTTCCGAAGTGTAATATTGTACACACACTTTATACATCATGTTACTCTGTGGGGACTTTTTTCTGTGGAACTATAAACAAAATAATCATTTTGTTAAGGAACGACTAACGAAATAACCAAATCGTTAAAAGGTTAATAGATACATCTTATCGTTTTTATATTACATGTTATGGAATTTGAGAAACGCATTGCGTTGTAGCTAGTTTGTTTTTTGTTAATATTGAATCAATTTTACTTGATGTTAGGATTTAACATTTAAAATCTGCTTTAATATCGTTCCGTAAAATGATATGCTTGACAACTTTATTACATATTGATTTAGAAAAATAAATACATAAAAAATAATTTCTGAACGTGGCCTTAAGATCAATATAAGACATGGTATAAGGCAAAAACACAAAAATTCATGTGAGTCCTGCATATCACTATATCCTGTTTGTTTTATTTTTTTAAGGGTGCCCGGATGTGGTGGTTCGGGGTCGGGCTGTTCCTAGTCGAAGTGACTCCACATTCACTCCAGCTTACAGCATTGTATGGCTTCAGTAATGGTGGCGCCATGCTGTTGCTGGCGGCTGTTATTGGGGATTGGATAGATAGGTCTAACAGACTTAAAGGTAAGGGATGGACAACTCCCTTCAGTCAAAGCCGTTCTTTTAGCCTTCCAATTCAGAATTGCAACAATATGTTGTTTGATTTTATAAATCTAGGAAATAATCCCACTTGCAGTCACCTTTTTCTATCGTATGCTATGGATGCATCAGGTACATTAAAAACGTCTTACATGCAGAATGAACAATTCCAAAAGACAACTGCATGATTATACACTGTACCTTATTCTCAAAAACACATAACACATACACAACACACACAGGCATCGTAAGTAAATGACCTTGAATCTGTTGATGACGTTTGATAAAAGAAATAATGCATTACATCATTTTTCTTAAATAGCTGCACGTGTTGCCCTCGTTCTCAATAACGTTAGCATAACCGTCTGCTGTGTCGTCATATTCCTCGTGCTGACGTACAGATCCCAAATCGAGGCTGTTTGGGACGATACTCGACTCCTCACCGTCTGTTTTGCCATTGTCGTTATCATCACTATCTTCGCCAACCTGACCAACCTTGGTCGTGTTCTCATTATGGAGCGAGACTGGATCGTGGAAATATGTCAGCGGGATACGGCTACTATTGCTAGTATGTATGTCATATAACCTTCCTTTACCATAATAACAAACATTATGCATATTGTAGTCATAAATGTATGGAATACGGTATTGTAGTATACGTTGATGAAGAGCATCGTGATTCTTTATTTTCTTTCTCTCTCTCGAAAATTAAAGTAAGAATGTTTCAAGATATTGGATGAAAATCAAAACATGTTCGGATTTTTAGTCGGCTATTTTTTTCATATAAATATTCATTTTGATCTATCGGGGTGAATATCTTTGTTTCACTCAGCCAGAACATACTCATGATCATGTACCTATGATCAATGGTCTTCTGATTTAAAGGATACGAGTGTGTGAACTAGGGGCTGATGACGGCACGACCTCTCTTCAACTAAGATAAAACGTAGAATTAATGTACAATACTGAAGGCCTAGAAGAAATGACCATGGCCTACTTAGGCTCCAAGGTCCATAATTATAATACTACAATGATTGTTTCCTTAAAACGGCAGAAGATCAATGTCTATGATAACAAGGCCGTGGTTAGGCAACAGGGCTGATCATATGAATGACCCTGACTTACCTTCAATGCTTCATGGAACAAAAACTCTTTCAAAACCAAGCAAATGTATTCTCTCTTTTTAAAAGATGATTCACCGCCGACAGATGCCCATCGTTTGAACAATAACTGGTGTTTAATCGTGTACACATATGCATGTGTAGTTAACACAAATATACAAAATACGAATTCGTTTGTTCCTGTTTTTGATAGAAGAAAATACCATTTGTCAGCTGTTCAGCATCTTTAAAATAACATCATGTACATATGGGCATTCACATTTAGCAAAACGACGTTTCCCTTCATTGAACTATACGAATCTAAAATAATAAAAATGTAACTCTTTCATATTTACAGCAATGAGTGCGACGTTCCGCTTCATTGATCTCTGTACTAAAGTCGTCGCTCCATTGGTTACGGGGCAGATTATGACTTATGGATCCCATATCTATGGTGCTATATTCATTGCTGGGTGGAACATTGCAGCCCTGTTTGTTGAATATTTTCTGGTATGGAAAATCTACACCTTAGTGCCTGCTCTACATTCCAAATCAACTAAAGACACACCAGGTAAACAGGGAAATTACTCTAAGGCATTAAGACAGTATTAACTTTAATTTTGGATTAGGAATGGACAATGCCTTGCATCTTAGCATGAGTACTGTAACTATATGGAGTTTGCATGTATCAACTTTGAATAAAACAGATTACATGTTTCCATAGAATTTAGACAAAATTCTTTTAAATACGTTTGGAATATTTGCTTGTTTTTATGTTTTGATTATTCTATGTTATACAGAAATCAAAGAAAAAAGCAAAATGGCAACACAGTATGACAAAGAATATAGGACTCTTCCGTTAGAGGATGTGCACACGTTGAGTAAAGAGACCACGATCATTTCACCTCGAGTACAGATACATAATCTGACCCCTGACAGCGACCTAGGTCAGAGGTCACACCAGGATAATGAAAAACGGTCTGGGATAAATGTTAATAAAATCGTCGTCAACACTTTGCATACTGGTGACGCAGAACTCGCTCAAAATCAATCCGATAAGGAGAAAATAAGTTCACCAAGCGATCATAAATCAGATGATTACAATTCGGCAGTTCCAGATGAAGTTGATTTGAAATTGTCAAAGACTGCAGAAAATATTGAAATAGGTACGAGTAGAAAAGATCCCGTTGACAATAGTCACTTATCCGAAAAGAATATATTGAAGAAAGATTTGGAATCTGGCGGATATCCTCCGGAGGTAGTAACGGAGACAAATTCAGCACCAAGTACAAAAGAGGCGGAAAAACCCAAAAGTCTCGCGGCTCAGTTAAGTTACAGTTTAATATCACTATACCGCGGATGGAGAACGTATATGAAATATGACGTTGCAATTGCTGGATGGTCTCTTGCCTTCCTCTATTTTACCGTCCTCGGCTTCGACAATATCACAATAGGTGAGTGTGTAACATACATATACGATCTTATGAGTGTTCATAAAACGAGTTTTTGTTCAGTTTTTTGAGGATCTTGACCAGCAAACCTTAAAAGTTCCATAAGCTTTCATATGAAATGAACACAAATGAAGGTACTTTTTACCATATAAATACAAGAACCAACATTGTGAAGAATCTCAACATCAAACATACTGCAAAGATCGAGTTGAGACAGCCATTTTTAGCTCACCTGGCCCGAAGGGCCGGTGAGCTTATGTCATGGCGCGGCGTCCGTCGTCCGTCCGTCCGTCCGTCAACATTTCCTTTAAATCGCTACTAGTCATAGAGTTCTGCATGGATTGTAACCAAATTTGGCCACAAACATCCTTGGGAGAAGGCGAACAGAACTTGTATGAATTTTGGCTCTGACCCCCATGGGGCAGGAGGGGCGGGGCCCAGTAGGGGAAATAGAGGTAAATCCTTTAAATCGCTACTAGTCATAGAGTTCTACATGGATTGTAACCAAATTTGGCCACAAACATCCTTGGGGAAGGAACAGAACTTGTATAAATTTGGCTTGATCCCCCGGGGCAGGAGGGCGGGCCCATGAGGAAATAGAGGAAATCCTTTAAATCGCTACTTGTCATAGAGTTCTGCATGGAATGTAACCAAATTTGGCCACAAACATCCTTTTTGGAAGGGGAACAGAACCTGTATAAATTTTGGCTCTGCCCCCCCCCCGGGGGCAGGACGGGTGGGGCCCAATAGGGGAAATGAGGTAAATCCTATAAATCACTACTTGTCCTAGAGTTTTGCTTGGATTGTGACCAAATTTGGCCATAAACAACCTTGGGGGAAGGGGAACAGAACTTGTATAAATTTTGGCTCTGAACCCCTGGGGGCAGGAGGGGTGGGGCCCAATAGGGGATTTAGAGGTTAATATTAAAATTCCTTCAGAAAAGAAACAATGAACCTGTATTCAGAACATTACTTGGCATTACAAACCAGGTGAGCGATACAGGCCCTTTGGGCCTCTTGTTAGCGAATCACTATTGATATCATTATACAATTATTGAAAACGTAGAACCGAAGAACCAAATATACCCACGAAAAATCACATTGCTATTATACTGTTTTATAATATTTTGTTGTTTCTCTTAACAAACCTAAGACCTTTACTACTAAGAAGAACATCTGCAAACGAAAAAAGAAACCATTTGTGGTTTTGATTTTAAAGAAAAGAGAAACAAGAAACATTTTCAGAAAATAATGGTAATGATTTGCCACATTGATATTTTAAAGCCGTTCGGTATCATGCATATCCTTTTACTCTGACCATTGTATGTGATGAAATACTTTCGTGTGGCTTTCCGAGGTTATGCTACCACCCAGGGAATGTCTGAGTCCTTGGTTGGAATCCTGATAGGATGTGCAGCTGTATCTGGTATCATCGCCTCGGTATCCTTCCCTTTCCTCAGGAAGAAATTCGGCTTAGTCAGGACTGGAACCATAGGTAGGTAGTATGTTATGTATCAACAGATACTTCGTTGATGGTAGTGTTTTCACCTTGTGGAGATGCGTCATGGTGGTGGTGATGTATAAACGTAATGTTAAGTGGTTTTCCCTTAATATAAATAATAATTGTGCTATTTATTACATTGCACACTTAAGTTATGAAACTGATTTGTTAACATACTAGGATATTCTTAGTGACACGAGATACTTTGACACTTTTGTTTAATTAAATGCGTTTGTTTGTTTGGTCAATTAACGTCTCATTATCAGTCAGTCATTTGAGGACGGCCTCCCATGTATGCGACGTGTAGTAAGAGCGTGGTGCTTGTTTTGGGAGTCTGTGGTAAAGAATAACTATGGCCTTTTTAATAGCTATACCTCACTGAAGCATGCCTTCGAAGACACCGCCGCGGTGACCAAGTGGTTAAGATTTACAGCTATATCACCACAACGCCCCAACTCTAGGTTGAATCCCATGTGCCAATGACTTTCTCCGTATACTACAGTTTTCATCCACCAACAAACCTGAAACGTCCTTAAATGACCTTGGCTATTGGTATGATGTTCAAATATTAAAACCAAAACCAAGCATTCATCTTACTTTCTGCATGTACATGTGCAAGAATGGTGTTTAGTACTGTTCGTTACCTGACAACTGTTGCGCGTATGTGCCGAGCTCGCAACACGGACAGTTATTTTTTTAAACAAGTTATGTTATGTTATGTGCAGGTCTGAGTTGGGAAGTTGCTTGTCTGGTCCTATGTATAGTGTCACTATGGATGCCTGGTGGTACATTTGATCCGAACCGAGACTGGTCTACAGGTGATGACGTCATCAACAGAAATTGTTCCTCTACCGTAGCAACACCTTCCAGGACTTCATCTGGTCTGATGGCAGAGCCGTACATCAATACTACCTCCGAACCGGTTCCGATTCCGGAAATAGAATTTTCGACAGCGTGCAACTATCAATCAGAAACAAAAGACAGAATACCAGAATCTAAGGCCTCGATTATAATGCTGCTGATGGGCATTGTAGGAGCAAGATTTGGTGAGTAGAAATGCTTTGATTATGTATAATTTTCTTTGATATATTATCCAATCAACATTACGAGAAATGAAGACAAAACACATGCAATAATTCTTTTCTTTTATATGATTGGTATAGAATATTCAGTCAAGGACAGTTAAGGAAATGCAGAGAATCGTGTTTATGTATATGGAAAATTGTTAAATGATCTCCGATGATGAATTTTGAAAATGTCATACAGAATGCACTTTCGTTCGCAACAATTATAAGGGACGCATTTACCTGCCCTCAGATGATATATATCGAGTGATGTTTCATTTGTTTTAATTTTAATTTTTGTCGGAACATGTTCCTCCTCT
This sequence comes from Argopecten irradians, assembly GCF_041381155.1. Lineage (NCBI taxonomy): Eukaryota > Metazoa > Mollusca > Bivalvia > Pectinida > Pectinidae > Argopecten > Argopecten irradians. Next base: position 18,797,286 of record NC_091136.1, read on the forward strand.
GAGGTTCATGTAAAGGTGCATATCTACGATCATTTTTTATCATAAAATAGATTTTATTTCAGGCATGTGATAATGATTCACCTGTTTGTACTAACATTACAGGTGTATGGCTGACTGACCTTGCTATTACACAATTGTTTCTGGAGGCTGTGTCGGAAACTGAGAGAGGGATCGTGAACGGCTTTCAATCCTCTCTGAACAAACTCATGGACATGTTAAAATTCAGCATGATCATTTTTATTCCGGATCCGTCTATGTTCGGTTATCCAGCTGTCGTTTCGTTCTGCTTCATTTTCTCATCCTGGTTGCTTTATACTAGATTTTCTAAGAAAAGAACCGGTCACTTGCTATTTGGTAAAAGTCATAATTATATATTAGATACGAAGTAAAAAAAAAATCAGAATGAAGGAAAATCGTCAGCTTAATCAGAGGTTATTTTAACAAGATAAGTCAAGCAAAAACATTTTGGAAAATGATTTCTTATTCAAAGACCATTAAAGACATTGTCTTTTAAAACACTCATGAAGAATGTCTGTTTGTCTGTCTGGTTCCCACCTCAGTTACCTCTATTGCGTACGCTTCATTGAGTGTGCGGAGCGCAGCCTGGCGGAGAGTATGGATCTAAAGGCAGACATTTCAATCAACCGCTTAATTACCGTAATAGTAGGGATAACTATCCATGCACTTATGGCATTAAGTCATCTTAGAATGTCCGGCTAAAGAAACTATAAATGTGCGTAGTTCAGGGAAGCCAAATGTAACCCCTGTGTCCAAAGAAAATTACAAATTATTCAAGATTTTCTCTTTCCAATGACAATACAGATATCTCCATTGTATAACGATTATTGCCGCCAATTCTTATTGAAATCCTCCTGTTTTTGTATGGAAAGTAACCGTTTAATCGTGTTGTAGAAAAAGGCATAACTCTGAAAATGGTAGCAACATTTTGTTCCGATATAGATTTCACACATCTTCATTCACCGTATAAGCATTTATAATTTAGTGCATTAGTTTAATTGAAATCCCTCCAGTAGTTAATAAGGCGTAGACGGTCAATCGTTGTGTCTAAAACGGACAAATTGGACAGACAGACAGCAGCAATCCAATATACTCCTAACCTCGTTTCGGGGGTATACAAAATAACTACAGACACATCAGCTACATTGTTCTTGTTTCAGCTGTTGTTTTCTTTGGAAGATTTTGGGATGGGGTTCTATATCTAGTATCATTCGTCTATAATGTCATGTATAAGCTGGTAAAACAAGCACTATTCAAGTACGTCTTAATACTACGAAGCGTTGATATATGACATTGATATAAAAAAGAAAAAGGTCAGAACAAGGCTAAATAACATTTATTTAAACAATTAAAACGACAAAAACAACATTTCATCCCGTTGTTTTTAAGAAACGCTAATAAATCATGTATAAAAAACTTATTTCAATACCATTGACTATAGTCCGAAATGATTTAATATTAATCTGAATAATCCCTTCCAAAATAGATATATATAGAAAATATATTTAATAAATTACTTGGGATGCAAACGTATTTACATACATGTATAAGTCTACATACATATAAAATCTATAGATTATATATAAACATATATAAAAATTACACGCCTCATATGAAGTTCATACTTACATTTATACATTCTGATAAATATGTCAATATAAGGCGTTGAGACCTTTAAAGTTGTATGGTCTATAACTTTCGCTCTTTTTGTCATAGTGAAAACCGTTGAAGTGTTATACATATTTTTCTCCGTCTGTCTAAGTTTTAAACTTTCTAATTTTACCACTTTTTATAAAGTTGCAGCACTGGAAGTATTTTTAATTATAAAAGTGAAAAATCTTTTTAACGTGTACACGTGAAAAATAGGCTCGAAAGATGCCGAATCATTCCGAACTCTTCGTACCATCGTCGCGACAATCTCGAAGTAAAACGAGAGTTGTGAAACCAAGAGAAAATGTCAACAATTTTTCATAAACAAAACACGTGGTCGACCTCAGCAGACTCTATCTACAAAGAAAATAATGCTCGCACATTACAATATTTGATATACACAATATTTTACGGCAATGTGTAAATTGGATGTTTCAAATACTCAATCTGTGGACATATACCAGCATGATTTGCTCATATTAGCCAGAAGGAAAACGTAAACAAACACATGTGCGCTTACGCTAGTTACCTGGCTCACCATGTGCAGACCGTGTTGAACGTTAGCCACATGATACGATTCGGAATCCGACAAACCCCGAAGTCACTGAACATGGCGGTGATTGAAGGCGCTTTATTCAAAACCAGGAATATATGATCCCTAGATTTCGGCTCTCTTATATGCCGACATATCTTTTTGGAAGCTAAATCATCAAGTTACATGTCAATGTTTAAATATCAAATGTTTTAGTTATATATCGTTATAGTGAAGTAAGCAGCAATATAACTTTAATGATCTTTGTTATGTAGAGACATTACAAAATTACTGTCAAATGTTTGTAATGTTTTCTTATTTGTGTTAGTACAAAATGAAAATTCCTTAAATATCCCAGTAATGAGCAAATAAGAAATGATTGGTATATCTTCATAAGGTGTTATATAAATGCTATTAGGAATATTATTGGAATACCGAGTATTTCACAATGATATCGGCAATAATAGATTGTCTTGCTTATTAACAAATACAACAATAAAAACATACTAACCTGCTGTTAATAAAAAAAGCGATTTCTTAAATCTACTTCTACATGGAATATCACAAAAATAATATTGATTGATTAAGGTTGAAAATATGGAAAAAGAATATTTTGTAAAAGTTATTAAAATATTGTACAAAAAATACTTTGATAAATTGAGCAAAAATGTCATGATTTATCACGCAAATATGATCACAAGAGTGCTGCCACTTCAATCAAGTCAATACATTTAGTCGTATGTAAATACATACCAAATTGATAACTTTACTGATAAACTGTGTTTAAGAAAATCTAGAATGCACAAAAACTAGTTTTCATTTTTTCTTCTAAATGTCCCGCTCCTTTTACAGAAAGAATACTAGTACCTGGCGTACTATACTTAAAAGTCAACAATATATATTCGATTTGTAAATTTAATCTCCCAAACACAAAGACTAAAAACGAGTTCCGCAAAATATTTTCATTTAATTATTCAAACAATTGTAATGGTATTAAAAGCGTCTGATATATTTTTGATATCAATATCTAATCTATTCTTGTGTAAGCAATCTTCCCAAAGGATGCTTTTATGCCTATGTCTGTCTTTGACATATATCTAAATGTGTCATCAAATCATTATATACATTGTGAAATTTGATATCATAAAACGGAATATATACATCTATATTAATTTTTGATTTTATGTATTACATTACACATATTATCTACCAGTTTTTATTCTGCATAAAATATAGAAATATACATGTATAAAGAAATGATAAACTATGTTAAAATAGAATTATGTACCTAGTAATGGAAAATTGTTAAATGATCTCCGATGATGAATTTTGAAAATGTCATACAGAATGCACTTTCGTTCGCAACAATTATAAGGGACGCATTTACCTGCCCTCAGATGATATATATCGAGTGATGTTTCATTTGTTTTAATTTTAATTTTTGTCGGAACATGTTCCTCCTCTGAGGTTCATGTAAAATAGTATTATGTATCTAGTTTAATGCAATTAGTATTAAGCAAAACATGAAACAATTTATATCATGTTACAGAGATTGGTGAGTTTCGAACACACTGGAGTTTTATAACTGTGAAAGTCCCCTTTTGTTACATTTCGATAAAAACGTCTCCGAGTTTTAAAGGATTGTACACATGTCGTCTGATTGGCCGGTGGCTGATGGTCCTCCAGTAAATATATCCGACATTCCTTCCGTTAGCACACTTGTCATATCATTCATCATAGAGGGAATCTTATCTGCCATATCTACAGGACCAGACGCCTCATTCTGCGGGGAAAAAACCAATACAGTAAATGAGTTAATATCAATTTGATAAAGCGTACTACCTAGTTCATTTTACTAATCTTACACAGCGTACTGTCTAGTTGTTAATCTGACAGATATTATACAATTATCGATTTATTTTCAGGTGGATACGGTGAGTTACCAACCCAAGTAAGTGATATAACCCGAGGCATCAGTACATGTTTAACAATATGGCAGTAATTCTTGCAAACACGTTCCCTAACCTGAATTTTCTAATCTATGACAAGATGTAATTATTGATTATAAATGCTATCATTTTATGTAGTTTGAATAAATTCTGTTGATATGTTCTCGATAGGAAACCAAAATTTGTGAGAAAATCTATTTTTAGTAAGAGTGACCTCTGTAATAGTTGACTAGTTGATGGACGGACGGACAGACAGACAGACAGACAGGATGTATAAAGTTCTATCTGGTTTCACTAGTAGGGGACCAATAATATTAATGTAGGTTGTATTGAAACGTACCATGGCATTCTGGACAACCTGGGGTAAAGGGCCAATAGCTTCTATTTCACGTGACCATTCCATGACCTTTGCACCTCGAGCCTCTTTTTCGTATGGCTCGTCATCATCTTGTTCCTGATCGAGCAACTCCTTAGTGTCTATATATAATTGTAGCTGCTTCTGAAGCTTTTCAATCTGTTCCTCTTCTAATATGTTTTTGCTTTGCTCAATCCATTTTTCTAACTGTAATATCAATGATAATTATTACGATATTCGGAACAAAAGCATGGGTGTTATGATAGTTTAAAGGAAGGGAATGAACCACCGGTATATCATGTAACATTATACAGTTGTTGACTGGGGTTCAACACATTTTAACAGTCGAGTTTAACAGTGCTGGACAGAACAGTTCATTTACTGGCATTTTGTCAATAGAGTTTATATAGAAATTGGTATCGGATACAATATGGAATATTGTGAGAACTGTGGTAAAAAATACAAGATAAAAATACGCCTTGAGTTGGATCCTTTGCGTTAGTATACAGAAGTTATATCTGTATAAAAGCATTAAATGGTTTAACATTGTGATGTACATTTTAACATTGTGATGTACATTTTGATATTTTATTTTGGATACTTACCGAATCAATAGCAGCCAGGACAGGTTTATAATACGTATCTTTGTTAAATAACTTCATCATAGGCTGAACCATGGTTGAAGCTTTGTCCGTCATGTTTGTAAGAAGACCTACATGGGTAGGAAAATGAACGATTTGAAACCAACACTCAGAGCGTCATTGTAATATAAACATATTTATTTAACATTTTGATATTATATACTTTGAACTCTTTTACAAGACTGTTCTCAAAACACTAAATATTCATAAATATTCCCACATTGTTCCCAGAACCATTATGGTTGTGTAAGATAGGTCATGTTGGTAAACTTATGGAATTGATTGGCATAAGAAAACATTTTAAAAGTTGCTAAAATTTCCCATTTAATCAATGTTATAGCTCTGGTAAGTATATAGACAAAAGTTAAGCTTTAAGATAAAGACACTGTAGTAAGTAACGAGTTAGAAAGCGATTATTATTTCATTATTATTATTATTTCCCTTTATTTTAAGAAAGCTTCTGGTATTTGTTCCCTATTTAAGACAAGAATAAAAACTAGCATGCCGATAGTCACAACATTATACAATCTATTCACATGTAGTATCATGCTTTGTGCCTTAAATGATTTGTTTCTCTGAAATAAAACAGTTAAGTTAATCGTACCTACTAACGGAACGGTGACATACATAAGGCCCGAACTCATTAATACTCAACACAAACCAACATTTTCAATCTATAATGTAATTTTTATTTGTTAAGAAAGGAACAGATGTATAAGTATTTTTCTTTAGTAACAAAACCTACTTACTTAACACTATTACTATCATTGAAAAGTTTGAGCTTCGTATATGTTATGTCAATGTAAGTACTCAAAATAATTAATTGCACCCCGAAAAAAATCAATCACACTATATCCTATATGGAATTAGGTACTGATTGCCTAAAGGCAAACTATATTATTTTATATGTATTTGATGTTAAATAAACATAAATATGTATACATACGATTTAACATCAATTATTGTCCAAATGATACATATAATTTATGCTCTGTCACCGGTGGAGAATCTTTAAGGATAGGACAAGCATTAAAACATGAAGTAAGATTGTGTCAGATCTGTCAGTATTTCCTCCCGCTCTACACGGAAGGGAGAATATCTTACCTCCAACAGAATTGTTGACCTCTGATTTGCTTATATTTCCATCTTCTGTCAGTGAACCTGCTAGGCCACCAAACATCTGGCCAAAGAAGTTCTCAATCCCCTTCTCAAATCCCTCTAGTGATTCTCCTGATTTTCCCAACATGTCGCCGAGGAAGCTAGCATCATCGAAATCTTCTTCGTCAGACGATTCATCCTGTTCTTCATCTGAATCGAAGAAACCAATGTTCTTTCCGAATCCGGAAAAGGTTCTTTGTGTTTCATAAGCGGCCTGCTGCATTCCTGTGAACGTTCCCTGCAAATACATATTTGGCATAATATACCTATTTAATATCGGAACGAGACGTTTGGTAACGACCAGAACAAGCCGAAGATGACTTGTTCTTAGCGCTAAGTTATAGGTTTAAAACAAAACACATTATTTTAAACATTGCATTTGCTTCGACATTTTGTCGATCGTTGAATATACAATGTATATTGCTTATATCATGTATCAAACATCGGCGAGACGTTTACCAGAAGATCTGAAGAGGATACAAAGTATATGGCGTTGCGGATGTATTCTGATTAAACGCAAAATGTTTTAGTTCAGAGTTGGCATCTCATCAATGATTATTCATCTATGATCAGAAGGAAATTAGCTTAAACGTACACGTTTGTGACTAACACATATACTCATTGCATTGACATGGACATCAGTGTTTACAATTTAAGCCAAAGTTTTCAAATAGTCATTGGATTTGCTAGATTTCGAAAATACCATTATAAAAAGAAAAAAAAAGTTCTCTTGCTTTGAGTTATATTCTACTTAGCATCACAAAACGGTTTTCTCAGTCATATCATACATGTATATAAGACAATTTTTTGAAAGCACGTTGGCGACATCACGTGTAATAATGAATAAGCAGGTTGGTGCCTCGGAAGACGGAAATTTAATATCCGAACAATATTTCGGCAAATTTCTTATCGAACGAAATAGAAATTTTGCCTGGTAGTAAATGTGCATTAGCATAAATATATTCACGTTTGACCAAGTGACCTCGAAATTCTTTGATTGTACTGAAGGATCACCGGATATCCAATTATTCAGCACCATGTGTAATAAATATTAATAGCATAGTCACTTTAATATATTTAACTATATAGTGTATAGGTCGTATTTGTCATGGTCTTGCTTACCTCATTGATTTTCTCTTTTGACGTCTTGTACCATTTAAGGATCCTTTTCATATGGTTCCGGGACAGTTTTAGACGATCTTTAATAAGGTTGATAACAATCAACAACATAACATAATCATAGACGTTTTTTATCATACTATTTGATAATTCAACTGTTTTTAAAGTAAAATGCAGCTGATGTCTTCATTCACTTCTTCGTGAAGATATCGAAAACATTAGTATACCTATAATCACAGAGGGTAGGCGCGGTCGCAGGTTACAATGGATGTTAGATGACAATAGCCCTTACCGAATATGATATAATATGAACAATAACATGATGGTTTTTTTCATCTGACATCCATTTTTCTCATATGGGAACACTCCACCAACATCCTGTGCCATTAAGCACATCATACAAGGTTTATTTACTGTATAACGGCTGTATAAAATACAGAACAACTTCGATAAGTCGATGTGGAGTGATCAACATCGTATATGTATGAAACCAATCGACTCATCGGGACTTCGACTCACAAATTATAGAACAATAGCCGACGATCTTTCCGTTGTGACACAATATGCTGCAGTGTTTAATTTGGATTAATAATCATTATGATCAAACAATGACTATCGCGTAATCAGAGAATGAAGCATGGTAATGCAAATACTACCTGGTAGTTTTTCTGGTTTTTTGAAGGTTTTGAAGGCAGACAGTGCTTCCATGATCCTCTGACTATCCTCCAAGGGCAGATCAATCAACTTTTTTCCTTTTTCTGCAAACACATCCATATACAAAATTTAAAAAAAACAGAAGGAAGGAAATTATAATTATAAAGAAACAGATTTTTTTAACCATCTCAACTCCGCTTCAGCCTTCAATTGAATATACATTACTTCAATAATTCTAAGATAATACTTTCGGAAAGACAGTGCCTGAGTGAGAAAACTTCAAATGAGAAAAAAATATCATTTACCGTGTCCCAAAGCAAAGCTGATTGTCCTTCATATCTCAGTGTTAATTGAAGTGATGACATTTCTGTTTATGTTCCTACGTATACATTGGTAAACAAGTTACAAAAAGTAAGTATATTCCCGTTTTGGAATTTAGTTTATAATGTCTTGATAAAATAAAACTCAGATTGATCACATAATAGAGATATCCGCCCTTCCTGTTAGGTATAGGTTGTGACGTTACTATTTTGTGAACTTCGTTTTCGCTAAAATAACATGACGTTACGCTCAATGACGTTACAATAAATATGTGTACGCGAAGGCGAACTAACTCTATGATATGTAAGTATGGAATATTGACACAATATTTTATCCTTTTCGAAATGAAAATAATCCTGGTTATATCAATTACTATTAATTTTTTAACTACTTGTAGAACCAAAATGACACCGATTTTAATTAGAAGTCTCTCTAGGCACTGTTATGCTATTGCTACCGTTGTTGAAATGTATCGACCGGTTTGAGATAGTGAATCAAATGTCTGTGCGAGTTAATGTTTTGTAAGTGCACAATGGAATTCTTATCTGTTGGCTATCTAAAACATTAGATCTAAAACCGTTAAAATAATATGACCCTTTTATCCGGATAGGTGGTAAAATAAGCTACCGCTATAATTGGAATATTGTTGAAATGTAGTATCTGATGACAAACATTACTAATATTATACTGTTAAAAAGATATTTGCCTGTTATGTGTAGATTCTTTCTTTTTAAAGACACAATATTATACGAAGCTTTTTGGCAAAGCTTATAATTGTTTGAGATGAAACGTGTACATATTTTAATTATATTTTTATAACATATGCAGTATTATTATCATAAATGGATATGATGACTACAGAAAATAACATTACATTATCTTGATCTTTCCATCCTCGGTACTTCAATTTCTGAATTAAGGTTCTTTACATTTAACCAGGAAAGTCAAAACCATAATACCACTTACAAGCGCTCTTTAGTAAGGTATTTGCAGTGTGCTTCCATTTTAAGCAATGCTGTGTGCTGTTCATATGTGGATTAAGATTGTACCATGCCATGAACCTAGTTAGTATTGTCCCGAATCGGGGTGTATTACTTCGATGTATGTATGGCACATTGCAACTCCGTCATTTCAAACACCATTGATCAACATGTTGCAAAAATGTGATATTGATGAATATGGTACTCAAACCTGTAGTTATTTATCATTGAAGACATTGAAGTTTGGGTTCTCGATGTAATAAAAGGGCGGAATCGTGTTCAAGTTACAATTGATATGATTATCTCGTTTAGCTGAATGCTAACCCATATAATCCATCAAATTACTTTTACCTAATTCATTGAAGTAGTATTGAATATCTGCTTGCGTCAAGCAACTGATGTAAAGGAACAAATTGCGCATTTGTTTCAATTATATAGTTGGCAAGTACATGTCAAGTTTGAAGTGTACAACGTTAAAGCAACTCCAATAAGGTAAAAGTACGAAGCTTGACGGATGATATGGGCAACTGTGTTTGGGAGACTGTGATTTGCTTTTTTGTATACCCAGAACTGTACTATCCACTTACTTACGCTACCCTAATGAAAACACAACGCCGTGCCATAAGACAGATGCTCCCAATCCATGTGTACTGGTCATTCAAATTTCTATTACATGATGAAAGATCTTTTCCTGGTAACTTTTAACTTACATTTTACATATTTTGCAAAAACTGATTTTCTTTCATTATTCTTTAAGCCCGTTTATGAATAAAATGTCGTTTTAAATGCAATACATACAAAATTATGTTTTTTTTGGTATTCATATATATGGAAGGGAAACAGAAGTCCTAGAGCGCAGTGTATCTCGTGATCAAGAATTATTACTGCCGTAAGAAGTTCCTTCATGTATCATACATCAAAAAGATGTGCGTCTGTATTCACTGTATCAGGCATTGAATAGGCATACTTCATTATTTCTGTGATTGCAATTAATGGAAATTAAGCATTTATCGCTAGGTGTGTTAGGTAACATTATCAGTTATTACCATTTCCTACGGTAACTGAGGACGATTTGAAAAATGTTAAAGTGAATAGTCGGGCAAAGATAACTAGTCTAAATGCGTTCATTGGCTTTCCAGAAGTTCTCACATATTAATACGACGGTCAAGTTCTGCTTAGTTCCCAGTTCTGACCATTAAAGGAAAGAAAAGTTGAAAGCATTGAAAGCGAGGCTGCGTGGAAATGTAACCACAGACATAGTGAGCCGGGAGACGTTTTAGAATTTCCATACTTTAAATTAATTTTTTCGTACGCAGACAGATTTTGACGAGAGATTTTATTTTTCCATTTCATAAGAAATTATCCTGGATACATTCACACCATTTTACCGACTTTAGCCACCCTTGCCCGACTGTTCACTTTAAAGAATTTTGTCTAAAAAATATTATATTATATAGTAACTGTAACTTGCATTGTTGGAAAATCTATATCGAAACTTCTCAAAATATAAACAGCAGTGAATAGGTGTCTTTCAGTTCCTTAAGGAAGTACAAATGTTACAGTGAAAATTTAAAGAGCGGGAAAAATCGTATCCTGTGGTTTGATCTAATAGAGACTCCAATAAACAATTGCATATAATTCAAGTTTCTTGTCATGAAGAAAATTGCAAAATGAACCAATGTACTTGGCATTGCGATAAATACACTTCACAACAATATAAACTATACTTAACAGTACATTTTGGGGCCTGCTGTATATACGATGGTCAAGTATGTCAAAATATCTTCAGAATCCCTATTTTGAGTCTAAAGGGGAGCACACTAATACTTTCGCTAAAATATAAAATACATCAACATTCCTTATAAACTTACATCACAGAAGTCAAAGTGAGTTCTTCTGCTTAATTTTTCCCCATAGCTACTGTGATATGTATCTATGGTGGAACTTAAGTTAAGGAATTCCTAAAGTTGAGGAATGAGGACGAACCTTGTCTATTGTATATTTATACACATTTCTATGAAAATAAATTGTGTTTAACTTCTCCAGGAGGTATTTCTAGTGTTCGGTCACGATGTTTAGGTATATAATCTGGCATTGTAGGAGGTGGTCAATCCAAAACTTGAAACAGCTAGATTAAGTGAACTTGTTATATGTCAAAGATACTGATATAATCAAATACGCAGAGAAAAGAGACAAAGTTTTTTTTTTTTTTTTTTTTACATTTACTATACAATCAAAAGTATTTAAAAAATCAAAAAAATCCATACATCGTTCGTGATTTTTATGAGTTTTTGGAATCAACTTCATCGGAAACTATAAAGATACACAATGATATTCGTTATTCAATAACAATTAACGATGTATTCATGATTCCTTACCATACAAAGGGATACAACTCCTTTAGATATACGATATATATTGCCTCGACTGCAGTGATTGATAATATCAGGACATACAGATATTCACAACCTCTAAACATAAAACCTGTACAACGTAAGGTGCACTATATCGAACTGTCTACACATTCGTAATCATATATAATGATATATGTTTGTATCCGTTCATATCTTAATGGTCAATGTTAAACCATACATTAATACTTAAAATTACTGATATGCATGAAGTTTCATTAACAGCACACAGATAAGACAGCTTGAAATCAAGAATCGTTTCTGCCGTAAGAAGTTCCTTCATGTATCAATCATACTTAAGCCTATAGGAATGCATGAGGAATATGGAGTAGTCAAACCTTAAACGACCCAGGTGATTTATAGAATCACATGCGACGGTAAATCAATAACTATAACTTATGTTATTATATCATTGTTATAAATGACACTTACTTCTCTTCTTATGCTGTAGTGATAGAATGGTTATAGTTTTTTAAATAATGTTTCTCATCAATATTATGATTTCGTTTTCGTGTTCAATGGAATGAAAAAAGATGTGCGTCTGTATTTACTGTATCAGGCATTGAATAGGCATACTTCATTATTTCTGTGATTGCAATTAATGGAAATTAAGCATTTATTACTAGGTGTGTTAGGTAACATTATCAGTTATTACCATTTCCTACGGTAACTGAGGACGATGTGAAAAAAGTTTAAGAATTTTGTGTAAACAAGACATTATATTATATAGTAACTGTAACTTACAGTGTTGGATAATCTATATCGAAATTTCTCAAATATAAACAGCCGTGAATTGGTGTCTTTCAGTTGCTTTAGGAAGTACAAATGTTACAGTAAAAATTTGAAGAGCGGGAAAAATCGTATCCTGTGGTTTGATCCAATCGAGACTCCAATAAACAATTGAATATAATTCAAGTTCCTTGTTATAAAGAAAATTGCAAAATGAACCAATGTACTTGGCATTGCGATAAATACACTTCACAACAATATAAACTATACTTAACAGTACATTTTGGGGCCTGCTGTATGTACGATGGTCAAGTATGTCAAAATATCTTCATCGTCCTTATTTTGAGTCTAAAGGGGAGCACACTAATACTTTCGCTAAAATATAAAATACATCAACATTCCTTATAAACTTACATCACAGAAGTCAAAGTGAGTTCCTCTGCTTAATTTTCCCCCAATAACTACTGTGATATGTATCTATGGTGGAACTTAAGTTAAGGAATTCCTAAAGTTGAGGAATGAGGGCGAACCTTGTCTTTTGTATATTTATACACATTTCTATGAAAATAAATTTTGTTAAACTTCTCTAGGAAATATTTCTAGTGTTCGGTCACGATGTTAAGGTATATAATCTGTCATTGTAGGAGGTGGTCAATACAAAACTTGAAACAGCCAGATTAAGTGAATTTGTTATATTGCAACACAAAATAAACCAAAATTCCCCACATTAAAATGCATATAGTCGAAATACAGAGCAAAGCATTAATTAAGATGAGTATGAAAATCAAAGCTCCAATATCATTTGTAATATTCAATCCTGAATGAACAATGCAGTTTTAGTGTGAAAAAGGAATAAATCCTGAAAATTTGTTTTCATTCAATTCAATATAAATGACGACGATTATAGACAAAAATAAGGTTTTGAATAAACTAGACATAGTTTGTGTTATTGATGTTCATGTTGTCTGATTGTATTTCAAAAATGCATTCCTTAATGGTGGAAGAATGGTTTGCCTTCGCGAAACAGTGAATCCCTATGATATGGCAACATTTGTTATCATCATTTTGTTACTACAAATTGATTTTGGTAGCCATGGTTTAACTATAATCCTGTCGTACATGGAATGATCATGACTCCACTCAAGATAGCGGTCATGTTGTGAATTTTTTATTTTTAATTAATTTGTAATGGTCAAATAGCTGTTTAAATATAAAATGCAAAAACTTACATAGCACGTATATATATATATATATATATATATATATATATTGTATAAAGAGCCTTATCATGGGGTTAAACTACTTAACAAATATAAAGTGTATAGAAAATGTTTTCCGTTTATAATTGCGAGAAATTGATGAAATAAATCAGAATTTCCGTTCAGCAGTATGCTAAAGTGTACGAGAAACTTGATAGACTCAAGCCAGTCACACATATATATCGCAATCATTCGTCCAAATACGTGTTTTTGTCTTTCTTTTAGATATAACAAGTGCATTATATTTAGCATAATCATGATAAATATTGAAATAAAATAACACAATTTTTATAAATGTACCAGTTGCCTTAATTTATTTTTTATCAATGTAGGCTACTGATATAATTAATGTTAATATTACGATATATATGTGTATCAGTAGAGTACAGTATTCATAGATGAAGCAGAAAAGATAAAAGATACGCAAAACATTGATTAGTTTGAATTTCATCTTTTATTAAGTAAACGGGAAAGACTGGGCAAGTCTTTTTTAATTGCAAGATATGCATACAAATAAATAATCTAATAAATAATGGAACGTTTTTGTATACTGAGATATGTTCATATAGAATTTACACAAATGTACAACATTAAACAATATATTGGCAGGTATATTTACAAACGTGCTATTTCACAAACTTGCATAAGGATTATTTTTGTATTTTGTTCTGAAACTGACTTGTGGTCTTAAACGAAACAAAAAAATCGTATCGAAAAAAGATGCACTATAATAATAATGGAAATATAAATTCAATCAAAATTGTCCCCTTCTGGTATTAAATCAAATAATGATATCCGGTAAAAAAATGGTAATGGCAAACAAGATTTTTCTTCTTAAATTCATAAAGTTTGAAAAAGCAAAGCTTAAAACTTCACGGAATGGTAAATAACGAGAACATTATCACGTAATTCTTATTTAATATAATCTAGAAATATCACATGAATACGCAGAAAGACCCACTTGTGGGAATACAAATAATGTAAAACATGATAAAGAGACAATATCTACAAAGACTATATATGGTAAATATATTGTATTACTTAACTTGCTTTTCGTCTTTTCTGATGCAGTATTAGATTCTTCTGTCCTTGTTAGTAGTATAAAGACACTCATGTTTTGAGAATAACCACATATCGACGAAGAGAATCAATTTAATGTTATCATATATTGTAAATAAAATCATCTGCCCCAAGAACAAATATCTCTTTTTTTCAAGAAACTTTACCTCAGCAAATTTGTTCTGTAATATAACGACTAAACTTTAATCATTAGGTATTCTGTATCAATTCTTTTTTTCTCATAACTATTTGGATCAACTCCGATATTAAATTCGATAACATACTATTTTTATATTAGAAGTGGGTGTATTTTCGATTGATTATATAGTCTTGTGAATTAAAACAAATACAGAACTAGTTCAATATTCTTGGCAGGGACCATAAAGGTTTTAAAAAATGCTTATAAATATGAAAGGTTACAAAAACAATGGAATAGAAAATGATAATATAAATCAGAAATACACATAAAAACCCAGCATTATCTATATAGTTTGAAAAAATCCGGTTTCATTATGATAACAAAGTATTCATTAAAAATTCAGAAATAAGATGTAAAATACGCACTCGAACACTTAATGAATGTATTTGACTAAACAGTAGATGCAAATTATTATTATTATTTTTTTTAAATGATATAAAAAATGAAATTCTTAACTCGGAAATAAATAAGAAAGATTAAATTGTTGTAGAGAAATTGACAGACGAAAGCAAAAAAGTTATGATGCAGATTCTTAGTATCTTTCAGTTACTTTTCTCAACTTGTGTATAACTGAGGAAGTAAGAATCTGCATATCTTGTTCTAGATTGCAGAGATATATTCACTAAAATTAGTCATTTTAGTTATAAGGTGCATCTACTGGTAGCAAGAAGGATATAGGAGGTATAATATTGGTGATGGGTTCCTTTCATCATGTTAATGGTCAATCGGAAAAACATCAACATGAAAACGGCAGTATGTATTAATGTCAAAGATACTGATATAATCAAATACGCAGAGAAAAGAGACAAAGTTTTTTTTACATTTACCATACAGTCAAAAGTATTTAAAAAGTCAAAAAATTCCATACATTGTTCGTGATTTTTATGAGTTTTTGGAGTTAACTTCATCGGAAACTATAAAGATAAACAATGATATTCGTTATTCAATAACAATTAACGATGTATCCATGATTCTTTACCATACAAAGGGATACAACTCCTTTAGATATACGTTATAAATTGCCTCGGCTGCAGTGATTGATAATATCAGGACATACATATATTCACAACCTCTAAACATAAAACCTGTACAACGTAAGGTGCACTATATCGAACTGTCTTCACATTCGTAATCATATATAATGATATATGTTTGTATCCGTTCATATCTTAATGGTCAATATTAAACCATACATTGATACTTATAATTACTGATATGCATGAAGTTTCATCAACAGTACACAGCTAAGACAGCTTGAATAACAATTGAACCTTGGCTTAAATTACTGTTAAAAGTGAGATTCGCGAACGATAATGCTTGCATCATCTTTGATATTTCTTCCAATAACTGTTTTATACCGGCCTAACGATCCTTGTTATTTATTTAGATTAACAGTACAAGTTATTTTAAAAGAATCGGGTAAATCGGGACAAGTTATTTTAAAAGAATCGGGTAAATCGGGATCTGGTATTAAAGTCACATTTTTTCCATAGCATTTCTGTTTCTAAATTCGGTCTTAGTTTATTTATTGATTATCACCGATTCTTTCTCTAATGTAAACTGCTAAAATTGCAAGTATTCTTGATTTTCGTACTGCTAAACCAAGAACTTTTGAATAGTTATAACACGTAATTAAAAAATATAGCTTTGATAACATACGCATTGGATTAGATTGAATTGTAAAATAGCTAAGTGTGCATTCTTAGTATCTTTTTTAATTATCAATATATGGGATTTAGATGAGATTCATCTCAGGCAAAGTAATCCCCAACTGTTCAAAAACCCGTTTAGTACAAAATCACTAAAAGACATACATAATGTTCGAAAGATTTCTTAAACAAATGAGAACATGCTTCATGTCCAAATAATTGACTGGACCATAGACTCGACTTTATAACCTTACAATTCTTCCTTACACACTCTCACGAACGCACAAACCACTATTAGGTTCTTCAAGCGATATATCACTTTTGAAGTCAGTGAGTTGTTTTAAAAACTTCATTCTTCACTTATTTCACGAGATTTAATCTGCAAGGTAATAGAGGATACAAAATATAATGGATACGGTCCTTATCATATTGCTACTGCTCTGTCATTTCCTAGACTTGAGGGTTCTGACAACATCCCGAGAAATGCTTGGATTACGAATGGAAGGATTTTACTACCAATGACATTGGCATGTAGAGATTTCTAATTGAATGTTTATAAAGAGTTAATATACCAATCATCAAAACGAGACATTTCATGGAATATTGTCAGATTTTTCATATAACAGAGTGAGATAGGGTTAATAATCTAAAGTATACTCAATATGAACTGTCCTTAAAAGAATATGAGCACTATAATTTGAGGTTTTTTTATTGGATGGGGGTATACTTTTCATCTATTACATAAACCGCTTCACATGAAATATATCATTTATTGCCCTAGATAAAATTTGACACAAATTCACTTATTTTAAAGAGGATGTATCGTAATTTAGAAAGAAAACATATTAGTTTATAAAGAAATATTCTAAGCAGGCTGATTCTCACCTTCTTTAGGTGCCTCCTCTGTTGGCGCTGGTGCCTGTTCTGTTGGCGCCTGTTCTGTTTGCGCTTGTTCTGTAGGAGCCTGCTCTGTCTGCGCTTGTTCTGTAGGTGCTTCTTCTGATTTTGGTGCATCCTTTGTCGTTGTTTCTTCGCCCTCCTTCTTCATATCTTTTCTGACCTTGTATCCTTTAAATCCGGCTTGGATTTTAGTCGCTGCTTTGGCCACGTCTGGGTCATTGAGGTCGATGTCCACCGATTCTTGCTGTGTCTCCTGTTTTACTTCCTCTGGCTTTGTTTCCTCCTGTTTCGCTTCCTCTTTTTGCTCGGTCTTCGTCTCTCCCTCTGTCTGGGGTGTCTCTTCAGAAGGCTTACCTTCTGTCTGAAGGTTTTCCTTCACTTCCTTTCTTGTTTTGTAGCCACGGAACCCAGCCTGAATTTTCAGGGCTGCTTGGGCCGTCTCTGGATCATCCAAGTCAATATCAACGTCTTCTTCTTGTTTCTCAACAGTTTTTTCTTCAGTTTGGGTGGGGGCAGAATCCTGCACAAATATAATACATTTACGTTTAGTTCATTGATTATGCTAAGAATTGGCTACTTGGAATAAAAACCTTTTATAATTATCATAAAAACTTGAAATACAGTTCAATCTGAAAAAAGACATTGCAATTAGTTATAAAATCTAATCACGAAATAAGTTTACGTACGTATATACATGTAGTTACCTGCAATATAATTATTAGGTGAATTTATGATTGAACAGTATATTTTAATAACCTAAACTGGAAAAGAACAGGAGAGAAATAAACCATTTTTATTATCAATAACCGACACGCCTACAATAAAAATATTAATCAAGGTATTCATATTCAATTAAACAACAGTCATATAAAAAGAACATGTAAGTATGATGAAACATATTTTTAGAATTTAGGCATTATCATATACTCCATTCACCTGACTGCTATATTCTCACAAACTGAACTTATACGCTCGGTATTCCGACATATAATGCTATACGAATGATATGAGATGACCCTGCTCAATTCTTCTAGCTAAAAAAAGACCGGTCAAGTAAAATCCATCACAATACATCGGTAGTCACATAACTAGTAATTTGTGCTAGTTTCACTTGCTGAGACATCTAATTTACTCTGTGTTATGGGGTAGGAAGGCCAAATAGAAACCGAATAATAGGACGAGTGGAAGATTTAACACAGAATAGAAACAGGAAATCGTCAATGAATGTTACACTTAGATTACACACTTTATGGATTTTTTTCCCGAGAATGATACTTGTATTAGATCAATATAATCTTGGTCTGCCAGTTTTGGTTCTGTTGTATCAGTGGCGACTGATCGAATTGGGAGATTTTTACGATTGGTTTGGCTTAATTTGAAAATATCCTGTCAACAACTAAGATAATTAAGATAGTTACTTCCGTATGAAGCATCCATATCCATACCATGCGTTCCATTTGCAGATTCGTACCAGTTGTATCGATATGAATCTACTGTATCCCTAATGGAATGCGCTGCACCAGCCGAACCAAACCGGTACAAGTGATTTATTTCTTGAAGCGTACCACTTGGATCCAAGATGGCGTACTGGAGATATTTCATTTGTCAACGAAATGGTTTTTTTTTTCTTGAAATGAAATTACAGATTAATTCTTTCAGTGTATGCCGAAACTTGTAAGGTATTTCTTTGATATCCATCTTATTGTCCACACCGAAAATACTTGGCTTTTACTTTCAAAGCGTATTTTGCCATGATCTGGGTGCCGCCATCATGGCAAAATACGAACGCGTTCCTATCAGCGGTGCCGTATCAATTCAGTAAAACTGGTAGGAATCTGCAAAAGAAACGCATGAATAGACTGGCAACCAAACCCTAAGTTATTAGTTATTAATACAATTTCCTCCGTAGAAATCAAATACTAGAGTATATTTCGTTAGTTAAAAACTGAGAAAGAGACATATCGCTGGGCCATAAAATGATTTTGAGCTGATTCGAACATTATGGTGATGAATGTAGCATATGCAGTGATTTTTAGGTGTTTGAAACTATGGTATACGCATGTGTCCCCCCATCCCTCCGATATGTCTGAACTTAGGTATACTCTCTACTGTTACCTCAACAAAACATAATGAAACAGCGTCTACAAAAATAATTAGTTCCTTAATACTGTAATAATTTCGCGGGTGTAAACGACTTACTGTTTTGGCATTTTTTGCGGGAGTTAATTTTCGCGAATTATCCTTTATAATATGTAAAACCATGATTTTGATAATATTTAACTTCGCGAATATTGGGTGGAACCGCAAATTTAGCAATATTAAAACCCCACGAATATTAGAACTATACAGTATAAACATAATTGAATTGTAATAAGTAGTTTTCGCTTTTGAAGTTGCCACTATGTGACATCATTATTAGTTAACATGACAATGAGGATTTGTTGACTTGAAAAGAACTCTAACAAACAAACTACGCCATAATGCACGAGAGCATATGACTCCGTAATGAAAACAGGAATTAACCCAGATTCTTGACAGATTAATCTTCGGCTATTTAAGAGTACATAGAGACATCATTTGGCTCGTGACAAACATTCCAACATAAATAGCTATCCAATTACCATGAATAGACTAGAATTTACAGCCGAGTAGTTACTGCGGAGGGAAGCCTCTTGATGACCACCAACATTATCGATTACAGTTTTGTTTTGTTTTGTCAACTTAACAAGAAGAAAGAACATCTTACAGCTAGATTAACTCGTAAACTTTAAAAACAAATCAGTGTAGCCAACCGTCAACTTCAAAATTTCTTATTTAATTAATAACTTAGAACAACAGAACATAGCAAGCCTTATAACATTTTGAGCTACAACTGTATAACAATTAATTTTACTAACATTTAAACGAGAACCTCAGTAGTATATAACCTCCAATATACTCTATCTTGTCAACTTCATTCAAAACTCTCAAGATTACAGTAATTTACCACCTTTATAATTACTTAGATTGTTTTGTAAACGTTTTCGCATATTTTCCACAACTGAAACAGTCCCATCAATAGAAAGAGAAAAAACTTTAGAATAAACCTTAGCAGCAGTTGAATGTCGATGCGAGTGGTAGTTTATGGGTAAAAATACACGTTGTTACAAAGTCTCTGAATATAATTTGTAGCGTACGAAAAATATGATTCGAGTATTAAAAAAGTATCATTCATAGTGCTTCATGTTCTCTATGTTCCCATGAAACTACAATGTACCACAAAATGTTCATGCGTCCAGTAGCTCGAAAAGCTAACTAAACTTGTGCGTGTGTTCCGATAGTGGAAGATAATTGACAGTGATGAACTTGGATCCAGCGCTGGGTCAGTTGTACAAATGTTCATAACCTTATAGAGTCATTCAACAAAAATAGTGAGGGGAATGGCTAGGTCAGGGAATCAATTGTTGTACAAAAGATTCATAACCTGTAGCATAATGTGTTACAAACAAGAAAATTGGAGAGTTCTACTCAAATATAATCAGGTTATCATAGAGTTTGTCATATTGATGAAAATGAACACAGAGGTATGATTGGTTGATTGGTCAAGTCAAAAACATGAATGTTAAGTCAAGCAACATAATTTCCCTAATTTCTCAGGAATATCTGAGAAATATGAAAAGAACAATGTGAAATCATCTGCTTCAGTAAAATTAAAAAAGTCGACAACTTTTCATAAACATTTACATGAAAAACATCGGAAATTATATACAAGTTAAAGAGAAACAATTAAGCATGTACAGATGCTAATATATGAATCAAATCAAGTTTCTTTACGGAATTAAATTAAATACAAACACAAACAACGAGAAACGCCAGAAAAAAAAACAACAATGTATCAATCATTTACAATACCTAAAGGAAAATCAATCACAGGGATACAAGACAAAATACTACGTCAGAATTGTTTTTTTAAACGTTTGCATTTGAAATCAATAATTTAACTGCCTCAAGGTTGATTCGTTTTTAAGACAAATCGGCCACTGAGGTAGAGGAATTACTTCTATAGAAATACATATCAATCTAACATGCATCCAGCCAGCCAGCTACTCCTAACTACGGACATTAAAGTCCTGAAAATAGAATGCCAGTGTGCTGCTTTCTTACAAAGTGTGACATTTATAAACCTGAACCAAACCTTTACAAAGCAAACTCAAAATGACGTACCGCCACAAAATGTCAATAATCGCGATAGGGGTCTAACTGATCTGAAAAGAAACATAAAATGATCTACATAATCCAAATACCAGCATTCCAAATCAAATACGAAAATGGTTGAATAACGGTACAATAAGACAAAGGATATCCTCCAACTAAGGGATTGTCAACCTCACCACACGTAACGACGATAGGATTTCTGCTTATGATGCCATGAGCGGCTGAAACACCACTCATGCAAGCAGATGCAGTCACCAGCATGCGATGCGTAGAAAAAAATGACATTCAAACCTTTCGAACTTTTGCTTTTCTTGCCCGGAGGCCTTTAAAGCTAGCCTGAATCTTAACGGTTGCCTTCTCCACTTCTGGATCTGTCAAGTCAATATCTATGACTTCCGCATCCGGAGGCTCATTGTTTGTATGATTCAGTGACTCTTTTATCGTTGTCTGGAAGTGTGAATAATAGATGAGAATTGGATGTTTCTGCTGCAGTAAATTATTTCATTACAGGAAAATGTCACTGATAAGGTGATAACTGATACAAATGTTTTCCTTCCAACCATTTCAGCTGTTATCAAATGTTCCAAAAGGAGTTTCGTTGTTCGAAAATGTTTTGATTTGATTTATTCTCCCCTAAATTTCACTTAACCAATTTACAGAAAGAGATAAGAAGAAAAAAGAGGTGCAATTACAGAAGAAAGTGGTACCTTGCAATTTTTCTGCTTATAGACTTTACTTTTCTAAACGGGGAAGGGGATTTTGATTACAAACACCAACAACCAAATAAAGGCGGCATATAGAACGTTTATTTTAACTTTTCAGCAATTTTTAAAAACAAGATTGAAATTAAACACTTATAATATTAACCGTATTTGTAAGATACTGTTCGGAAAAAACTAACGCCAAATTATTTTTAAACCAAAAATTGCCATCGATAACAGGTTAATATCCAACCTTTGGTTTTCCAAACTTTCTTGACTTGAGCCCTTTAAAGGTTGCTTGGATTTTTGCTGCTGCTTTTTCTACTTCCGGGTCATTTAAATCGATGTCAATTTCCTCTTCTTTAGGGACATTGACAGTTGCAGCAGGGGGTTCAGGGATAGTATGTGTTAATAACGTTGGAGACTGCAATTGATTTTCATAATTACAAATAGTAAGTGTGTTAATCAATTAATATAGTAGATAACTTAAGTAAATTGTATACTATCAAAAACCTAGTATAACCACGATGTTTTATACTAAATTATTAGATTGAAAAAAAATGTTTTCACAAATTTTTCTTAAATACAATTTGAGTTCTTAGTGTTTTTGTATGTATTTTTTTCCCAAAAAGGAATATGTGAAAATGAAATAATCTGTAATAAGACATATTTCCTCAATAATTCAAACCTTTTTTGATCCAAACTTTCGAGACTTTAGCCCTTTAAAGGTTGCTTGGATTTTTACCGCGGCTTTCGCAACTTCTGGATCATTTAAATCGATGTCAATTTCCTCTTCTTTAGGAACATTAGCAGTTGTGATAGGGGGTTCAGGTGAATTATGTGTTACTGTCGGTGAAGACTGCAATTGATTTTCATAATTACAGAGAGTGTGTTCATCTATTTATATAATAAGGACAACTGAATGAAATTGTGTATCATCGAAAACTCGGTATCGCCACAACTTTACATACCAATTATTAGATTGAAAAGAATGAGTCATTTACACATTTTATTTCTTACATACAATTAGATTTCTATGCGTTTGCATACATGTATTTACAAAAGGAATTAATCTTATGTAAAATTGAAATGATCTGTTATAGGTAATTCATTGACAATTCAAACCTTTTTTGATCCAAACTTTCGAGACTTTAGCCCTTTAAAGGTAGCTTGGATTTTTACAGCGGCTTTTGCAACTTCTGGATCATTTAAATCGATGTCAATTTCTTCTTCTTTAGGAACATTAACAGTTGTGATAGGGGGTTCAGGTGAATTATGTGTTACTGGCGGTGAAGACTGCAATTGATTTTCATAATTATAAAGAGTCTGTTTATCAATTAATACAATAAGGACAACTGAACGAAATTGTGTATTATCGTAAACCCGGTATCACAACAACTCTATAGACCAAATTATAAGATCGAAAAGATTGAGTAATTTACACATTTATTTTTTACACAGAATTCGATTTCTAAACGTTTATTTATTTACAAAAGGAATGAATCTGATGTCAAAAATAAATGATCTGTAATGGGTAATTCGTCAACAATTCAAACCTTTTTTGATCCAAACTTTCGAGACTTTAAGCCTTTAAAGGTAGACTGGATTTTCACAGCGGCCTTCGCAACTTCTGGGTCATTTAAATCGATATCAATGTCTTCCTGCTTGGGCGGAGATATTGGACAAGGGGGGACGGGTGAGGATGCAGTTTCGATGTTAATGGGTGAGGACTGTAAGTATGATAAATTATCTTGAGCAATATGGTTATCGTTCTGATAAATCGACCGGTAAATGCATGACTTTGGTCCAATCACAGATTAAAGAAAACATTTAGACAATACATGATGAAATTCATTTCTGTTCAAGTTGTTTAAGATTATATATGATAGCAATTATATTCAATAACTATTATTAGAAGCTAGAAAACTGACACCTGTCAGAAAGGGTCCCGCCCCTGCTAAGTTGGCCCTTAATATCAGTTAATGACTAGTGGCGTTTTGGATTTCCAGACCTATTAAAAACTATCACCATTATATTTAAATTCCCGAAAAAAACTATATACAAATTTTTAATGAAATCGGATATTTTTCATTAAATTTTGACTCCTTTAGAGAGTCATCTAGGTTTTTTTCGGAAACAAATATGTGTAGTTTCAAAACAATCAACAAAATAGTTTTAGAGGAAATGTCCTTAAACAAATTCTAGACGGAAGGACAGACAGAGAGACAGAAGAACACGATGATTACTATACATGGCTCACGCATCCACATCTCCGATGTGAGCCCTCATTACTAAGAATGCAAATCATAAAACATGAAAACCTTCTTGGCTCCAAATTTCCGCGACTTTAAACCTTTAAAGGTCGATTGTATTTTTAGAGCTGCCTTTTCAACTTCAGGATCATTTAAATCGATGTCAACTTCTTCCTCCATGGAAACGGGATTCCGAGACGAATCAGCCGGAGGGACCGAAAGTGGCGGTGGAGGAGGAGAAGGTTCGATGTTATAAGAAGGTAGGGTTGTAGACTGCAAAGAAGCGTCAACAACGTATAAGATTAGAAATAATGGTCTCTATTAAACCCCCAAACCGTTTTGTAATAAGGAATATCATAAAAATCATTATTAGTATTATTACAGTGATATTACAGTTGCCATATTTGACAACTGTGTTATTTTCAATATGGAAAAGCAATACATATGTTTTCCCGGTAGATGGCATTTATCGGGGAATTGTTCAAATGAAATCAGAATAAGTAGAAAATAATGCATTATCACAATACTTTGATTCCTCATCAATCAACGAGACTCAAACCTGTTTTGGCTTCAATTTCCGAAACTTGAGCCCTTTGAATGTTGACTGAATCTTTACGGCAGCTTTCGCAACCTCTGGGTCATTAAGATCAATGTCTATTATTTCCTCCCCATTTACAGTATCCACGGGAGGTGGACAGGATGAACCTTTGACGTTATTGATTGAAGAGGATGAAGAGGAAGATTGGGGCGTCTGCAAATAATAGTTTCGACAGCAGCAAGATTAAACATCTACAAAGATAGTGATTCCGATTACATTCTTCCATAAAAGAAAACTTCTAATAACCACTCCGAGGTATATCGGTATATATACTCCATGCAGTTTTAAAATTTCTATGAATTTCATATAGCTAACAACTAACAGATTTTCCTTACACTCTAGACAACAAATGTAGGTCGTGCATGCATTTCCTTTATTATTTTTTCTTGAACCAGACAAATGCCTGTTTAACTTACAAGAAAGTGAAATCTTCCCTTTCTTCTTAATTTACTATTATCGTTTCCAAATGTGTATTCGATATCTCCTACATTTTACTATATAAAGTATTATCCCAGAAAAGATCATATTATTCTCAATGATTTCGAGAAAAAAGAACCATCCAAATACTGAATAATGGAAATATATCTTGTCGTCACATACAATTTGAAATATTGCAAAAATTTAATTTGCTTGCATTTAAAATGCAAACAACACCACCCCTATACCACGACAATACCCCTACCACGACTAATGCAGACTAAGTGCAAGTTTTACAACTCCTGATTTTTTAACTAGCACCACATTTTCTAGAAACACAACAACGACAACCATGTGCAAACCTTATTGGCAAACTTTCGAGACTTCAAGCCTTTGAACGTTGATTGAATTTTAAGGGCTGCTTTTGCAACTTCAGGATCGTTCAAATCAATATCGATTTCTTCTTCGGCCGGTTTACTGTTGCAAAGTGGAGCATCCAATTTTGTGACGTTTACATTATTAATAGCCGTAGACTAATGTGAAAAGAGAAACATGAGAACATAGTTAAAAAGTCGAATAGAGCACACATATGATGACTACAATTTGTATTCACTGGTTAAATTTAACTCTGTTCAGAGGCAAACAAGTGTGAAAATATGCATTCTTCTTATCTTTTAAGATGACTCAAATGATTCTTATCAACTTACACAAGATATTTTACTCGTGTTGAAACTGATGGGTACACGAAATAAATACGTATCATGTTTAAAGTAGTGATGAAATGTTCCAGAAACAATATAGCACAGTAATACAACTTAGATAATTAACTTCATTCATGATAATTAGCTACACTGGATATATGGAATCACATTAGCATAATTTACAGAAAACAAGGCATTATAGAGGCATTCATACCCAATCATTCTGCTTGAGATCAGAAATTAAAGTTCTTATGTAGAAACAAGAAAGCAAAATGTCAAACCTCTACTTTGGCTGTGTTTGATTTCCGAAACTTTAATCCTTTAAATGTCGATTGGATTTTTATCGCTGCTTTTGCTACTTCTGGGTCATTGAGGTCAATATCAACCACTTCTTCTACATGTTCTACATTCTCCATCGAGTTTTGTGAAACTTGTGGGTCTATTAGTATGGATTCCTGTATGCAGGTTACGATCAAAATGAGATACACCGTCAACAACAAACAAGTTTTTCTTGAGAAAATAAGTGAAAGTTTTCTTATACACACTTTCAACAGAGAATCACATTTCATACGACAGTCTTTTTGAAAAAGATGAAAGGCATGCAGAAACAAAAATGAAAAATAAAGAAAGAAAGTAACCATTTGAAAAAATTGAAAAACCGACAACACTTTAAAAGAGAGAAGGCATGGTAAGACAAGTAGGAAAAATGGAAATTTACCACTGTTGACTTAGAGTATTCTAATAAGATTCAATGCTGTGTAAACTCACTTTCCAAGAAAAGAACAACATGCTAATTTAAATGATAAAGATAAAGTTGTCTTCCCAAGTAAATCCAAGTTGGGCATAACGCCATAGAAATATGCGAGATGTATACGCATTACATTGTCCTATGTAACAAAATGAAACTTTCTAAATTTATCTTCATGATGATACTGCAGTGAAAATTTTAATGGCATATATACTGAAGATTGTCAAAAGCAAAGAATATAATCGTCCTGAAAATCCTCAGAAGCAGGTAGTAACCCTGATAAGAAATTAACATTGATGGATCAAGTGAAAATTGACACGGCATGTTTAGTAATAATCAACATAAATTAGATATATGAAAACGAAAACATTTAAAAAATGCTCTTTCTTCAGACAAAGATAACACAAATGACAAAAACAACCACTGGATAAGGAAAATTAAAATTGTGCAAAATCAAAGTTCTAAAGGTAAAACACTCAAATCCTATTTTACTGAAAATAGTATTCTGGTTTTGACTACCGGTATTTACAACTCTACATGTGTCCATTTCTCCGAATCTGAAGTGATTTTCATGATCATGTTCACTTAAAACAGCAGTCGTACAATAAAATTCATCAAATGTATAAATGTATGGTCTACCCTTTGAAGATTACTGCCAAATATGAAAATGGAAACTAGTGATCTATACATGCAATCTCCTGCAATATGTAAAGTCAAATTACTGACAAAATGGAAAATATTTTTTCTACTGTGCCATGAAAACAAAGAAATGCAACTGCCGATGATACAAAAATGATAGGAGATCAGGTCTTCAAATCTGATTCATGATTCTTCCAATCATCTAAAATGCCAATTGCTGAATATCGTAAAAAATGTGAAATGAAAATGAGAGAAACTGACTTTGCACGACCAAAAAGTTATTTTACTACGTTGTGAACCATCCATGCACATATAAGATTTGAAAACTGAAACAAATGAAAATGACAGAATTTCTACGTGTGCCTTCAAACCTTTACACTTCTGAGTTCCTTCCTAGTTTTAAGGCCCTTAAATCCAGCCTGAATTTTAGTGGCAGCCTTTTCGACCTCAGGATCTGCCAAATCAATGTCTATCTCATTGTCGACAACCCTTACATACTTGTCGTCACTGCTGTCAGCGTATCCTCCGTCAGTCTTGTAAGCCGACTGTAACACAAGTTCACTTAGTCTTAGCACTACAACTGGTTTGAACAATATTGATCGGTACTAGCACTCGTAACTATAAACCTACAAGGTTTCAAGTAACAATTAGCAATAAAAACACATACTCATACTGTTGTAATGGTTTCACAGATAATCTGTACTCAACATTAGAGATATGATGCAAGGTATTTAAACAATGACTATTTTATGAGTGTCATTGACAGAATTTTTGAAAATCTTTACTTGTAAGAAAGATTTAAAATCCATGATCACAATCACAATGTAATATGCCAACAGCAAATAAAACAAATGTGACAAAAGCACTGAATGAATGTGAGTTACCTTTGCCTGCAGTCAAATTAAAAAGAAAATGAAAACTGTCATCAGAGTAGTGCGTGAAGATGTTGTCCCGATAAATTAGTTAAGTAAAATCTCGTGGGCGTACCGATAACGGCAGTGTGCATTAGACTATCGCTATCAGCAGTAGTACCTGGATAGCTAGAGCACTGATATAGCATATTCCGTTGAGAGATTATAGGATACTAATGGACACCTATTCACCTTTAACCTGCAGCTTACTACCGCAGCACCACATCAGATGCCCTAATCACCTGTCAATCAGTATTGAGAATTCTATCTGAGAATGCATCCTTTAATCTGGTTGGCAGACATTGTCATTTAAAGACAAGCCAAGTTAAGGAGAAGAAAAGTATAACTTTCTTGAGAACAACAGAAATGGTCGGTAATTGGAAGCTACCACACGAATTTTGAAACCGATGTGGAGTGTTAGAGGTAATATTTTGAAACATACTTGGCTACCATAACCCCAATATCGTCTCCTCTTACCATTGTCGGTATGGGCGAGACAATCAGAAAAAAATATTAGACTATATCAATGGATAGTTTTAATACAGAGAT
Source organism: Argopecten irradians (assembly GCF_041381155.1). NCBI lineage: Eukaryota > Metazoa > Mollusca > Bivalvia > Pectinida > Pectinidae > Argopecten > Argopecten irradians. The sequence continues at coordinate 18,826,579 of NC_091136.1, forward strand.
CAAAAACTCCAATAATCAGGCGAGTTAGAAAACAGAATGCCAGATACATTCAACTAATCATGTATGCATACATCTCTATCACGTAACATACCAGCTAGGGGATCACCACAAGCAGTGATATCAATTACCTTCACGGTCTGTACTGACACAAACCCACTGTGGGGATACATAAACCAACAGTGTTATAGCTACCGCCAAAATGTTTCCAAAAACAATCTTTAATTTCTTTAACAAAAGTACAAGATATCATGATTGCATTATCGATGCAAACGTATTGGATATTCTTACATTATATACGCTTATAACATGACCTTTTATGTAGGGACTAGTGTTGTTAATTGGTCTACTACTATAGCGGTCGTCGCAGTTTTGGAAACGTCTAGGAAATGCCAGGGGTCAGAAATCACACGCGGCAAACTGACAAACTACAAACTATGCAATAATGAATATTGATTTGGCAAGTCCCGCAGATACAACACTATTCGTTATTCACCAGCCCAAATACTGGTACGAGACAAGACAAGTGGGAGCTACAAATGCACAAGTATATCGCTTTCCTGAGGCAATCACCTCATGTTGAAAGTGCTGAACAGGTCAGTATGGGATTTAAAGGTTCATGGTCACGGGTGAATGATATGTCCTGCAATCTGTCCAAGACCTCTGCCTTACGAAAAATACACACTGTCAGCATAATACACAGAAAACAGAGAACAAGAACATGGGGCATATTACGATGGTTAATGCAAATATGAGGCTTGTATGGGGTTTCTAGTATTAGTTGCAGGGCTGCTATTTGTTGATGGAGCTCCGACTCCCCCCCCTAAGATATCAATGAAAATAAATGCAAATCATAGCCGCGTACTTACAATGTCTTAACATTAGACAGTATTTCAGTGCTATGAGTATGACATTGATGCTCTCTCTATCGTTGGATGTTTGTGCTCTAAAACTGATTCCCTCACAAAACAAGTGTTTGAGGGGGAATTGTGCCAAGCCATGCATTTAACCCCGTGCATAAAAAATGAAGAATAGTAAAAAAAAAGGCAAAAATCAATAAGAAATGATGAAATGAACAATTACAGCGAGGAACCATACCCAGAACAAAAATAAAAACATCATTGGCGACAGCCTAAACCAGATTGACGTGCAATTCCAACCTGTTTTTTACGGAATTCTTTTCGCACTTGGTGACCTTTGAAACTAGCTTGGATTTTCGTGGCTGCCATGGCCACTTCAGGATCATTTAAATCAATGTCGTCTGCCTCATCCTGATCTGCCTCAGACAAGCCCGACTCCTGATCAGATAAAGACTGCAATAAGGCACTATTCTGATTGGCTGAGGTGATTTTACATAGACTTTATAAGAACAGTGTGTCAAATGGTAAGGATCTGATCTTTCCTGATCAGGACAAATTATCAAAGCAAATACGTTTTCCTTTCACAATATCTGTGGAGAGAAATGAGTAAGTCAATGGTATTATATAATGGCGATGACAATATCAGTAGATGGACGAGTCGTATTTAGCATCAATAAAGTACATGAAAATTCAATCATGTCTAATGGGATATGCTTATCTAAAACAATTTGGTAGAATAAATAGTTATGCTTTGGCGTCTGGTGTGTCACTCAACTTGTCAACCGTCCATTACGTACTCTGAGGCACAAAATTGCTTATTCAAAAGTTACATGATCATCGTCTTTGTGAATGTCTCCTAAACCAGCAGTTGTCAGTAGACGTAACAGTTTGATGGTGAAATTCAAAGACCCTATGATGAAAATATATTTACACAACTACAATTTCATTAGTAACAAATCGCAGATTGACAGCATCAATTTTGACATTCATAAATCAGGAACCATATTTACCACTTCACATTCACGCAATAACAATAATGGACTCTGGATATTTTAGACTTTCGACAGCTTAAATCTACATTTGAGAGTAACTTTTTAGCAGATTGCAAAGAGATCAGCAGGTCTGATACAATATTCAGATTGTAAATGGGATGAACGTAGTAATCACCTTTTCTATATATATCTAGTTTTACAGATCATGAATATATTACTCTATGAACTCATATTTCTCCTTAATTCTGTGTAGGAACATCCAAAGAAATTAATCTTAATCTAACTGCCTAAACATTTATCAGTTATCTGTGTAATCTTCAGGATACTTTATCAAGGTTTCCATTACACACATACAACTGTATATGTATATGTTGCAAGGGAAATGGGCATACAATTCAAATTTCGATTCTGGCATTCTAAGCAACATGTCTTCTGCATCAGAAAACAATGAAAGTAGTAAGGGTGAAATTTCAACAATTAAAGAATTGAATGTAATATCAAATCTAGTACGATATCATCATAAACAGGCCAAAACAACCAGCATTATGATATGCTTAATTGATGCATTAACATAAAACATTTAAAATACAGAAAAATACAGTGAACAGAATGTTAACCAAATAACCCCTTTAACTACAAAATCCACTCTACCAGTCCTAGTATTAAAAGAGTTAAAATGAGTTTTTGGTGGTGACTGAATTAACATTAACGTTTTAATCTATCACAAGCATGAAAGTCTAAAAAAGATTTTTTTTTAAATTGTTGCGCATGTCATTTCTGAAATAAAAACACACTAACATTATGTAATTTTATATAATACATATATATACATTTGTAATTATACACTATACACTGAAAATAAAGATAACTATTATGCAAACAGGTATATATTAATATATGATTCAAATTGCAGTCAAAACTACAATTAGTCTTTTCGTAGATTAAATGCTGTTCATGAAAGCATTAGAGTTCAGTCTTTGCAAAGAATGAGTATACCATGCTTCTATCATGAGACTGTTAACTGGAGTTATAGTGTTAAATAAGAAACCTTTCTCTAGAAATATGAAGGGTCATATAAGTACTACTAGTATATTTATATCATATTAAAATTATTTTCCAGAAAATAAGGTCATGCATACATGCAGACAAAATGAAAGATGAATATGCCAATTAATTTTTAACAATAATTCAATAAAAAATATGATAAGTATTGAACTCCATGCATGCAGTATTAGATAAAAACTAAACACTATTTTCATATCTTTTAAATGCATGCATCTTAAGTCCCTCTCTCATAAAGTTTAAAAAAAACCAAATAAAAATATATACAGTAGCATGCTTGTTGTTATAAAAAAACCTTTGATAATCAGTTTTTTTTCTTTTTTAGAAAACTATTTATTCTACTATGTGAAAATTTGTCAAAATATTTGAAAACAGTTTTTTTTTTAGATTTAACTATGCGCTTTTCATACCATTTATAATCTTTTTTATCAACTTCATGTCAAACCTCTGAAGACTAGCCTTGTAAAGGTATTAAATCTGGACCATACAGAACAATCTGTTAGGGACTACTCTAGTTCTCTAGGTTAGTTCTGCCCAGGACATGCATCTGAGACACAGATTAGTTACTAAAGAACACAGGTAAGTTCACTGTTTAAATAATATGTTTAATGTTCAAAGAGAATATTTTACTTTGCTAGCTTCTTTTTTGAAATTTATTATTTTTTTTTCTGCAAACTTAATTTTTCATGAACTTTTCATTAATTAGATTTCACATATTTTCTTACAGTAGAACAACATATTTATTTAGTATTTCATTTGTTTTTCTGAATTGATATCCAAAAAGAATGATTATTTCTCCATAAATATTCTGGAAATATTATTCATACTTCTGTACTTAACATTCCTTATTTAGCGGAACATTTTTGTTTATTATGAACCAATTTCTTTTAAAACAATAGAAATAGTTCCAATTAATTTTAGAAAATCAAACCACTTTTTTAAGGAACAATGATTATTAATTATTGGTATAATGCAAAGTTATCTCCCCTTCTATACATGGGCTGTTGCCACATCTTTAGTTTGAACAGGAAATTACTATAAAGTATTTTTATTTTAAATTTCAAATGCAATCAACATCAGTATCGGCACTTAGGGGTAGATAACTATGCATATCAGCAAAACCAAATATCACTGAATTAGATTTTAAGGAAGAGAAATTAACTACGACGTATAAAAGAACATGCAGGAACAAAAAAAAAAAATCTATAATATTCCAACCTTTGGTTCTTTCATGTCTTTGCGAGTCTTATAACCCTTAAATCCCGCTTGAATTTTTGTGGCAGCGTTTACGACATCGGGGTCATTTAAATCAATGTCTATCTTTTCAGGCTCGCCTTTCTCTGTCTCATCAGATTTTGGTTCATCGGGGCTAGACTGTAAAAAGTTAATATAGAATACTAGTAATTCCTCTGAATGTTGAAATTCAATGCAAAGCAATAAAATATTTGATAGTTCCTTTGGATGCAGGAACATATTACTGTAACCATTGAAATGAGATGATTCAAACAGCTGTATGTTTTCTGTTTAGTCTCTTTTTTTCTCTCTCATTGGTATCTCATTTTTGCAGAAAATAATATCTCTCATTTGTAAGAGTTACTTCCCCTTGCTTCACTTTTATAGCCAATTGGAGATTTCCATCATGTCCATGTTGGCTACTGGGAGATTTACTTAGTGAAAACCATAGCAGGTATTTTAAGTATTTAAGCAACAAAGGGCAGTGAAAGTGGCCAACTATGTGTATGGGTTTGGGGATACAATCTTTGCAATCTAGGGTTTGGGGATACAATCTTTGCAATCTTTATGTTGTGATACAATGTGACATATACAATATACTATACACCGTGTCAATCACATAATTACAGTGAGATCACAAAAACAAAACAGACTTAACTTGATGGTCTCAACTAAGCTAATTCATTTAGCCTGCATACTTATTTAGTATCATTCATTTAAACAAGATTTCAAAAAAATCACATTTATCAATTATTCAGCTGTATAAGCTTATTAAAAAGAAACTGGGTATCCTTGTGGCTAAACATTTTAACTTGCATTATAAGCCATATTACATCTTTTGTTATATTTTTACTTGCCCACTGGCTCAAATGGTTCTAAGAATGATTGACTTTTTTAAACTTAAAAGGGTTCTGTATTCCCTGGCTATTTAAGAATACACGATAATGTAAGTGATCCTTCATTAATAAGTTTACACCATTACCAATAACATATCCAAAAAGGAAAACGAAAAACGTCCCATCTAGTACATGACTTGGTTATCATAGCCGACTCAAATATATACATAAAATAACACTGTTATAACACTATTAATCATGTGAAACATATCCCCATCACCTAGACAACTTTGCTTGGATCTAGATATTATAACAATTTTGCACAATAAGATTTCACTCATAAATAATTCAGAATTTTGTAACAATTCAATCAGCAGAAGCAAATATCCTGAAATAAAATTGTTTTAATAAAATCTTAAGGACACATATTATATATCATATTATGAAGCCATCAGTTCAGCCGCTGAAACTTAATTGGAAGTGAATCTTGACAATCAATAACAATAACTTACACTGAATTCATTAAGAATATATGATTTAAACAACAGTAAAACTATGACGTTTTAACACATAATACCATATTCATCCTAATCAAAGCTTCATTTCACCTGCAAAAAAGTGCTCTTTCCACTCTTGTTGGCAATAATGAAAACAATAAACATGTATGCCACTGGCATTTGCTATGCCACTGGCATTTGCTATGCCACTGGCATTTGCTTAGAGTTACCATTATATGTTAATAATACATCTAGTCATAGTGATAAAAAATTGTATTCAAAATATTACGATTTGTTAACAACAGAAATTGTCTTCATTAGGCTGATCTGATAAACATTTTTAAAATAAACTCATTTTAAGTATTGCTTTCCTCATACAGAGACAACTTTTTTAAATGTTTTAGGTGAAATGGTTGTTAATTTTGAGGAATACAGTAATCACTACTGTTCAGGTAAACATCTTGTACATGGAAATAAACAACAAAAATATTCAATGAAGAACTAAACATTTATAATACTTTATATAGAATATATTCATAGATTCAATGTTAGTAACTGTGCTTTATGATACAGATTTGGTTCAGGTATCATTGGTAAAGCAAGATTGGTTATTTTGTTTTCCACTTGTAGAGTTATGTAGATTAAATTGATAGGATGAATACAATAAGCTGGGGCAATAAGCCGTGTAATTTTAATACTGTTCACTCTTAAAATGTGTATGACAAAATATTTAGGAGAAAATTTGGTAATTTCATTAGTATTTTCAAAAAAAATGAAAGAAAAATAAACAATATTTAATACATTTTCTACAAAATATAACCTCTTAACGTCTAGCAACTATTGTCTAGCTACTACGTTATTTGATTTGTTTTGTGCATATACAGGAGTTGGAAAAATATATCTATTCTTAATATGTATTCTTATGTAGCATAATATTTAAAATCGCAAAAAAAATATTATTAAACAAAATCAAAATTTAGTATTTTAGTAAATTATTTAACAATAAGAGGAAATAGAAGTTCAAAAAAAAAAATGAAAAAAAATAAAATAAAATAACATAAATATGGAATAAACTTTGACCTTAATTAGCCTTTTAAAGTACGGGTATCATAATCAAATATCTTAGGCAAATAATTTCTATACCCCATCCTATCTATTGAAAGACGAATACTGAATATTAAAATAAAATATCATACATTATCATAAAAAATCCTTCAAAAGAAAGTACAATCTGTAGAATTCTGAACCATCATTTTCAAAATTTTGGCAGTAATACAGACTTTCTTATGTTACTGTTGAGTTTAGTGAACCTATACTGATTTATACCATATTAATCGAACAATATTTTCATAAATCAAGGAAGGAAAATAGAGAAATGACCAAGTGTAGATTGTCAGTAAACAATATACCCCAACAGGTATGACTTGGGAATGAATCCAAGGAGTGATGAACAATATATCTCTAGTCTAGGGTAGAAGATATTGTATACCTCAGTAGCAGACTATATATATCTATAAATGTATATATGATATTCTCTACTCCAAACACCGAGCCCCTAAGAGTAGCATATTCTTTATAAACAAGAAAGATACATAATACTGTCAGGGGTATAGAAAATAGAGTAGTCATTCCATCAAGGTGCACATTTTAACACTTGAATTAATATGTTGAATAATCTGGTTTTATCCTGCATTTCCAAAATTACACAATTAGCTACTTTAATTGTTACGAAACTATTGAGTTGTCTGCCCCCATAAATTACCAGTCACTACCGGGTAATTCATCACATTGAATCACAGTATCAATTGAATCAGAAGTTTTGCTTTTTCTGGTTACAACAAAGGATAAATATTTATTACCAATTTTCATGCAAGCTAATGGTGGTTTTTCTTAGACTTGATTATTTTAAACATCATCCGAAGATGTTCCATTAGGCGCTTGATTTAGTAGAAAGCTATCATTAAACAGTTTAGTTTCTTCCAAAATAAAATGCTTCATGAGAGCATTTTTATAGTATTAATAAAAATCGTAGAAAGAAATTACAGTGGTGTTAAACATGCACCTTGTGGAACAGTTCAATTATCCCAGTTATAACTAAAGGAAAATAGTTAATAGAGAAAGCTGGTTTATGTTTTGTTTTGGAAAGAGAAATAGATTCTCTAACTAGTTAACTCTACATCTGTGTCACCTGTTCAGCTTGCTGTTGGGTCTGTGTTGAAGGACTTTCATCAACATTTTCCTCTGATTTTTCCTCTCTTGTTTTTTCGGCTGGAGCATCTGATACATCTATTTTTTCTTCAGATTGTGCCTGCTCAACTGTCTCCTGGGCTATTTCCTGAGAAGTTTGTTCTAATTTGTTTTCATCAACCTTTTCCTCAGATTTTTTTTCTACCTGAGTGTCTTCAACTTTTTCATCAGAATTTTGTTCTTTGTCCTCATTTATTTTTTCATCAGTTTTTTGTTCTAAAACTTCTTCAGTTTTTTGTTCAGAGTTTACTTCATCAGTTTTTTGCTCTGAAGCTTCATCAGCTATCTCCGTTAGTCCAACTGGCAATTCTTGCTCAGCTCGATCCAATTTTTTATCAATAGTTATAGTTTTATGTGATATTTCTTGAGTTATCTCCCCTGTATCAGATACTCCAGCCTCTTCTCCACTAGATGTCTCTTTGGTTCCCTGTGATTTAGTGAATTTGAAGTTTACGTGGCAGGTATTGGGAGATACAAATAAGCCATATTGGCCTCTAATATGTAATATACATAATGTAAAACATATTACACTGGGATAAAAGTAAATTATGAAATACAGGATTTTAACTTCCTCATACTAGTGATAATTATGTAGTCTGGCATGTAATCAAAATGACAAATTCTCACAACCGCTGACGGTGTAGGATAGCTTCTGCATATAGTTGTTCATTTAAAAAAAATATCAAATTAGTAACATAGGTACCAACGTCTGACAATAACTGTGTATATAGTTATGAAATTTGTAACCATTAATATTATCACCGATATCCTACCTTCATCTCTTTCCTCGTCTTGTGCCCACGGAAACCTGCTTGGATCTTTGTTGCTGCTTTTTGTACCTCTGGGTCTTCTAAGTCTATATCAATTTCCTCTGGTTTCTTTTCAGTGGTGAGCTGTTGTGATTCCTAAAGCATGTAAATAAAATTTTGTTACCATTTTTAGCGCTTTACCTATAGTAAAATCTTTTTTATCGACTACTGTTCAAATGATGATTCCTCATCTAGAAACTACATGCTGTACTATCTTGTATAATCATAAACGATACGACAAGATATGAATTGATTGGATAGGCCAATATAAGAGACTTTATGAATGTTTTCGCGAATTTTTATTGTCCTTGCATGAATACTGAAATAAGAATTTACTTAAAAAAAGTTTGTGATGCTTTTCTTACAGCCTTATCTTTTATTATTTTAACAAAATATATTGGTCATTCAGAGGTATATGGCACAATATATATGTATATATATCAAAATGGTGATGGCAAACTAATCATGCATAATAACTGCATACATAAGAAAATTAAATCATAAAACGAAAATTAATGCAACATATTAATTAGGGAACTTTAAATTCCCTTGAATAATGTAACAAAAAACTAAATGTTATAAATGTCAAAACATTCATTAATTAAATATGATCCAATCTTCAACAGTTTATTCAAACCGTAATTGAACATATTCATAACCTCCGAACTCTGACCTACCCTTCTGGCCTTGACCTCCTGTCTGACCTTGTGACCTCTGTATCCAGCCTGTATTTTAGTTGCTGCTTCATTAGCATTAGGATCTAAATCAGCCTGATCATCGTTAGCCTTGATTAATCAACAAACAACACAAACAAACTCATGCAGTGGCAACAAACTTAGTGGCAACAAACACAGCTAGCGAAACCAACATTGACAACAACAACAAAAACAGTAGTATATACCTTAATTATCCTACAAAATAAGCCATTAAATTTACAACATTTGAGGTTCGAAACAAGTTTATAAGTTGAAATTTGATCACTTTTATTTATCTTGTATTATAGAAAGGTATAGAAGAAGCAGACACTGAAATTATATGATTAGAAGATCAGGCCTAATTTCTAATTATAAGCCTAGTACAAACACTAGCCAGGTCATTGTCTTAGTAAAAACAAATACTACCAGACCTCAACGTAATATCTGTGGTCTAATCGAGTCATTACCGAGTGTCAGCTTTGTCAGGTTTGATTGGACTAATATGACTATAGCTTATCATCATACATCATACACTGTATGATAAGTTATCAGCTTATTATACTATAGACATATCATAGATGCATGCAATGTTGGTAATTGGTTTCTTAAAAATCAAGACATCACCTTATCAACTTAGGTTTATGCTAATACACATCAGTTTATTATCAGCTATGGGCTTATTCAATTATTTCCAGACATCAACTTGTCACATAATTTTTTTGGTTAGTTATCATAATGTTTATGAACCAATATTTCAAGACATCACCTGGGATGTGGACTATGTATGAAGTAAAAATTTTATCGCTGTAATCAGTCATAAAATAATGGCTTATTAATCAGGATAATTATGGTAATAACAAAAAAAAATGTGTGTAGCATCATATCAACACCTCATACCAGTTCCATTTACTGATATAAATCATTACGTAATGGCATCTTTATAATGTAGAGAAACAAAAGATTTAACATAAAATTTTATGTCAACTTTTTTTTATACAAAAAATGTACATACAAGTATAATGTTCCTGTATCAGTTTCCAACATAATTTTATGTATTTTTTATAGTTAAAACATTCGTTAATTTCTGTTAGACACTAAAATTTTATGTCAATAGATTCTTTGATAATACTCATTGAAAAATCATTACATATACATGTAATACTTTTTTAACATAGCAAGTTGTTTGAGATGCTTTGATATAACGATACTACCATCAAAAACTTATCAAAAATGCAAAACTTCAAAACATACTAACAATTAAAAATAAGCAACAAAATGGAGGTGCAAAAATACCTTAATTATGTTGTTTTTCAGAAATACTTTGTGCAGACATTTTTAATTTTGTTAAGAGAATAATTTGTGTTTTTAGTAGTGATAATGGTTATTAACTTAAACCGCTTTGAGCCTGTGGATTAGACCTATAAACGTTATTCATCGCAACCAGGAAAGCCATGGATGAAATAAGCATCATTTTTTTATGTAATTATATTGAATTTCTTCATTTTACACTTCCAAAAGTAGAATTCTCGGTACATGAACAGATAATACAGAATCAATAATGATCAAATTGTATTCATTCTTCGTGTTTTTTTTCCTTTTTTGAATGACACAGTCGTAGTAGGACATCAAATTGCAAAATTTTCAACAAAAGTTGATTTTCCCCAAGAACTACAGAAATTTGAACTTTTTTTTTTATAGTCACAATCTAGAATGGATAATTGGTTATGGTACAGAACTTTAAAGACAGCTAGGAGCTTAGTTTGATGTTGGAAGAATGGTGATAGAATGTCAAACACCTTAACCACTAAGCCATATTGCACAGCCAGGCAATCTAAATGGGTAAAGGATTTTTAAAAACAACCATTGCCCAGTGATTTCACGCCCGACGGAGCAAGTCAACTTTTCGGCGGAACACTTACTCTTTGAGGTACTGATCAGAGGTATAGTGAACTAGTAGAAGAATGTCAGACACCTTAACCATTAAGCGGTAATAACCCATTTAATTGTAAACTTCTGAGTGTTTCTCTACTTAGTTTAATGTTCCCTGTGACTGTCTAGTATGAACAGGTAATGATATGCTAATTTAGGCAGATATTGATTTTTTTAAAAATCGCCGATGAAAACATGAAGTGTTGAATAATTGATGCATAAATCTTCAATAATTTACTGTTCATGGCTACTTTCATTACCTTGTGGTGCAAAATTTGAAGAGTCTTTTAATTTTTTTACCAAAAATATTTACTGTTATTGATGGCAGATGTTATAGACCAGAATTTGCAAAATGCTGTTTAAGACCATTTTATAGGCTATTAAATATTCTTGTTATCTTTATTTGAATGTGCTTTAGTTTCCACTGCATGGTGTGACATTTCATATTAACTTCAAAAGCATCAGTATCACTTGTCTATCGACCTTATAACCACTCCGCCACACTATTGTACATGTCTCAGTAGTCGAAGGTTATAAAGTGGTGGGATATAAGACCTGGTGGGATATTAGACGTAGTGGTCCAGAGTTTTAGGAAACATCATTCTCTAACATGTATCATTACAAGTTGTTAATACAAATGGTTTACGATGATAGTGCGATGAATACCACCATAGTCTATAGATACAACTCATTTTCCCCAGTGTACTGTATGTATCATAACCAGAACGCCTTAGTGCAGCGGCTTCCATTGTCTCCGGTGATTATTAATTACAAACAGTCAGGGAGTCTATATGGTTATGTTATACTGCCTATTGGAACACGCATAAATATAATATAATGTAAATATGTCTCTGAGGAGAAGTTATAGGGAATGATTACACCTAAGGATGAGTGATACATCAATTCACTCTGTACTTAGAAGGCTCTGACAAAGAGGAAGATGCCTTAAAGGTCCAATTTGCTTCTCCATAACTTCTGTAGGATCATGATGGCTTTTTGTATATATATACAAACAAGTAATATCTGTTAGGTCTACACAAATGCCTGGCCGGGTCCACATAAACGATGTAGGGTTGGGACAGGGTTACGAGATAATGGGATGGAATAGGACAGAATGCGACAGGACAGGATCCTTAACTGGTAACTGGATAATGTCCAAAATGGTCATACTACCACATATCAAAGCAGCGGGACAAGAAAAATAAGGGTAGCATAATTGTCTCCCCATACATAAGTACCTTGATTTATTAGCAATGATGATCTATATTTGTTTAACCTATTTTTAGTTTCATTCAAACTTGTTCCATAAAGATGGTAGGCTGACAAAACAGTAAAAGTCACTATTGTTACAAAAACGACACTGAGACACTTAGATTCAACTGTGTAGTTGTCATAATTTAAAGACATTGTTGGACAGTCACGTTTTACCATATTCCTACTGTGTAGTAAAAGATTAATCTACAATTTTCAGCTTTGTTCATTCACATTTCATACATCTAATTCAGGAAATTCAATTAAAAAGACAAAACAAATATAGAAAAGGCAAAATATTTGTTCATTTTTTTTTTACTTAGCACCAAATCATTTGCAAAGAATTCATATGGAAACGTCATAATTCAAAACTAATTTTCGAAACAAGTCTTTTGTTAATTTCAGTCACTACTTTTTGGATTGCCTGCGGAACTTATTCTGAATGAGGTTCGCTGCTTTCTCTACTTCAGGGTCCTCTAAGTCTATATCAGTTACCTCTTCTGGTTCCTGCTTAGTCACAGTTGTCTCCCCCTGAGTGGCCTCTTCAGCACTATCTTCACTTGTCTTACTCTATATGGCCAATTAAATTCAATATTTTCTTTTTAATTATCAATAAAAAGAAGACATGTATGTTAATAGATACACATTAAATGTGCCCCTTATAAACAAAATTCACCATAGCACAGGACCAATCTGACAATAGTAAGATTATCTCCCTAGAACATTTTTTTTAATGAAATTCCTAAATGATCAAACGTGAGATGACCTAGCTTTTTTTCATTTCCCTGTGTTTATATATATATAACAAAAAACAACATATTGTGCTAATTTTAAAAGAGTTGTGGACTTTTTTTGAGAAATGTTTTTTAATCATTCAAAACAAATCTGTATAGTTGTTATACCTTTAATGCTTAGTCGTCTTAAAATAGGTCTTTACATATCTATTTATATATATGTATATATCAAAGGACTGGACTTATGGAAAAGGAACTAGAAAGATAATTCATAAGGAATAAGCTTTTGTAAGATTTAATCTGTAAAAATAAAATGGTTATTATGCTATCAAGGGAGATAATCTTTAACTATCAAGGGAGATAATATCTATTTGCAAGTCTGGTGTAATACCGTATTTCCCCTATTAAGAGTGCCTCCTCTAATAAGGGCGCCACCACGTTTTTTGCTGAAAAAAAATTCTACTAATTTCATACAATTTTTGTGCCAGATTGTGACGATTTGTCTTTGCAGACACTAATAAAATACTGTTTCACATCAATCTGATGCTTAACAGATATCCGATCAGCTATAAATTTATTGGATTGGGCAACTTAGGACATCTTTGCCAAGTGTTTACACATAGAAACAGCGAGAACGCCATGTTAAAAACAAAACGTGTCATTTGAATGCCCCACACACGTGTATGAATGAAGACTAAATGGCAACAACATTTTAGCGATGTCTATACAGGTTTTATGAATACTTACTGTATATCTATGATAAAGGTTCCTAAATAACAGGAATGTTATCATTTCTAAGCATTTTATTGTGTGGTCTTGTCGGTATTTCCCATCTGCCACAAAACGAAAGTGGAGATCGAAAGCACCGTCTGCCATTTTGTGTACGCATGGTAAACAAACAGGCTAGCATGAAATGCCAATATTCCGTGAAACAGACATATTTAACCAATTTAACACTTCTGGTGCATACATCTCTTCATAATTATGTAATTTCAATACTTACTTGACTTCAAAACGTAATTTGGTTATAGTAAGTTTCAGAAAAATACGAAACTAAAAGCAAGATGACTAAAGTCTGTTTCAGAAAAAACATCTAAAAATGATCTCAAATAACAGCGCCCCCCTAAGCTATTTACCCGCGCCCGGCGCCCTCATTAGGAAAAATACGGTATGTCATGAAACATAATGTGAAAAAGTTATTACAAAATTAAATGTGCTCAAACCACCAACAAACGTACACCTCAGCCAAGCAAGCAAAACATTATAAGCAATGCACACATTATAATTAGTAGCACAAAATATATTCATAACAAACACTAGCAAAATCTTACCTTGCACGGATGAAGTTTGTCAATTTAAAAGTCTCGATTTGATCCTTACTTTTCAGTGAAGCTTATTTTAAGATATATGACCTTGTCCTAACCTTTGATTGTACGTATCAACTTACCTTCAGTTCATTACCCTATTCACCGTTAGTAGCACCACACAAACGTGTTTTAAAATGTTTTGATTTAAAAAACGATACTATTTTAACACAAACCTTGCATAAGGATGCAAAAAGTCTTTTTGTCAATACTTATAACACATAATAATAATAATTTGGGTAACACAGTAATAATAGATCTATATTTTTTCGAATCAAAACAATTTTTTTTTTTAAAACAAATCAACTCTGAGCACAACTGATTTTTTTTGTATAATGAACTGTTCCAGCGTTTTATTTCAAAGAGTGAAAATATGTGTTGTCTTCAGAGGTAAAAGATTATTACATACATATATTGTAGATTGATAATTTGCAATGCATAAATGGATTATGACATATAGAACAGCAGGTTGTAAATTTGACTTTCAATTTATTGATTAATTCAGTGGATTGGGTGTAAGTGCTAATACTAGTGAATATGGTAATATATGTGTCCTCCATCAGGATTATACATCTCTTCTGTTATTTTCCATAAAATCTTAGGTCAAGGACATTATATGACCCCTCAAGGTCATTATTTGTCCCTTTATTACTAGAGACCAGACCTCTGTGATCTGGCTGTTCTTTGAACATTACATACCCCTCAATCTACCCACAGGACCACTAACCTTTGTCTCTTTAACTTCTTTTCGTGCCTTGTAACCTTTGAACCCAGCTTGAATTTTGACAGCGGCGGCCGCCACCTCTGGGTCGTCCAAGTTGATATCCACTTCCTCCTGTGATTTTAATCTTTCCTCAGTCTCTCTGTAACAGACAAACGTGTAACTCTAAATTATGTCTTCAAATCAGATTTTTTTTAACCCAAAGCTTAACCTCTTACATCTTCCTGCATAAATCAAAAGTTCTGGTCTTCTCCTAATTGGGATTTTTTTTAACCAAAAGCTCAACCTCCAACATCTTCGATATCTGTAAATCAAAAGTTCCAGTCTTTTCCAATAACCACCTTCTACCCTTAAACGATGCCTAATGAAATCACTTTATAATTATTAATTAATAATAATTAATTAAATCTACCAAACTTACTTGATAATCATGTTTGGATGTTTCCAGGATATGTGAACACTAAGTAATCCAGACATCTACTGATATTATTTACGTAACCCTTAAAACGTGACCAATCAGTGATCAGTCCTGTCATTATGAGAATTGGCACTGATGTCTCTGTCACTTAATTACCTGGAGCAGCTTCAGTCACATCGCCAAATAATGGACTATATATATAACTTCGGTACATGTAGCAACACAAAATCTGATAATCTCATGATGATGGTAACTAGAAAAATGAAGTAAACTTTTACCTCACCTCAATGACTTTTAAGATGACCTGTTGACCTCTACCTGTATGACCTTAGGGCTATTAATTTGACCTCTGGCATCAAACGACTAAGTGAATATGTCATTTCATTAAGATAATTCTAAACAATAACCTGTAACCCCAAATTGACTTTTCAACTCTTTTATTTATAATTCAATTAACTTCATTCCATGTAGACACTCTGTTTGACCCCAAATTTGATTTGTGACCCCAAATAACCTATCAACTCTATTGTTATTAATTCACTTACTTCATTTCGTCAACTTTCTGTCTGTCTTGGTGACCTCTGACCCCAGCTTGGATGGTTGTGGCAGCATCTTCCTCGCGCATGCCTTCCACTTCCTTTTTGGCGGAGTGTCTGCGGTATTCTGTCTGAATCTTGAGGGCAGCATCCTGTTGTTGTGGATCGCCACTGTCTACTCCCGGTGACTGTAAACACAAACAGAACCCTAAGTCTTTCTCTTGGTCACGATTTAGGAATTCATTTTGCTGAACAACCCACAAATGTTACTGGTCATTTATGAATTATCTCCCATGGGAGTGCTGAATGAGTATTTTTGGTGTTGACCTTGTGCTTATATTAATATAAATTGCTATTATTAAGCACCTAATAGGTTGAAATTAATTTCCTTTTTAAGAGTGCTGCATCAATTAAAAGCATAATCTCCATGTATTTAAGCAAAAAACATAACCAGTTAGGTCATATGTTACTGCCAAAGTTCAATCAAGACTGACTACTAAATGTTCCATTAAGTAAAATGTAATAGTAGAAATGATCATTTCCATATAAAGAAGACAACAACGTCTTGGCCAGGTGACATTATTCAAAACATTTTCTAAACAGGTGAGCTGATCGAGTGACACAGGTGTGGTTGTATTATCACTTAATTCCTAATTAATATTCAGGTAAGAAAATAGAATATACCACTGTACATATAAGAATTACATTTCATGATTAATGGATGCACGTGGTAATGATGAATTGATGAAACGGTGTTAAAACAAATTCATTTCAGTATATGATGCCTATGAACATATTTTCAGAACAATTAATTAAGTTCATGCATTGTTTTTTTTTTATCTTTGTCTTAATTGTTCAATATATCTTTAATACCAGGTATAAAGCTATTCCTGTGTCGAACTTCTCAATATGAATAAACTATACAGATAAACATACCAAAAACTGTATACACCCTTACAATTCTGATCAATACCTATATATGCATGCAGAGTTGGCATATTCCATAGGGAAAACAATAAAAATAAAACAAAAACTTGGATCTTCACCATAACTAATCAATCGCCCAAACTGACAGACGGGCGCAATTATCTGCCAGCAGGCATGGAGCTTCACCACTATAAAGACATTCATTGCCACCTAAACAGTCACAGGCATCCAAAAATTTCTATTCGCAATATTGATTCATAAGTTTGGCTTTTAGAATTGCTCTCATTGATATTCTTCTTTGCACTCATTGTGATCATGATCTGTATACAATTAACAGACTATCCTGCCAAAGGGATGGGACGACGAGGGGCACAGTCAGATTAGAGAGGGAATATGTCATGCAGGGCAAGGCAATTGGGGAATCTCCACTGTTGCATCAAATGTTAAAGACAAAAGAACTTAAAGTGAAACTATTTAGACAATTTTAGAATTCAGAAGGGTTGCAGCTACATACGAAAAATACCCATTATCCCCTGGGGTATAATAAGCATCCTTGTCTCTTAAGGAAACAATCATATATATGCCAATCAGCAGCTCCAACTCACAGTTGTTGATATCTTGTAATATTAAGGGAAATTTTATTCTTATGTGAGATCAGGGAATGACAGGTAACATAACCGTGTCATTATTTTACTTATACTTGATACTTAATGATGATGTCCTCAATTTTTCTACTCATCTCAAGTCTTGGATGCAACATTAATTATGTAAATGTTCACAAGACATTTTTTGCTACTTGCATTATTGTAACGTTATGAAACCTACCTTAGTGACCACCTCTGTATAAATATCACCAACTGCTTATTGTAAGACCTGACATTATTTAAGGGTCACAAATATAAATGGCTATGTTTATAACACAATGTGACCTGTGTTGAAATAAAGATAACTTTAATACCTGGCTCTAGAAACCACTTTTCCTTGGGTGGTCTTTATAGACAGGTTTGACCGTGTATGAGAATATTAATTAAACATGGGTCTTTTTACTTGAAAGAGGCAGAGTACAACCCTTCTATACAAGTTTGGCCGGCCTATAGCTGGCAAGGCTGAGAGCAGTTGGTATAGTACCTTAGGCGTTATAGCATGCATTCAGGTGGAGATCTAACTACGGTATCCAAAGTACAGACCCTAATGTAAGTTACTATTACTATGGACCACCTCCCCATCATTCTTTCTATCGATCAATATGTGTGGGTAGGTTGATCAGACATATGGACAGTGTGAGACTAATGAACTCATTCACTTATGGCCACTCAACTGTACAAACAAATCAAGTGTGAGATATGTCACACACTCCAGCTAACAGCACAATAATGGTTCAATGGGCCTGTGTAAGACCCAGCTAACCTTGTGTCCTAATCTATATTTAACTAGAACTGTGGTCAGAGTGGACGACTAATAATCCCCCTCTCCAACTGTAATAATTTAGTAATAACTTCATTAATAGGGGACATTGCTGAACTCTATATAGTTTACTCAACTCCCCTTTATTGTCAGGGTTTTGTGTACCACATTTCATCAAAATCAGTCAAGTACTTTAGGAGGAGTTCGCTGGACAAAGTGGTGTCTATACAGACAGTCGGACAGATGGACAATCTGATTCCAGTATACCCCGCCCCCCCCCCCCCCCCCCCCTTTAACTTTGTTGCGGGGGAGGGGGGGTATAATTAACTTACATAATGAATGATCATACAAAACACAGGCGTAAATATTTACATTTTACATACTGTATTAATTAGACACTTAGTACCTCTTTAATCTACATTAAAGTTGTTTTAAACAATTCCAGCTTATTTCAACCCTTTGTAACCTTGAAAGAGACACCTTAATTATACATGTATTGCCTTGATCAGAGTAGACAAAAGTAAAATTAAGGTTTCTTGGCTTAATTATCTACTACCTACATTTATATGCCGGAGGACTAAATTAGCTGCAAACTTAATTTAGATTCCCTTGTACAACAGTATAATCTAATACCAGCTCTCAGTGATTTGATCTTCATTAAGCATCTAAGTTGTTTTGAAATACATTCAATGCCAACAAACTTAAATTTAAATGCCATTCCTTTGAGTAAAATTGATGATTATAAACTATTTCCCCTTTAAATGTCATGTCTTCAAACCTCTTGGCTATTGAGAAGAAGATGTTGCAAAGACATTAAATTGTTTATTACAAGTATGTGGCTTTGATTGAGGAATGTCACCACTGGTTCAAATAACAATATGTTACATACCCTAAAAGCGTCATTGTTGTAGAAGCGATCTTCCATGCGAGCCCCATGGACGGCGGGATCATGGCCTGTCTCTGTAAAATACAAAAAATAGAAAGTGTTTTACTTTATAAAACCTCAAAAAATATGTTTTTTTCTTTTTATTTGATAATATAAAGTTAATGTGTAGATTAGGATGCTGAATGAGGAGATACTTGAAACTCTTAAGCTGAAAAAAAAAAATCCAGTTTTCAATAATAATGTATCATTTTATTAACTAATTCTTTTTTTATCTTTGAGACTAACCAGAAATGGCTGTAAAAGATAAATCCGATGGTTTGACTTGGCTTAATTGATTTTATGAGTTTAATGTCCTATTAACAGTCAGGGTCATGTAAAGACGTGCCAGTTTTTTGGTGGAGGAAAGCCGGAGTACCCAGAGAGAAACATCGACCAGCGCACCTACCGCCATATGAATATAGAACAGTACTGGACAGGATGGGGTAAAAAGAACAACATCGATAACACATATACATGTATATGCATGTCCCCTTTTTCATGGCAGTGGCATAAAAAAATAAATCAGCAAGTACTTGTTTGAAATACATAAAAAATTCAGCCTCCTGATAAAATCTGGGTAGAAATATGGGTAACTATATATATGTGTATTGCAGTCCCCCCCCCCCCCCCATATATATAATGGTTGAGGGTATAAAAATGTAACTGGCACTAGAAAGATAAAGTTTATTGTGTTTTATGATGAATGTAGTTCTGTCTCTATGGATTTATGAGGAAAGACTAGAAATATAGGTCATAATCTTCTATCAGTACATACTGCAAATTTTTATTTCTTTTTTTTTCCCCAAAAAAAACTTATATAAAAGCCTTTTTATGGACTTTTTTTCTGTCGTCCTTCCTTTGCTAATTATCTGATCAGATAGTTTTGAGTTTCCTGCACATAAATCAATCAGTGTATTGTCAGAAACAACACAAACATCTGAACCCTAATTGGTTCAGACAAACATTTAATTGATGAGGATGACTACAAAAGGAATAAAAAGCTGGAGAGTAAAACAACCTAAACATTTTACACACGATTACTATTGAACATGACATGGAGGCTGGTGGAAACGGCAACATCAGTAGAAACTGTTTGTCTGAAGTTTGAATCAATATATACTCTGGCATCGGGACGGGAGCTATACGTAGTAATATATATCTATTCCTATGTCTACGATCGTTTATATCGTCACTTGTATTAAAACGGTACACTTCCGTTGAATTTTCCCAATTGAGAATGTCATGCAATATTCACAGCTAAATCTAACTTTACTGTGGCAATATAATATAAATGATAAAAATGTGTTACAACCACTCCTGGTTAAAAACATCATCCAGATCTATAAATATAACAAAACAAGCTTGATTTAACCAATATATCTCAATACCATGGATAATTAATCACTTAACTGAGAGGAACTGGATGTATTTTGCCCTGTAAGGTATTGCATGTTATATGTGCATTTGCAGTTTCTGGAGTTGTTTTATTGCTAAAACTTGGAAAGAACCTGGCCTAAAAATATGTATTGACATTCAGTGATTTTTTTTGTTTTGTATAAAGAGCCTATGTAGTATTCAATGAAAAAGAGTTGAGTATCGACCAAGCTGTGAAATATTTTATCCAAATGAAAAATTGCAAATTGTCTGCAATACACCATCAAAAAGCCGAGTCGGAAAATGTGAAGAGTTCTGTGCATTAATAATTCAGTAAAGTGAGGCTGTGTGACAATGATGAAAGCATTTTGAATTATTTGAACAGGAAGTGTCAGCCTTCCTGTTGCTGTGGCAGTAAAAACAGTCATGACAGCGTGGTCTGGCATTGATCTGACACAACCTGTACCTCAGTGGTAGCCTCTCGGTGTTGGAGGGATCAATGATTTTACCTACAGTTGTAGATGGGACAGCTTTTATTTGGCTATATATGTACTACCAAATCTACGCATTGCTATAACTACCAAATCTCTACACTTGGCTTAAACTTTAAATTCCAAAAAAACACATGGTTCTATGTTACCATACCAAACCTATGTGTGGCTATAACTACCAAATCTATTATAGCTAACTTTCCAAAATACACATGGTTATATAGTACCAAATCTATACATAGCTTATTACCAAATATACCGTATATAGTTCACATGGCTATATACTACCAAAGATAAACATTGTTTCGCTAATCACTACCAAATTTAACATGACAATATACATGCATGTACTACCAAAACTATACATGGTGAACAACCAAAACTGTACATGGTGAACTACCAGAACTATACAGGGTGAACTACCAAAACTGTACATGGTGAACTACCAGAACTATACAGGGTGAACTACCAAAACTATACATGGTGAACAACCAAGATTATATATGGTGAACAACCAAAACTATACATGGTGAACAACCAAGATTATATATGGTGAACAACCAAAACTATACATGGTGAACAACCAAGATTATATATGGTGAACAACCAAAACTATACATGGTGAACAACCAAGATTATATATGGTGAACAACCAACACTATACACAGTGAACAACCAAAACTATACATGGTGAACAACCAAGATTATACATGGTGAACTACCAAAACTATACACGGTGAACTACCAAAACGATCTGACAAAGACGTCTTTACTTGAAAAGAATACTGTACTTCACTGGGAGCTTAATCATCAATGACATATATAGTTAACTGGCATGTAACCACATCCAAAGTAGTGGTTCATTCATTCCATTGACACTTCATGACAAAATATTGTTGTCCATGGATTTATAAACAGGAATATGTATATATGTATACGTATATATGACCCCATACTAGAGTTTCAGCTACCAGCAACTATTATAAGCCTTCATGGACCCTTTCACAAATTTTATAGTAAAGACATTAGGTCAATTAAATGACCTGTGTTTTCCACTATTTTCTATAACCTTTCAACTTGACCTTATATTCTAAGTTCTTTTGTTTAACCTTTTACCTTTGACCATGACATTTCACCTGTTCTTTATAACATTTTCCTCTAAGAAACACTTACAAATTTAAGAAGCTGACCTCTAAACTTTATCTTTTGACCAAAAAATGCCAACAATTCCTTTAAAACTTTACCCTTGACCTCATTGTTTAATTTTAACTTTGACCCCACTAAATAGTAAATATACTATAGTCTGTGACCCCCGACCCTACCTGATGAAGCATCGGAGCTGTCTGATGGCGGCATTCTAGAGGTTGAATTGTTCCTTTGGCTCCTTGCTTTGTTAACAACCTCAACGAGACGTGAAAACTTGGTACCCATGGTGATGGCTTTATTGAAATTCCGCCTCCCAACTCACAAAACTTCTACAGTTCTCAGGAATATTTTTTTCTCTTGTGCATTAATATAATTTCCTTCCGCAATTTTCCTTCCAAACGAGATATCTGCTCCAGGTATTGCACTTGCGATACAAGACCAATTTTCACTGATAAAAACTTATCAGTTCCACAATACAATATTCAGCAGTGTTTTATCATGTTGACAGTTAATGACTTCAAAACACAAAACCCTTCACAATGTAACATCCAATAGAATGTGATTAGACCACAAAATGTCCCAAAATGCAGCATTTACTGTGCTGATCAGCAACACTGTTGTAATTTTCTCAGTAGTACTATAAAATCCATCCACAGGTTGTCCTAGGTATGGAGTTCAGCATCAGGCTATATTCCCATTAGGGTGCCGTACCTAGATTGTGTACCGAGTCCCAGACCACTCAAGTGAAACTACTCTAGCTGCCGAGTCGCTCAACCAAAGCATGGTCGCTTTTGTGGTGTGAATAATCAGCAATGGTATCGTAGAAGCCCTCAGGTAGATTCCTGTGGTACTGAGGCTGGCCAGAAATACAAACATTCAATACTATACATGGTACTGCTAGTAGCATTGTGTTCTTAGTGCCAAACCTCATCACAGCCTAGGTGTGGGTGCGCAGGAAATCTATTTTACTGGAGCAGGATCCCACTCAGCAATCTCAACAACAAAGACAGGAAAAGAAATTCTCTGTGCATCGTTAATAAATTTGGCTCACATAAATATATATGTCATGCATTTCGTTTGTCGATGAAGGGAAGTCAAGAATATCGTAATATAAACAACTCATTATGATGACCCAGAGATAGAGAACTAGTTAATAAATGTGTCTGTTGATCATCATAACCACTTGGTAACCATGACAAAAGGTATAGGAGGCTGTAATGAAACCTAACTCTCAGGCCACAGTGAACCAGAGTTGGAAGGCTATAGTTAGTAAAATGTCGGCAAAAGATCTAGATCTGTAGGTAGAGGTTGAATGGTAAAATGTCAGAAACCTTAACCATTTGGCCACAGAGACCTAGAGGTAGAGGGCGAGTGGTAGAATGTCAGACACCTTAACCATTTGGCCACAGAGACCTAGAGGTAGAGGGCGAGTGGTAGAATGTCAGACACCTTAACCATTTGGCCACAGAGACCTAGAGGTAGAGGGCGAGTGGTAGAATGTCAGACACCTTAACCATTTGGCCACAGAGACCTAGAGGTAGAGGGCGAGTGGTAGAATGTCAGACACCTTAACCATTTGGCCACAGAGACCTAGAGTTAGAGGGGGAGTGGTAGAATGTCAGACACCTCAACCATTTGGCCACAGAGACCTAGAGGTAGAGGGCGAGTGGTAGAATGTAAGACACCTTAACCATTTGGCCACAGAGAAGACCTAGAGTTAGAGGGGGAGTGGTAGAATGTCAGACACCTTAACCATTTGGCAAAAGAGACCTAGAGTTAGAGGGGGAGTGGTAGAATGTCAGACACCTTAACCATTTGGCAAAAGAGACCTAGAGGTAGAGGGCGAGTGGTAGAATGTCAGACACCTTAACCATTTGGCCACAGAGACCTAGAGGTAGAGGGCGAGTGGTAGAATGTCAGACACCTCAACCATTTGGCCACAGAGACTAAGAGATAGAGGGCGAGTGGTAGAATGTCAGACACCTTAACCATTTGGCCACAGAGACTAAGAGATATATGGCAAGTGGTAGAATGTCAGACACCTTAACCATTTGGCCACAGAGACCTAGAGTTAGAGGGGGAGTGGTAGAATGTCAGACACCTTAACCATTTGGCCACAGAGACCTAGAGTTAGAGGGGGAGTGGTAGAATGTCAGACACCTTAACCATTTGGCCAGGTAGAATGTCAGACACCTTAACCATTTGGCCAAAGAGACCTAGAGGTAGAGGGCAAGTGGTAAAATGTCATACATCTTAACTATTTGGCCACAGAGACTAAGAATATATGGCAAGTGGTAGAATGTCAGACACCTTAACCATTTGGCCACAGAGACTAAGAGATATATGGCAAGTGATAGAATGTCAGACACCTTAATTGTTTTGCCACAGAAACCCAGACATGGTTATCATTTAAAAACAGAAACCCAGATAGCTGGCGGGCTATCAGAAACCTTGTAGGATTTTGACCATTAAAGTGACCCCAATATTTTAGGGGGCTAGTGAGAGAATATTAGGCACCCCCTTTATCTGAACCCAGATGTATAGTTAGCTCCCAGCAGTAGCAGCAGCAGGGCTATACCCAAACAGTAATAGAATATTAAACACAAAAAGACCCTACTACGGTAGTGATAATATCAATAATGAAAGTGACATATAACAAACATTAACTATTCAAGTAGTTTACTCTGTATTATACAGCAGTCAATCAGTAACCGATAGGAGAAGAACAGCCTCAATAGGTGAGATAATGATGGCATTCCATAGGGATGGTGTACATAGAACAGATGGGCCTGTTCTACTTTGAACATGGTAGTGGCACATTAAATTAGGTAAGCGAACAAAATTATCAATAACTTTATTTTCCATATAGTACACGTTGATGTTGAGGTTTTGGCAGTATACTTGATAAACAAGTACATGTACTTTGAACTGTATATAAAATACATTTATTATGCCGATGTCATTGCCAAAATATTTTGTTTTATGGTTTAAACAATTGATGTTGAACACAACTTGTTTTTAGAGAGACATGACACTTAAAATGAATAGAGATTATAAACTCATTGAATTGATTTGATATCACTTTTTACAAAATGTGCAAAGTTTTTTTTGGGTGAATGATTAAAGATTCTGGAAAATTCAGTCAAAAACCAACAGAGAAGATTTGGCATTAACCTGTCCTGAATGATAAAGATTCAAAGAAATACAACTTTATGGTGAATCATGGCCTTGGTTTGGTTTGATTTTATTAGCTTAACATTGGTGGAGGAAAGCTGGAGTACTTGGAGAAAAACCACCGACCAGCAGTCAGTACCTGGCAACTGCCCCACATGGGATTCAAACTCGCATCCCTGAGGTGGAGGGCTTATGGTAATATGTCGGGACATCTTAACCAGTACTCAGTCACCGCGGCCATTTATATCATGGTCACCACTTCATGTCACCATGATGATCCCATATAGAGGACCCACCCCAACTTACACAACCTCAGAGCATATCTGCATGTCTTTGATTTAAAACAATTAAATCATTTTAAAATTTCCAGACGTTGAAGTTAATCTAGAAGTCAGCAGTAGGATTTCCCAGGATATGGCTGCAGGATAGTCTCCTGGGATTGTGTTGGGCTTGCTTCCCAACTATAGATCTACTTACAACCACAGAAAAGATAAATCACTGTGATTTTTTTTCTGCATTAACAAATACAGATCTAATCCCTGGAGCTCCCACTTTGTTTATCTTTGAGCCAAAACATATAGAATATGACATATTTCTCAAGTCTTTTAAAAATCAATATGTAGAAGCAATATAGCTGCACCTGTTCAGATGAGACTGCAGGCTGTTGTTAACATAGATGGAGGAGCAGAAATGTTGACAAATATTCAAAATGTGTGGAAAACATACATCCTTTTTCAGGAATATGACAAGTTCTTGGAAGGCTCAACTTTATATGTATTGATGTAGTTGTAATAGAAGTTATTTTAAGTCTCAGTTTGTTTACGGAGACTGTGCATGCCAAAAATGACTGGTGAAAATCTAGCTTCCCTGCATATTGAAGAGTAAATAAAAGTAATGAGTGGAAAATTTTATGATTTAAATTGCTTTATTTGCATCAAATTCTACTGATGAAAGAGAGATATATTATCTGATCTAAGTAGATGAGTATACGTACCGACTAAAGAGTAAATGACAAATGTGCTTACCCTCACAGTATTATAGAATATTATAGCTAAAGGGAGGAAAAATAAAGACTGAAGAAAAGAAGCTCTAGTCACATATTTTTATTTTTTTAAAAAAAAAAAAAAAATCAAACATGCTAATATTCTGATTATGTCCAGTCCAGTAAAACAACGCTTGCTGCTAAAACCACCAGAAATGCTCTAACTAAATGTCCATGTTACCAATCATCATCTCTGCTGTATATACACATGTCCCTTCCTGATCACTTCGAGAATATAGATTTTCTCTCAAATTTTTTTTATCTCTCCAATAGGTTCAGTCATGCGAATGCCATTGTCTATGGTCTAGACTCTATAACAAGCCGGTACTTGCCAGTTTTTACCTGTACATAAATACATTATTCATGGCTATAACACATTCATCATCACTAAGGCAAATCTTTCCTCCATGACAGCCACTGAAACAAGGGCAACTAATCGTAGATCATAAAACCCAAACCTCTCTAATTACCAATAATGTTTATCAATCTCAGAATAAAACAACGGACAAAATCTCACATTTGGTCTTACACTCAAAACCACAAAATCAGAAATACTCCAAAATGTATTTCAATAAAATAATTACCGGTACAAGTGCTTTTTCCTTCCATTCTGAGTCTCATATTGCATAATATTTTGATATAGAATTTCTACTCAATGAAACAAAATAACTACTTCCTAGAAGTAAGCGTCTGATCTCGGATGATGTTTACTTGACCTTTGATTCCTAGGTCAATATCACTTAATTTTAATTGGCCTAAAAGCTGATTCAGCTAGCCCCAAGGTAAGGCAATGCAATTTTTAACAGTTGTAACATAGCCTAGATCTGACATATGGACAAGAACTCAGAAGAAAGGATGTTCAAGAAGTATGTCTCCATGATCTCAATGGGAGGATCATTTAAATAAAGAAATAGCTATGAAATTATAAATCAATTATTCAAATTTGGAGTACAATCACTGTTCGTAATGTCACAATATTTGATGGAGGGCCATAACTCCTCAAGTTGATTACCATTAAATTTGGTCTTTCAGGCCAATAAAAGTTTTGGGTCTCTTCGGAGACAATAGACGTACAGTAAATGTAGAAAAGTGTTTAGAAACTAAATTTTGATTGATGAAAAGCTTCAAATTGTAAGAGATTGATAAACAATAAAAATAAAGCACATTAATACATGGAGGTGTACTTTAGATATTTGATTATATACAAAATATACTGAACATTTAGCGTTATCCTGGTTTTTTCCCTGGCTGACTGGCATTACAGTCAGAGTTTTAACTGGGTGTTCCATAAATGGGGTCCTCCTCAGATAATTTTGGGTCTCCTAATGTAATTGGAATGAAATTTCAGAAAAAAGTTGGGTCCTTTTTATTTTTTATGCTTAAAAAGGATAAAGGGATGGCGAAAAAGCAAAACCTGGAAGTCATTGAACACAGAGGTTGAAGACTTTATATTATAATGTGAGTGGTAGAAAGTGGTTAAAACTGTAAATATTGAACACAAAACGTTTTAGTCAAAATGGTGTAGGAACCTTGATTCAAGTAGTAAAATGTCAGACACCTTAACTACTCAACCCTATATGGACAGTAGGCAGCTTTGATGTTGAGACTGATAAATTCAAGACCGCTATAAATCGGAGGGCCAAAAGAAGACTGACTTTTGTATGAAGAATTTCCAGGTTATCATAATCAATACAGAAATCCTACTTTTTCTATGCAATACATTGAAAGCCTTCCAAGTAACAAATTTTAATCCAATTAAACTGAGGTTCGGGTATTGATTTTTGAAGAATTTTCTTATTACATAATTACTGCATTAAATTCCTTCTGTGTTTTGCCATGTATATGTTCTTGTCCCTTGGTGCCAGTCAAACGAAGATCAGAATTTAATGCAAAGAATTTCCTGTTTGTGATTTCAACTACAGATGGGTCTTTTGCCAGCTTTAAAGCCAATATACATGCAGGCATTATGTTTGTTCACATTTGGTGTAATAACTTATTTCTTTCCATTACCTTGAAATATGTGTATCCATGCAGACAGAACTAAATTTTAGCACTATAATTAAAAACACATTCTGTATAACATTTAGCACTTTTTTATAGCATATATATCTTAAATATACCCAATTATTTTTAAATTCTTAGTACGTTTCTTTTCTTCAGTTGTTTACCATGCAGGGCTTTTTCTCACTTTTTGGGAATGGGGCCTGTACATGTGGCTTTGCATTTGGGTGCACCAAAACCAAGATTTGGGAAAATCATGAAATATGAAATAAAGCATCACAAATAAGAATTTTTATTTCCAGTGTAGTTTATGTACTTTTCTGAAGTCAATTCACATATATTTAAGCCTTAACCAACTAAGTTCATGCAATATTTTTGAATATTTTACAAGAAACATTGATTTTGGGAAATTTTAGGCTTGAATTAGGTAAAATCTAGAGGTTTTAATTGCCATGTGGAATGGGGCTGAAAATCGGCACCAAATCATGCTGAAAAAAAACCCTGCCATGTTTCATTATAAATCTATTCGAATAGAAATTATCTCCCTTCTTAGTTGTAAAGTTATACTTGTATCGTTATTAAAATAATTATTAGTAACTATTTAAATGTAAACTTTACTTATTTGACATTGATTACGAAACAAGTTAAATACAACTTATGTAAATCACTTTTGATGGCCCGGATGTAAGCGTGTGAGGGGTCTCAGTGAGGGAGGAAACCGGAGTGCCTGGAGGAAACCCACATGATTGGATAGGTGCAGACTCCCAACCTTTTAACGTTAGCGCCAAGAATTGAACCCCGGCCAGCTAGGTGAAAATTAAAGGTCAAGCGGCTTAACAACTAAATCACTTGATTACCCCAAAGTAACTATTTCAAATCTGATATATACCTGACCTACCTTAATAGTTACTTCCATTCAAAATTATAGTTACAAACAATTAGCTTTCCAATGTACATGTTTTAAATATATAATCAAGAAATAAAGGATCCTCAACATCCAAGAAGTGTTCTTTTTCCTTTATTCTGGTCAGGATATTGATGTGGTCGACATGTTTCGGCGGCGAACACTTCTTGGATGTTGAGGATCCTTTATTTCTTGATTATATGTTTTCCACATAAGAAGGAGCTCTACTGAATACTGCAAGGTATCTATCCATCAAGTGTACCGCTATTTGAAACAAGATGAGCGTTGGTTCTTTTCTTTATAATCTTATTCCTCATGTTTAAATATGTATCTTATCTACTCTATAGTAATTACATCTGTACCTCTCCTGTTCAAACAAATAAACACAATTGAAGGAAGTATGTACACCTGATCAAATCTTGAGTCACATATTATAACCCTCCCTACTTATATTGTAGTTACACCAAATAATTCATTCTCATTTTCCTACAGCAAAGGTCTTTGCATGAACATGTACCCTTTATATAATCTAGAATTACCTCCCCTTTCCACAAATTACAAAGTATGTATATATGTACAGGTCACCACTATATCCAAGTCTATTATTTTGGCAAGAGTAATAATTTCACTGCAAAATTATTTTGTGCAAGTGATCTCTACTATAGAGTTACCTCCCCATCCCATTCAATACAAATGTGCTGCAATCAGCAAATTGCTAACCATGGTGTCCCGACAAAGGCAATGAAGGTAAAGGTTGTACAGTTACATACCCTCCCCATTCTTCTAGGTTTTCCAGAGTTATCTCCCCTCCCTACTTGTGTTGCCTTATCTACCTGATCGCACTCCACCACATGACCTAGTTTATCCTATAGATTAGTGCCTGACGACTAATTAATATTACAGGAGATTCTCCGTTCTGTGCAACACATAAAAAAATCCAATTACAATGACCATGCATGTTACTTGATCATGCATGTTTTTTTTTTTTTTTTTTTTCCCCCAAATGCATGATAATTTCCTAGGGATATATATCATTTATTGTTTGTTGGTAAAGTAAAAGTGTATTAATTAATCATGATTTGATGTGAAGAAGTGATCGACTGATATACAAAAATAAGAAAATAAAACATATAAACACAGCAATATATATTTTATTTGCATTAAAACCTGTTTACAGTAGAGCATAAATCTCATCAATTAATGTATAGATAATTGATTATCCACAATTTTAACCTAATTAAACTCCAGCTTCATATTTTTTTGTGACAAATTAATATAATAATACAATAACACTGTGTAGTATGTCTTTTTTCTTTATATAGATTATAAAACAAATTTTTGAAATCTTTATTTTGTTACAAACAATTTGGTATAGATACATGTTTATATGATTTTAAATAACAAAAATTTATACCATTCAATTAAAAATAATTTGAAATATTTATAATGAAAAAGCAATGAAAATAAAATGTATAATAATAATGATGTCATACAATGTATGTTTGAAAAGATGAAATAACATGAATGTGAATTTGGTATAACATGAATATTTTTTGTAATTATAAATTACAATGCTGATTAATTAAAATATGCACCTTTAATAAATGAAACTTAATAACAAAGACATTGCCTAGCAAGGATCAGTCATGGTGATATTAAGATAATCTATTTATATATAAAGGCACTTAGCATTACACAAATGATGTAGATCCATATAACTAATACTTTCCAACAATTGGAATTTGTTTACTACAAGCACATAACAGGGGAGGAAACTCTGGCAACTTTATCATAAGCCAAAAATATCAAACAAGGGAAATAACTCTGTCAATCTTATTCAGATTTTCACAATGTGTTCTATTCAATATCATTATGTTATATTATTTAAATTGACATACATTACAAGTATTTTTTATTCCTTGTTTCGGTATCAATTGAAAAAAAAAGTTTTTGACTTAGCATGATCCTATGTATCGCAACAGAATGGAATAGGCAGTAAAAATAATAAATAAATCAATACATTATTAACTGCTACCTGGTAATTTGAACCAATGATACAATCTTAAATTCCTTTGGACTTTTCCTTCTTTGAAGGTGCCACACTTACAATCTAGACATCTTATAAGGACCAATATCAAATAAATTCTGCAGTATATATATTAAATTTCATTATCTGTGAAATACATTTTTAATAAATTACATGTACAAGAAATAATTTAGGTTATAAATAGAACACTTAATGATAATGCATAAATTTAGACATGGAATTCCTATTTTATATAATATTTGAGTACATTTATGTACTATGTATACATACTGTTGATTGAAATTGAATATGGATTTGCCATACAGGTAATACATGTATCATATGTTTCCACGCTATTTATCCAAGAATTATTACAAAATAATGTATTATTTCTAACATTCTTGGGGAAATAAGAAATCTCTAATCTGTATACAACGACTTTTTCATTATGTAAGTACATACTAATGAACAAAGTCTATACACTTTTGCACATCAAAATATCCTTCAAAGACAAATTATGTAAGAATCTGATTGTATGTTAGATTTCCTAGCCTTTTAAAAAAAAAAATGAAGCAAAGCTTCAGTTTTAAGTTTTTACCATTCTTAAGAAAACATTGGTAGTGAAGACATAAGACTTCCTAGATCATGGTGGTCTCGCTAGAACTAAGGAATTAGTCTTCAGGTTTTACCAGACTCAGGATGATAGTGTTTGGAAAAGGAATATTATAATCATGAGAGTATTGAGAAACTTGGATGTGTGCCATAGTCTACAGCTACCTAACTAGATTGATGTCTGTGGGCTCGTATCCTACAATATATATCCACACCCTTGCACTAAATACCACCTAGAATACTTCTCTCTACATAACTAATGCAGCTGCAAAATCATGTACCTGGAAATGCATTAATAAAAACTCTTTTCATAAATATGTAAAATGAATATCATTAGATACAACATATTATTAAAATGACACTTGAAATATAAAGCATACTGATATAAGTTTTGTATTTCAAATGCCATTTGAATAAATTTCAGGTACATATGTTTATTTCTCCCCACTTATGAATGACCTTTAATAGATATTAGATTTTGTTTAGGTTTTAAACTGTCTGATAATCAGCTGACATTTCAAAAGTGTAAAGAGCAACACTCACAAAACATCACTGTTAAATATAGTGCTTGCAGCCATAGCAGATAATGTGTGTTTTGAATTCTATAATGATTTTAACATCCGTCATATCAGGTAAACATATCCCTTGTTTCCATAACAAATAAATTCTGTTAAATATACGGTAAAACCTGCCTTAGAACCACCTTTGCATAGAGACCACTGCTTAATAAGACATTACTTTCTCTCGTTCACAAACTTGCAATTTCCAAAAAAATGTCCTGGGTACATAAAAGCCAATTTGCTATTAACATCATTTTTTTGTCTCCATCATCTTTGTAGACAGATTTAGCTGTATTAATAGGCACTATATACATGTACACTGTAATTAATCATGTTCAATATATAACTTATTCAAATAAATAAAATACCATTTGACAGCAGTAATAATATGACCAAAAATTCAAAAACAATAATTTTTCGTACAAAATTATTTCAAAGTGTATCTACACACTGGCCTAGAATATCTAGTAGATAAACACAAGTGGAAAAAGCTGCATGCAACTGAAGTCTGAAGTGCCTAAATGGTCACCAAGCTTTTAAAAGCATTATAATGGATTAAGCCTAAAACTAATAAAGTGCATTAATTTATACTTAATTTTCATATGATTTCACTCATATTTCACAGGCTCTTTAAAACTGCTAACGATCTTACTTGACAATTGTTTCAATTAACGCACCAAACCAGATATGTACCGACCAGAACCTTAAGTAGTGGTAAATTAACACTCCAATTACTGACATGTGAAATACAGCCAGACAGGTTATAATTACACTGTACCAGTATTATAGTTAATTGTCTCACCAATCAAAACATTTCTTCATTTCTTTCAGATGTTTATACTTGTGAAAAATTCATTCATTTGCATTCTGATTGATATTTACAAAAAAATGAGACTTTTTTACGACTATATTTCAGTAAAGTCACTCACTTATCTGCCTAACAAGATTATCTTCCCTTACTTTGATAATGCATGATGGTATGATTCTTAACTTTTATGGAAACAGTAATTTAATACAGGACTAATATATATATTTAGATGATTTAAAATAGTGTATAATACCTTCTGGTGTACACATATTATCGAAAATATACTTGTAACCATCAAACAATCTTACAAAAAAAATGGATTTAGCAATTGAAAATGTCCATGTAATTTACAAAGATAGGCAAGATTTCTCAATCATAAAGAAGTGTTTTTTAAGTTTCTATAGATTCACCTGGTATATACACATAATTCATCTGCTTTCACAGGTCATAGTCATTCAAAAATATTAGCCTGCATATGTATTTTTTATTTTATATTTTCATCAATTTCAAATCCTCACATTGTCCTATTGACTTAATTCGTATATTAACCATTATCTTTAATTAAATGAAACATATTGAAAAAGAGTGTAATTTTGGATAAATAAGCTCTATATAGGCAGTGATACTTAGTTCATTAGATTACAATTGCAATGTAAAAGTTCCACATCAATCCATTTCCAAAACACTTCACTGACATTTTGATCAATTCAATACTGTAAACCAACTTTCTTTCACATGCAATTAACATTTTCGAATTTTGCGATTCAAGTAAATTGGCAAAAGTTGATCTCCGTGAATAATATCTATATCACTTAAATATTGATTGGAATTTCCATTTGTTTTTCCGAACCGTTTATTTTTTTCGCAAACATGTATGCCTTTTGAAATGGAAATCGCAAAATTTATTATCTGCAAAAGGAAGTTGGTGGACATTAATTCTTTCACCTCATCTTTCAGATCTTTTTATGAACTGTGAGTGCATTTGACATCCATTATTCTATGTTAAACACTGCTTATGTTACATATGTTACATATGCCATAGCAATTTTTAAACCCCCTGGGCGCTTATTGGGTTGAATACTGTAATTTGTGCAATCTGTGTTCAGTATATAGCTTTACCTATCACATGAATGGCACTCCATAAATTCCACTTTCAAATCCACCAGTTGTCAAAGAAGAACAAAGCTTAATGTATTTAATGTACACATACAATAAATATATAAATGATTGGCTTTCACAAGGGACAGGACACTTATTAATCAAATCCACATCACACTATGAATTTTTAGCTTCAGGAAAACCACTGTAAATCAGAAATCCTCAATGCTTTCATAAGAAACATCTCAAAAATCTTAACGAACAGTTAATTTCCTTAGTATATATTAGCATTATGAAAACTAGACACAAGGAAGGAAAGTTTCCATCCGAGAATTATCTTTGCTATTATAACTGCATTATAAAATCACTATTTGTCTTGGAGAAGATCAGAATTTATAATTAAATATGTATGCCTTACTGGATTAGGCTCACTGAGATTCATCCTTGTGAGAATTGTCACCATTTGTTAGTGGTTTTTCCACCGAAATACTTTCATCATTAGGGGCCAGTTTGGTAACATCCTTTGCAGTCTGTTCATCCTTGCTGGGAGATCCCACAACTTCTCCCAAACCTCTGTCAAGTTCAACTTCCTCATCCAAGTTATTTTCAACTTCTCCATCACTTTCTATGGAGTTACATTCTGGGAAATCTTCCTTTGAAACTTCCTCTCCATTTGGAATACCATCAGTTTCTGTATTTTCACACAAATTTGCTACGTTTTGTGAGCTGGTGCTTTCTGCTCCATCAACCTCTTGTAAAGGAGAGGCTGGAGTTTCCACAAGAGTATCTTGTTCAGCAAGATCATCTTGTGATTCTTTTGTTACAGATAAAGAAGGGTCTACGGAAGACCCCGCATCCCCTCCTGTCTCTGACAACACTTCCTCTGGAGGAGGAGGTGGGGGTGGAAGAGAGTCTACTGAAGACTCTGCAGGTTGTTGAGCTTCATTTACTTCTGCAGGAACAGAATCTAACCCATTGGGTTGTTCTTCAGGCTTTGCTTCCACTGGTGAAGGTGGTGGAGGAGGGAGGACATCAACATTACTGGTTCCTTCCTCAGCCTGTGTATCCATCTCCTGTGGTGGGGATGGTGGTGGTGGAGGCAGATAATCAACAATAGACTTGGCAGTTGTCTGAATTTGTTCTTTGTCTTCTGTAGCCTCCTCTTGTGGAGGAGAAGGAGGTGGTGGAGGGAGAGTGTCAGTAACCACCTTTTCTGCAGGCTCATTTTCTTCTACATTTGCTTCTACAGGTTTTCCTTCCTCTTGTTGAGGAGGAGGTGGTAGCAGACCCTCTACAGATGCTTCCTCTGATAATTTAGTATCAGATGTTTCATCTTCATCCATCTGTACATCTTCCTTAGGAGAAGCAGCATCAACAGAAGATTCAACAACTCCTTCATCTCCTGCAGTTTCCTTCTTCGTATCTTCAATATTTTCAGAGTCTTCATGTGCTTCTTCTTTTTCTATAACATTTTGTGATTCTGACATTGCATCAACTGATGAGTCTAGTTCAGCTGATGGCTCTATGTTCTCTTCTTGTGGTGCTTCATTTTCCTGTTGATTTGTGTTGCTTTCTATATCATTTGGTGATGTTGAAGACAAGCCATCAAGTGCAGATTCATTCACTGTGTCTTCTATTTTTTCTGAAGGAGTACCATCAACAGAAGATCCACTATCTATGACAGCAACTTCTTGTCCCGCCTCCTCATTCTTTGTCCCTTCTATAGCATCAGCAGACTCACTGTTTACTTCTTTCTCTGGAACTTGTGCATCACTTTTATCTATAAGTGGAGCATCCACCGATGTACCTGCCTCCTCTGTTTCTTTTATACCAGTTTCTGTGCCACTCTCTGACTCCTGCATGGGAACTGGTTCAGATTTCATTGCCTCTGCAGATTCTGGTTCCCCATCAGTATTTGTCTGTTGTTCCTCCAACACCGCTTCCTGCTGTTCAGTAGCTGGCGTTTCTTTGTCAATTTCTACTTCAGGAACTTGCTCCTTTTCTACCCCTAAAGCAGATTCATCTTTTTCCTCTGCTTCTGTAATTACTTCTTCCTTCTCTACTGCCTCCACATTTTCTGATTGTTCTGAATTTGCGACTGAATCCTGCTGTTTTGTAATGATAGCTTGTTCTTCCTCTACAGGGGGCTCTATTACCTCATCAGTAACTTCTTCCACAGATGACTCTGTTTTTGTGGTCTCCTCAATGACATTCTCTACTGGAGGTTCACTTGATGTAACCTCCGAGGTTTCCTCAACAGGAGGTTCACTTGGGGTAACTGCATTAGCTCCCTCTACAGGAAGCTCATTTGGGGTTACCTCAGGGGCTTCCTCTACAGGAGGTCCACTTGGGGTTACCTCCTCACTGACTTTCTCTGCAGGAGGTTCACTTTGGGTAACCTCAGAGGCGTCCTCAACAGGAGGTTCACTTGGGGTAACTTCAGTAGCTCCCTCTACAGGAGGCTCACTTGGGGTAACTTCAGAGGATTCTACTGCAGGAGGTCCACTTGGGGTTACCTCCTCACTGACTTTCTCTGCAGGAGGTTCACTTTGGGTAACCTCAGAGGCGTCCTCTACAGGAGGTTCACTTCGGGTAACCTCCTCACCGGCTTCCTCTGCAGGAGGTTCACTTGGGGTAACCTCCTGAGAGACTTTCTCTGCAGGAGGTTCACTTGGGGTAAGCTCCTCACCGGCTTCCTCTGAAGGAGGTTCACTTGGGTTAACCATCTCACTGGTTTTCTCTACAAGAGGTTCACTTGGGGTAACCTCACTGGTTTCCTCTGCAGGAGGTTCACTTTGGGTAACCTTCTCACTGACTTTCTCTACAGGAGGTTCACTTGGGGTAACCTCCTCACTGACTTTCTCTACAGGAGGTTCACTTGGGGTAACCTCCTCACTGACTTTCTCTACAGGAGGTTCACTTGGGGTAACCTCAATGGCTCCCTCTACAGGAGGTTCTGTTGAGGCACCCTCCTCACTGGCTTCCTTAATCAAAGGTTCACTTGGGGTAACCTCCTCACTAGCTTCCTCTACAGGAGGTTCTGGTTTGGTAACCTCCTCAGAGGCTCCCTCTTTAGGAGGATCTGTCAGCATGTCATCTGTTTTATCACTTACTGTTTGTTTAACTGGAATGTTCTCAACATCATTAGCCTCTTGTTCCTGTTTACCCTCCATTGTAGCAACTGGAACTATTGCAACTGTGCCATTTTGGCTTTCTGACTGATTCTCAGCTGATGAAGAATCTAAAGAAGCATTTTCAACATCTGCCAAAGGAGGACTTGCATTTTCTTTAGAGTCCTCCTGTTTATCTGTACTTTCTTCAACTTTAGCAGCAGTTTCCTCTGGACTTTTTACTTGTGTTGAAAGTGTTTGTCCATCTGCACAATCATCAGCCACACCTTTGCTTTCTTCTGTTCCTTCACTTTTAATTTCCTGATTATTTTCATTTGGAGTCTCAGTTTTTGTTTGTAAGTCTGAGTTAGAACTATTTTTATTCTTATTTTTAAGAGGTTTGCCTTCCTTTTTTGCCTCAGCCTTTGCCACTTTCTGAGCACTTAGAGAACACCCCATGTTGTTACACAAACAATAGTCACTCTAACAAAAATCAACCACAGTTAATGAATCCAGGCTGGTGTTCACAAGGCAACAAAGTTTTTTGTGTTATGCAGTTCTTGGTCCAAAATGTTACAAGAAGCATTCGAAAATCATGGTATTACTCAGATCAGTCTAGAATTTACATCATATATAAAAGATTCATCGGCGAAAGAGTTTAGGAATACAGTACATACCACCATTAGAGTGAAAATTGAAATCCTGCACAATAAAATCCTGTAGTAAAGTCTGGTAAAGCTCCACTAGTGAATTATGCTTGCCTTACAGTCTGGAGTATATTTTTTTCACGAAATGATTACAAGCTTTCTGTAGTTGTGTTGTAGCAGCATGGTTTGTCACACGTGCTGTCTGTCTGTACTGCTCCCATAGACTAGTGTGGATCAGCCAGACTTGTGTATACTACTCATAGCCTCACTCGGCCCGGGTAAAAAAAACCAATGCAACACACATTCTCTCACTCTCTCCAACAGCAGTAGAGTTGATTGTAGCTGCTTTGTTACACACCCTATCACACAGTATTAAGGTTTATGATGCACATAAGAATTCCTCTGTAGAATTATAGAATATATATGAGAATTTTCAAGAATTACACTAGTGTTCACTGTTTCAGATTTGGTGATCTGCCAGCTCTTATATATCCCTATAAATATACCTAAATCAAACAAAATTCAATGAAAATTTTTCATCTTGGATAATTTTAAAGCTTTTTTGAGAAATAACAACTTTTTATTTATCATCGAAAAACTCTTTACTAAGTTAATTATACAATTGACACAATCCTTTCATCTCTTGGTTGATTGATAAACTACATATATATAGACTAAAATTATGTTTACAAATATGCAATGTAACCTTCACAATTGGTGCTTCCAATTACAAGTTATTACAGTTTTAAAAATTTAATTTGTGAATTCTCTTCATCCAACCAAGTAATTCTATTTCAATAAACTATATATACACATACAAGAGGCTGATTCACACTATATTGTGCCAGCTTGATGCTATCACCTAAAATTATCTCACAAAAATTTTTTTTGTCGAAAACTTGAAACTTTCTCAAAGGAAGTGATTTTTTTAAAATCCTTATTTCCTGATCGAGACAACATTGTATCAAAGAGGAATTGTAGTTTTTGCACCAATCACTCACTGAGCGATGCTGTTAAGTTTACAGGCCTGGCTGTTACAGTGAAAGGCAAATCTTCATCAATCAGTCCGCTCCTACTATAATATTATGACAGAAACGTGAATCACAGTGAATCATTCTTGACATGCATTCAACGTGCATCCACTGTCGTGGAATGTGATAGGATGCGTAAGAATCGTAAGTGTGGGGCGAACTTAGAGTGATGGGGGGCTTGCCATTGTAGACTGGGGGACTCGTTATCCACAGATAAATGTTTTCTACACATGTCTTTACTTACATAATCATTACAGTCTTGTTTCTCTCCAGGCTTAAGGATACATGTGGTACCTTACTAAATTACCTTCACAACAAAAGAGTTCCTCTGACTAATTTTCGGCTTTTGAATATTAGACCAAAGTTCAGTATTTTACTTTTAATCTTTATTTTAATATCATTAAAATTGTCATATATCTGGCCCCGATTTCTCGAAACAAAAGTGCAGACTTAAGTCAAAACTTAAGTTTTTCTCCTTTTGTAACTTATGAGAAAATCTATGACTTAAGTCAGCTTTTGACTTAAGTTTGTTTCGAGAAATCGGAGCCAGGACTTGTTTTAGAAAATTTTTGTAAATGTGGAAACCATATGTCTGAATGTCTTAGAATAAGCAGTACAATATTTAACAGTTTCATAGACTCATTTGCAAAACCCTTGAAGTCAATGGTATAAAACTTATCCTTATTAAAAGTCTATTATTTCTTAAAAGCTTAACTTGAAATTTCATTCTATATAGCAGATGCAAAATATAAAACAATGTAGCCAGCATTTTTTTTCCTTTTTGTAATTTTTTTTTTTTTTGTAAGCAGGAAACGTTCCAACTGCTGAAATGGAACACAGTCTATCACCCATGCTTGAGATAAATGTGATAAAATGTGTATTTTTAGACTTGCCTAATGCTGCCAGGAATACTGACGAATGAAAATAAGCAATTCCCCTAACACAACACAGAATGATTCCTTCTGTTTGATACAAAATGCATGTGAAATGTGAGTTATTTTCCCTTTTACAGTTAAACAATGAAATCTTAAATAGTCTGGTTTTTGTAGTATTATAATAACTATGAGTATTTTTATCAGCTAAGAAGTCAAGAGTTTCATAGGAAAACCATGGAACCAAGCAACAGCTAGTATACCTTGAAAAGACTATCCCAAATGATAGTTTTATATTCGTAATTGATTCAGCAACATTACATTCACCAATAAGAATATTTCAACACTTGATAAGCTGACAGCAGTAATGAAACACTAACTATAAGTAATATTGTCTATAGATATATTGTATTCATTACCATAGAGTCCACCACCAACAGATGTCGGGTCTGCCAGAACAGGGAGGTAATTGCTTTATAGATGATCATGTCCAGAACTATCTCTTTTGTTTTCTCAATCCACATTAATTCTCAGTTGGGCATATATAGCCCAGGCCCAGGTCACAATAGAGCCAGGATAGCACTGACAGAATGTACACTAGTCTATCTATAATGGGGAATATTTCTATTATATATCGTTCTTCCAATTTAATGTCGAGAATAGCCACAACACCTATAGAATATGATAAGACTGACCCACAGAATATACAAGTACTGTAATTGCTATTTATTTATTAACCTTGGGTTTCAAATGCCTAACCCTGAAATTGTTTGGAAAGCACTTTGGTACCTAAATTGTAAGTTATATTATTTTTACCACAAAAACCACCATTTTTTATATAATCTATGATTCTTCATTGAAGACTAGAGATGCACAAGTCAAATAAATGGGATAAAGTTAAACAAACCTTATTGCAGTCTTATACTTTGGCTTTTTGTTTTTGCATAGTGACATAATATTATGATGTTAGCATTGCATTGGTACTATTTCAAATATTCACTCATGTTTAAACAATGGTTAATTAATCATTTTTTGTTCTTCCTACATGTTTGGTTTTCCTATAAAATTTAAAATATAAATAATTAAAGTGTGACATGGTTTTGTATAAATACATTAGTTAGAGAAATTTTTTTTAAACATTCTCAGAAGAAAGCAAAAACAAATACATGTTGTGTACAATGTATTGTCAATTAAAGTACGTGAAATTTTAATTAAACCATTTTTTTGTTGAGAGTTAAATCGGTTTCAAAAATATCAAAACCTCGGAAAATGGAATAGTATGACATGCCGAAATTCTAGCTATAAATCCTACAAATATCACTGAATCACAGTAAATGTAAAGATGACCATGTAATTTTGCATAGGGACAAAAAACTATAAATATTTATACCACACTGACCTCCTATTGTCAATCACTGGTGCACCTGCTGTAACCAACAATATACATTGTAGACCTAAATAAAAGAATGAGATGCCAACAAAGACATATGTTATCAGGATCCCTGCTGCAGTGACTGTTATTGGTACTGACAATCAGCCTTCAACTCTGACACACGCCAGATGGCTTAAAACCATAAAATAAATTGTATAAAGACTTACCTTACATTCCAAATAGCTAAAATTAACAGCTAATGTACTAGTAGAACTACTACTTTGTCTGTTTTTAAATAAGTATAAGCTGAATTTCTTTTAGATATATATACCACTTTCCTGATAATATCATTTAATCGTAATCAAATTATTTCTGTCCAACACCATTTTTTCAACACCATTTTTTCTGTAATTTCTGAACAAAACTGTTCATATAACAATCCTCTTAATATCAAGTTTCTGTTAATACCATAGTTCTGTTAATATCAAGTTGCTGTTAATATC
The DNA here is from genome assembly GCF_041381155.1 of Argopecten irradians. Taxonomy (NCBI): domain Eukaryota; kingdom Metazoa; phylum Mollusca; class Bivalvia; order Pectinida; family Pectinidae; genus Argopecten; species Argopecten irradians. The sequence continues at coordinate 18,868,787 of NC_091136.1, forward strand.
AAGTACCTGTTAATCTCAAGTTTTTGTCAATATCAAGTTTCTGTTAATACCAAGTTACTGTTAATATCAAGTTTCTGTTAATATCAAAATCTATTCCTGATAATATCATATAAATATAGAACTTATAATGGAGGTTTTTTTTTATTATGATTTGCAATGTGTTTACTTTAATTTATTGGTTCTCCAGGGTTGTCTTACTAGTCATATGAACTATTTACATATACTGTACTTATAAATCACACAGTGTCAGATCCTGAGAGCACAAACAAGTACCCTGTATACCTTAATTTATAAGTTTCAGTTTAACTTCCTAAAGCTTATAACTTCAATTGCTTATTGAGGAACATACAGGCACTTTAAGTTGCTGTATGTATAACATTAACAGCTGTAATTTACACTGTTCTTAAATACCATATTTTATTGCTGAGTATGTAGTATGAGTTGGAATATGTATAGCCTACTATTAATGTGATATCAATTAAGGGGCGCTAATATAACACAGGAAAACCCTCATCCCCTATATATTCTTACTAATATACACATTTATAAAAATATAACCAGAAATACACATCATTACACTGAAAAACATTCCAGATTACTCAGCTTAGCCTGACCATTTTAAAGCATTCTTGATTCAAAACGTCCATGTATAATTTCACATCTGAATTCTCTTCACTTTAATACTATTTGACCTACGACAATACGGGTTCTCTTTTTGTGTCAAAATTATAAAAATCTATCAGATATTTTTGTAAAATACTTACATGTAAGAAGTTGACAAGTTGGAGTAGTCTAAGCTAGGTTAATGTTTTTGATACATGTACTTGTAAAACAAGTCTGAGCCTTTCTACCACTTGGTCAATTAGAGGTGCCATTACTGATGAGAAACTATGTATATCAAGCTGGTAAGATCAAAGGTCAAAGAAATGCAAACTATTTCTTGAGTAATGTAAAGGGTTTATATGCATTTCTGCTACCTTGGAGATTGTATAATACTTTATATTCTCCTGTGTGCGATCATTGTACCATATCTCAATTTGTACAGGCCTAAATGAATGTTATATATATATTTATCCATTATCCATATTTACTAAAAGAATTTTCATAAAATTTAAGTTCAGCTTTCATAATTTGGTTGTAAAATAAATTACACATAAAAATAATTCAATAATTTTATTTCTCAGCTTAATTCATAGTAATACTTCATTTTTCATAAGGCCAAATAAAGAAATATTCTTGTTTCTGGTAACACCCTTTAAAAATGAAGGGGTGGTAGGTAGGGATTTTTTTTGAAAATATTTTTCTCTTCATACTAGTGTCTTGCAGTGAAAGACTGAAATAGACTTTTAAAATTCAACCTTAAACTATGGATTTTACAGAGTCGGTCAGGATACTGGAAACACAAATATTTTTTGTATGGCCTAATCAATTAATTTATATTTCAATTAAACAGAGCAGAAATGGTACTGAATATTTGCAAAATTGGCGTAACATTTAAAGATGCTCGACCGCTGACAAATAGTATTTTTTCACTATCAAAAACAGGAGCAGACGATTTAGTATTTTTCTTCTGTTGCAAAAGTTACTTACTTTACACCATTACCACCGTTGAAAAGTTTGAGCTTCTAATTTTACTTCAAGTTAAAAATATGAAAAATAATTAATTGCATCCCGAAAAAATTCCGTGGTACTATATTCTATATGAAATGAAGTACTGATTGCGCATGCACCAAAGGCGAAATAAATTATTTTATATTATTTTTTGTGTTAATTAGGCTTATATATACATGATTAAACACGAGTTATTGTTCGAATGATGAATATCATTTATGCTCTGTCGGCGGTGGAGCATCTTTAAGTAAAACTTCAAAATTATATCTGTGCAGTACTTGATCGTAGATTTTAATTGATAAACACATAAAAATAGGCTTTTCAGTCAATGAAATGGATAAAAAGTAATAACCACCATTTGTTAATCAAGTGCAGACATTAAAAACACATCATTGATAAGATAATTGATGACTGATATAATCTAATTAATTTTCACGGGAGGTTTAATTTAATGGTAGCTGTGTGTTTTAATTGGATTTTAATTGCATGTCTGTTAGCTATGGATGCTATATTTATGAAGTGTTGGTGTACAGCAGAACTTGTCTACATCAGATGCTGAGCAGGTTATATACATGCTATGCAAGATTTTTATCTTTATAATATTCCTCTCCCTGTTTGTCTAAGAGCTTACAGAAAGGCATGCAGGAAAAACTTAAAGTGGACTGAAACTTTGAAACAGTTACATGGCTTCTTCAAATTACTTTGAGAGGCAAATAGTGCCAGGTAATTTTGCTAATTTTTGGAGATATATATACTTATAAAGCCAGCATTGCTACCTTAAATATTGTCTCAAATCTGCAACCATTTTTGTTTAAAGGGTGATAAACATCATACATAAAAAGTTGGGTGATAAACATCATATATAAATAGTTGTCTATTTGTTTTTTTTATTTATTTATTTATCTATTTTTTTTTTTGTGGGGGCGGGGTGGAGCTTATCAATTAACGAAAACTGATATCTTCTAGAAGCATTGATGGGGAATGAAAATTACTTGTTTGTTACAAATTAATGTGTTTTACTTAGTGATATTTCTACAAAATGTGAAAAAATGGCATTGTTAGAAACAATGAACTACGGGATTGGTTACAGAATCTTGATTTCTCGAAACAAAAGTAGACTTAATTAGAAAACTTAAATTTTTCTCGTGTAACCTGTGTTAAGATTTTGGACTTAAATAAGTTTTTGACTTGATTGTTTGTTTTAAGAAATTGGGTCCCGATCTAGTCCCTAACTTCCAGCATGCCTTGTCTGGGATGGTTACAGTTTGTCAGACTTTATCCCTCTCCCTGCTGCCATCTGTCAACAAATACACTGACTATCAGTCTACTGTGGGGGCATGGAGTTTACATTTGCTTTTTTACAACAGCCTGGAGTTTTAACATTATCACTATATAGGAGTCAACCCATCTCAAATCCCTTGTCTGCATATAATTTTTAGACATGCATTACTTGAGAACTAAGCTTGTACGTACGTTGAAAATATGTATCATATCTTATAGAACCTGTATTTTTTTTAATTTATAAACACTAAAACAGTTGAAAGGCTGATATTTAAGGAAACCAAATTCTTGAAGTTCTTTGAATTTTTAAAAGTTTAATAGCTATAGGGGTTTTAACGAAGATAGAATTCTTCAAATAATTTGTCTATATTCAGCAGATCATTGAAGATAGACATTTTTTTGGTCTACCACATTTGAATCATGCAGGTATTATTTAAAAGATATGTTGATGAGCTATTGTATTTTTGCAAACAAGGATTTTCTGTAACAGGTACTTATATGATAACAGGATATTTTATTAGTAATCATAAACTATACAACAAATACCTATATCATCAATATACAAAAATTGACAAAATTCAATATTTTACAATATATACATGTACATTAATTAATTAATGTAAATATACCACTTTTATTTGATACATGTAACAGATCTACATAATGAATAAACCCTAACAAGCACCAATTATTTGATATAGTTCTCCAATTGGAAAATTTGAAATTATCAATAATATATAAAGCTCCCATTAGGTGCAAAACATATTGATTAAGCTAATTCATACCATAATTAATAATCATAATTAAGTTTGATACTGGCCTCACCATCAGTTTCTACATTAATAAAATTATCAGAAATTGTGATTTTCTTGTTTGATATTTGTCTCTACTATTACACATTCCATTTTTGAGTTTTCAACTAGGGGGCAATAATCTCAGTATTAGAACCCAGAGCTCTACAGGTCAGAAATTACCATTTCAGGTCTGCTTGGAGACCAGTTTAGCTGGGCACAAGAACTCACAAATGGGCCAGCTCAGCTTTTTGAGACAAGATTTTCAAGTAATCATGCACATATTGCTAATTAAAGTTTTTTTGCCATGCTTCATTGCGAACTTTAAAAAGTGATGTCATTTTTTGTCCACAGGATCGGGACCAGATGTTTTATTCTTCGGTCTTGTACGTGTACAGTGCTAGCATACCGTTGCAGAATATACATGCTGTAACATCTTATGACAAATTAGCTCTGAGGTTTCCATTTTACCTCACTCAAGAAGCGTGCACAAAATTCTTTGATGTATCCCTCGTAATAACAAAAACACAAACTTGTGTTAAGGCTAAACAAAAACACATGTTTGGTTCACATTTTAGTCATGATTTGTCTGCTCAAGTAATACAAGCGGAAAAAAAAACTATCCAGCTGTGTAACATTTTAAACAAGAAAAAATGATCAATAAATCAAAAGTCAGACAGACAGTCATTTCAGATTGCAAAAGCATTGATAGTATGTTGGGGAAACTACTGCCAAATCTTATCGAAGAATATAATTATATATTACTGGTAGATAATGTTTTCTATAATTAACTTAATAAATTAATATTTTCTCAAATTCCTTTATGAATTTCACTATCAATATGTGATTGGGTGATTTTGGTGGTGAAAAGTGAATCAGAGTACAAGAGCTAGACCAGCTAAGGGCCGGCAACTTTTTGCTTATGGTCAGTTTGATTGGTTGGACTACAGGAACTGCATATTTTGTATTTAATTCAATTAATAAATTTGAGGTATAGGTAATATGGTTTACCAATTCAATTTATAAGCAATAAGCTCAATTAAAGAAGAGTCAGCTGCTTTGAACATATACCTCATATCAAAATTCTTTTCAGCATTTGGCCTCAAACAATTAAACACTGAAAAAGTGCAAATCTGGGTTACATGTTTATCGTTTTCTGTTGGAATACATGTATCTATCAGGAGCTAGGTATACAACATATATGTGCCAGTTTAAAGTGATAATCACCCTACAAGTTAGCCAGGCCAAGTAATAACAGTCACATTACAAATACTATCGCTGCATTCCAGTGATACTGTGAAAGTCGGTTACTCGGAGATTCATTGAAGACGCAGAGTTACATTATCCCTCCTTAGCTAAGTAAGTAATGGGAGCAGTCTCTCCAACAAGTCAACTCGAATAACGTGGAGTGCCAACCACAAAAAATTATACACAGGAACCAGACAAGTTAAGGTGCACAATTACCGACAGACAGCGCAAATTAGTTACATGTGTACGATTGATAGGGGGCACCAATGGGGAAAACTATGTATTTTAAATAAAAAAAAATTGGCCATCTCTTTGCCATTTTGTTTGTTTTTGAGTATACATATGTTATAAGCATATATTTGATTGACAGATCGAAGGTACAGATATATCGTATGTTATAAGCAGAATACATTTTCAAATTAAATATTTAATTGCTATGTAGTAGTTGCTGCTAAGTAAATAAATCTGATTAATTTTCAAATCATATAAATTAACAAAGGTTGCATTGGATATATCTAAACTAAATTTCATTTTTGGTGGTAGAGCAATTAAATTAAGTATCTGTAGGTATGTATCATAAGCAAGTCTGGTTTTAAGATATATGTTATCTACTTTTAGTTTTCTTTATTCCATGGCCAAGCAAAATCTATAACTGCAGGAGACTGCATGTACGTCTTATTGAAAAATATCCTTTCAAATTCAATTGAAATCCCAATACATATAGTTTTTGCCCCCTTAAAAGGTGTATGTTTTTTTTTTCACAATGTTATCCTTACATGTATGAATAATGTCTTTAACATTTTGAATTCTCAAAAGATTATACTTAAAACTGTACAGTACTCCATGGCAGTAATTTGGATAAAGGGAGACAATTCAAATATTTATTTTTACTTCTCAGTAATATAAGTCATTGCATTTAATACCTAAGGTATACAGTATTCTAGTAATGTTAATGATGATAAATCATGATTAAAAGTATTTTAAATTCAACATACTTTTAGCAGCATTTACAATTTTAAAATTGAATCACAGTCAGATCTATTCTAATGATTCAAAAAGTATATTTTATATATTTCTCCGGTAGGAAATAATTGTTATTTAAAATGGTTTTTTTTATATATGTATCATATAGGGAGTATATTATTTTTGTGGTTGATAATGAAATCAACTTAATGGTTGGTACTTGTCATTGGATTGAGTAATCCAATAAAAGAATAATAGTCATATTTTCTGTCCGGCTTCTTAAATATGTCAGTTTGCAGATATCAAAACAACATTCACAATTAACTTTAGTGACACACATCATGTACTACATGCATGCTGACTACTGATAAGTCCCATCTTCCAGTGATTGTGATGTCATACTATTTTTTTTATATGATTTTGTGACATAACAATCGCTGACTTTGTAAAGGTGGGACCAATGGCATACTGATGGATAAAATCATCACTGGGAGGATAAAGATGGAAAGGGATTATATATTTACAGTTCACTTGTATAAGTTCAAGGTAAATACAGGGTTTTTGTGATCCCAAAACAACATGGGTAAAGTACTATTTACCACCTTCCGGTGATGATGACGTCACAAAATTCAAGTATAAAAATATGGCAATTACCAGAAGGTGGGACTAATCGACAGTAAATTGCACTTGACCCACATCGTTTTGGGATCTCAAAACAGTTGTATTAAGGGTTTGCGTTTACGTTCCAAATGTCCTTTTTAAGCATAGGAAATGAAAAGGACATATTTTTCTGAAATTCCATTCCAATTATACTAGGGGACCCCATTTTATCTTAGGAGGACCCTAATCTATGGAACACCAAGCTCAAAGTCTGAAGTTGTATACATGTACATAGCCTATTGTAAGCTTCCAAATGATGAAGCAATTTCATGTAAGCTAAATTAACAACTTGGTGCTGAAAGCATTTTTTAATCACCCAATATATGAAGTCATTAATTCATAAAACATCTGTACAATTTAAGTGGTATTGTATGTAACTAAAAGACTGGAGGAATCGAGAAGTAAATATTGACGCTAGTATATTCACTAGGGTTACATTTCAGGGGACATGTCGGGTAGGAAGGCGCTTACACCATTTATATACTAAAAAAAAATCACAAATTTAATACCTTCACACCCTTGCACCACTACAGATCACCGTGACATAATCGTCATATTTTGACGGCGTCATGTAAAAAGAAGATGACTTTATAATGATCAGTAACTGATTCCTTATATAATTAATTTATTTTTATGGCTGTTAGATGGTGACATGATCAAGGACAACATTTACACAGAAACTTTATCTACTTTTTCATAACATTTTGTGTATATCAGCAGCTACATTATGTATTTCTTCGGATACAATAGACGCATACACAAAATTGTTCAATGTCTTGAATGAAAGAAATTGAGTTTGACAATAGTCTTTATTTAAGTAAGATAAAGAAATTGAGAACTTACCATCTCTAACTCTCAGCAACTGGTCAAAATATTTGGCACCAAACTCAAAAATATTTTCTGGTTGATTTCTCAATACTTCCCTGGCAAGGCCTTCAAGAATGTTTTGGAATCCTTTTGGCACCCTAAGTTTTGTGTTTGAAAATGGAACTGCCATTTTTGTTCAATATGATTACAGTTTGTATTATCAGAAGCACCAGTTTTTCTCTTGACAACAGACCAAGCGTGTTAGGGCTCCGGGTAATATGGCAGACTAGTTTGTAACTGTCGCTATAACGACGAAACCCAACAAGGATAAACATAGGTAAAATCTAGAGGAGTTCGGTAAAAATCTCAGTCATTCAAACGTTTCTCTGGCAGGTGCGCTCAAGTCTTTCTTATCGGCGTGACATTGAGGAGGACTCGCGGTAAAAACGCATGTGAGTCGTTTATTTTTGTCAACATGGAAGAAACAGACGATTCATCGCAGGGTTTAATATGTCCTTTGTAAGGATTAACTGTAACATTTTCTTCAGTCTTATCGATTAAGACCACGACAACCTATTTAACGTTCCTGTCGAAAACATATAAGTTTGAATCAGTATGTCAATCAATCTGCAGGGATATAATCAGTTGATAATCATAATGTTGACGAGGATGTAAAAAGCCTAAGAGTGGGTTTAGATGATAGGAGGATGATGATGAACAATAGAAATATTTTTTTGTCATTATATATTGCTGCTTATAGGGAAAACAATGAAACAATTGGAAAAAAACTTCCGCCATTGATACATCTTCCAAAATATTTAGGTTATTTACATTTTGATTTTCATTGCAACCTTACCTTTAGCTGTTCAAATGTCCTTGAATATAACCATAATGAATTCCATTTTATTTTTCATTACAGTGTAGATGTAAAATATCTTGGGAATCAATCATTAAATAATACTGTGACTTCTGATGCCTTCCAATATGTCACGCCTATACATGTTACATGTACATGAAGCTAAATTAATTCTAAGCAATTGTTTTTAAAAAAAAAAAAAAAAAAAATTGGGCTATCAACTAAGTAAAAAATTATTTTTAAAGGTAGGATTCGCCCAATGAAATATAAAGTTTACGAAATTGAAATTTATCCTGTACATAGATATAATCTTCAGATCATTTTCGATGCATACAGCAAACAATATGGGAGGTTAGTTGCCTAGCTTGACCTGGTAAATACTCCTCTAAAATAGAGCAAAGTCAAGCTTTACATAGAACATGACATATTTTTTTCCGAACGAGGCCGCATCAACAAAGGGAAGTGTACAACAAAATGTCAGATAGAAGTGACAGCCTTGACAAGGCATGTGTAGTAAAAACAACAACAAATCGAAGTATAATGGATTGTTTATGCATGTCATATAATCTATAACACTTCAAGTTACTAATACATACGTTCGCTGGCTTAGTACATCAAACATATATTTAGTTAGTCTGCCGCTGTATGTGCGCTGGCACATGTGTGGAAATTTAACTCACCACGTGCAACGCAGTCCAAACAGAATCCAGGCGAATCCAGGCTAGTTCCGCTTGCAATTAAGATGTGGCTTCTGTTTATTCTATTGCTACATGCCATCTCTGATTTTCATTTCCTAGATATATATCCTAGGATGTAGTGGTGTGCGGTATTATCGGTATACCGATATATCCAGGTTCATTTTGAAAACGATACGTATCGCGGTACGATTTAGTCGTATCGGTTCACTCGGAATCATTCGGGGATTTCCCGTATATTTCAGTGAAAATTTCGTTTTTGACGGGAAATATTTTTAAAATGAGAATTTGTATAAAAATTAAAACTAAAATATATATTTTAACAACATTTCAGACAAATGTACAGGTTAAGATGGATTTTTGGGATGTTATCATACGTAGATTATGATTGATCTTGTGCTTAGTAACGTTTCAAAATGGCGGCCTTCATAGGCACGAATGATAACCTCGTAAAAAATCCGAAGCAAAGGCGGTTGTATGTCAGCATTTTGGCCTTACAGTATGTAAAGGGGAAAGAAATAACGAGGAAAGCATCGCTTGATGTCGATTGTGTACGGCAATCGTTAAATGTAGTGGCGGAACAAGGAACCTGACGACTCACTTGCGTCGCCATCACCCAGCTACTGAGTCCCGTCCAGTAGTAACGTTAAGTGTTTGCATAACATCGAGCGGAAGTAACACAGACATTATCTCGCATTTTATAGATAAAAACAAGAATAAAAGTGATATATTGACAAAACATTTATTTCATACTCTTTTTAGGTGATTGACAGAAAAAAAACATGCAATTCTTATTATACAAAAATAATACCAAAATATCATGATATGTATCATAATACACTTATGATGTATCGTGATATATCGCGATACAAAATTTTTCGCGATACCCATCCCTACTAGGATGCTACCGATTCCATTCTAATTTCCTACTCTTTGATGCCGATTCTGATACTTTTTTAGCCCACCATCATCAGATGGTGGGCTATTCAAATCGCCTTTCGTCCGTGGTCCGTGGTCCGTCCGTCCGTCCGTGGTCCGTGGTCCGTCCGTCCGTCCGTCCGTCTGTTAACAATTCTTGTTACCGCTATTTCTCAGAAAGTACTGAAGGGATCTTTCTAAAATTTCATATGTCGGTTCCCCTAGGACCCTAGTTGTGCATAATGCATTTTGGTACCGATCGGTCAACAAGATGGCCGACAGGCAGTCATCTTGGATTTTGATAGTTAAAGTTTGTTACCGCTATTTCTCAAAAAGTACTGAAGGGATCTTTCTCAAATTTCATATATAGGGTCCCCTAGGGCCCTAGTTGTGCATGTTGCATTTTGGGAAGGATCGGTGAACAAGATGCGGCCATCTTGGATTTTGATAGTTAAAAATTGTTACCGCTATTTCTCAAAAAGTACTGATGGGATCTTTCTCAAATTTCATATATAGGTTCCCCTAGGACCCTAGTTGTGCATGTTCCATTTTGGGACCGATCGGTGAATAAGATGGCCGACAGGAGGCCATCTTGGATTTTGATAGTTAAAGTTTGTTACCGCTATTTCTCAAAAAGTACAGAAGGGATCTTTCTCAAATTTCATATGTCGGTTCCCCTAGGACTCTAGTTGTGCATATTGCATTTTGGGACCGACTGGTCAACAAAATGGCCAACAGGCGGCCATCTTGGATTTTAATGGTTAAAGTTTGTTACCACTATTTCTCAAAAAGTGCTAAAGGGATCTTTCTCAAATTTCATATACAGGTTCCCCTAGGACCCTAGTTGTGCATATTGCATTTTGGGACCGATTGGTAAACAAGATGACCGACTGACGGCCATCTTGGATTTTGATGGTTAAAGTTTGTTACCACTATTTCTCAGAAAGTACTGAAGGGATCTTTCTCAAATTCCATGCATAGTTTCCCCTTGTACCCTAGTTGAGCATAGTACATTTAAGGACTGATCCATAATGCCTTTCGGGACTGATCGGTAAACAAGATGGCAAACCGGCCGCCATCTTAGATTTCATTGTTGAAGTTTGTTACCACTATTTCTTAGAAAGTACTATAAGGATCTGTCTCAAATTTTATATGTCATGTGTTTGAAAAAGTTTGAAAAGCAGGGAAAAGTTCCCTCTTTCCATTGTCAGACATAGATCATTCTTTGGTGGGCGCCAAGATCCCTCCCTTGGTTTTTTTCTCGCACGCTTTCGTTCAGCCTTTTTTTTTACTTTTAGTGCGTAACAATGTGCATGCGCGGAACTTCGACAACAAAATCCATCGCAACTTCATTTGCATACAATCCTGTCAGCCTGATGATCGTAATAAATCAAGGATCGATTTCCTTCAATTATGTATTCAAGACACATTTGTTCCATTTCATATGCATTAAAGATGCTCCACCGCTAACAAATGGTATTTTTTCACAATCAAAAACAGAAGCAGATGATTTAGTATTTTCATTTGTTACAAAAGTTACTACTTTACACCATTACGCCATTGAAAAGTATGAGTTTTTATTAATTATTGCATCCCGAAAAATTCGTGGCACTATATTCTATATGAAATGAAGTTGATTTTACACCAAAGGCGAAACAATTATTTTACATTATTTTTGTTCTTAAACACAAATTATTGTATCGAATGATGATATCATTTCGCCTGTTTTACTTTAAGAAATTAAAAAATATGTATTTTTTTACTTTCTTCCGTGTATCGGATTTTAAAAAAAATATTTATTTGGTTGGGCGAAACCTACCTTTAAACATATTTTGAGATTCTTAAGCTTTCTCCTGCTATTCATATGTACATATGTATTTTGATACCTGCATCTACTGTGTATATATATAATGTTATCTTATAGGGAAGAGAATGCATTATACTTACTGTAGCAAAAATGTTATTTCAAATTGTTTCAGATGTTTGAAACATGAAGCAAAATACACCTGTCCACGTTGCAATACTCGGTACTGTTCAGTTCTATGTTACAAGGGCCAAAAACATATGGATTGTTCCGAGTCATTCTATAAAGACTGTTTCATGGAAGGCCTGAAGGAACGTTCAACTGGGTGAGATTTTTTATTAAAGTACTAGCGTTCCAGCTAGCTAAGACGTCCTCTTCTTTCAGAATTAGAAATGTATCCTTTTCAAATCTCTGCTAAAGCACAGCTAATACTGGTATCCACATTATCATTAAATGTCAGGGGTTTCAATATCGGACGCTACCTGTTACTTTTTGCTGGTTAAACCTGGCTGTGGTGCCGTCTAATTTGAGTTAAATTACATTAGACAGCAGCATACAGATGCTATAGAAAAGTAACCCCTGAAATCACAATTGTACCACCTCTCATGAAAGATATTGAAACCCCTGAAATGTATTAAGCGATCAGGCGAGAAAATAGATGGAAATTCAACAACTGAAATGTTCTTGATTGCTTAATTGATTTCTTACAAATGTTGAAATTGGAAAATTCATTTGATATGATGTATTATGATTTCAATTGGTGTTTTTATTTCACTATTAGACCTGAAGAGAAGAGAAAAATTATGGAGATGCTGTCTAGAGTGGAGAATGAGACAGAAGGGTTGGACTCCAACAGTGGTGAGTTATCTCCCCTTACACAATTATACTGTGATGTCATTCAGCGCATGTGATACTCTGTATTATGAGTGAGAAAAAACTTTGAAGTTACATCGTTACAAAAAATTACTTAGCATAATTTGTGTAAAATGATCAGCTTTGCTTTGTAAAATCATTTATTAATTCTGCAGATCTATCTTATGTTCTGGTTATACAATTTTGCAATGTTTTTGTCATGATGCGTAGAAATATACCATCTTTGCATATTACAGAGTTACCTTCCCTTGCGGGTAGGTGACGTCATTTTTAAATGTGAGTGATACTCTCATCATTTTCTGTGAAAAGTATGACGTTAAGCTCGCAAACAGATGAAGTCACAATCAATACCTGTCCACAAGGACAGATAACTCTGTTATATGCAAGAATCTCGTGGTTGTGTATGTTGTGGAAATATAGATCCAACGCAGATTGAGTGGATGGTATGATACCATTATTGGAGTCTTAGGAGTCGACTCTGTACAGAGATTATTGGCATGTTAATATAGCAGTACATCGGGATAACAGATGATGATAGCCAATACCTGGAACAGTTGATACCAACGTAGTTGCTGTATTACATAGGGAAACATGTTTACTCATTAGAACTTATCATGTATCATAATAAATAACATGGCTATTAGTAGTTATAAAATGACCCTAACAGAGGTTGGTTTCCAATAGACTTTACATGTATGTACATATACTATTGTAAATATGAAACACATGTGCTTGACCTACACAATGTAACATATTTACTTGAAAGCCGCACATGTAAATGTAGATAATTATATATTAGTCCAAATTTCAAACTCTAAAATACCTATCATTAATATATTATACCACATTCGTCGCCATGTTATACATTATATCAAATTAGAAATAATTTGATACCGTTGATGATATCATACAATAAGTGAGTTCTTGCAGATCATCGTATGGCTTATCATCGGTACCATTAGACAAGGTTGAAAAAATATATATACCCGGTAAAGTAAGGCTTGTTATGAATTCGCAGCATTCAGTAAACTATAAGATAATCCACAAGGAATGTGAAAATATGCATATGATCTGAAATATTTGTTTTGTATAGATATGTTACTCAATGTAGTATGTAATGATTGATAAAACACAATTACAGATGATGACCCAGATCTTGCAGAAAGACTTGAAGGTCTGGACTTAGGTATGTCACAATCTTTTTCTTATCGTATCTAGTCTAAACTAATTTGACTGGGAATGTTCTCAAATGCAAGGGTCAGGGAGCAGGGTTTTGATTTTTTACACATTTTCCTGTAATGCTTACAACATTTCTATATTAGTGTAGTTCATTCTATATCATGATCATGACCAGTTCACTAGATCAGATGTCTTGTTGTCAAACTGTCACTGTTTAACTCTTTAAGAAATTTTCATGGTAATCTGTACATCAATGTGACATGAAATTCACTATTTTTAAATCAAAGCAAATGCTTTTAGAATTTACTTACCCGCGTCACTCATGTCAGTCTCATGACGTCCCGTCCCCATTTAAAAAATAAGTTTGCATCATTAGATAAATTGGTTCTTTGTTTGAATTCAATAGATAATGATGCTGGTGCTATCTGGAAGTGCCTGACAGAGAAGGAACAGAACGAATTTGAACAAATGACAAGAGATGGACGTCTTGGTCAGCTGGTGGAAGTTTGGACACCGTGGTGGTCACCTCAGGTGGTTCTTACTCAAAAGTTTCTCAACAAATCATAGTGTCATATTTTATGTACCATAATCTAGTAGAATGAGAATAATTTCCAAAATGAATAAAATTAAAAAGTTCACAAATCACCTATGAATATGAGGGAAAGCCAAAAAAATCAAATTTCGCTGTGCCCTATACAAATCATCAATTACAATTTTTTCATACAAACTATTTTGCAATTTCACTTAATCTATTGTTTATTTTTATAACTTAAAACTATGAAGACTCACCTGGTATGCTATTTCTTTCAATTGTACAATTATATAATCCTGTTGGTCTTTGATACCATAATCTGAAATTGAAATAATTAAGACATTGCACAGAAAATATGAGTTATCAATAATAATACTTCAACAACATGTTGATGGAATTCCTAAATGTTTTATTTGTAATTTGTTGATTAATTAATATGGCAGAGTAAACAGCTGATACTAGATCAGGACGACCCTGCTGTCAAGTCAAAGTTCCCCAAGGTCAAGATGAATATCACAGATCTGGCTATACTCCTACCTGTACGTTAAAACTGGTTATACCTAATACATTTCCAAAGTAAATACATTTGATTTTGAGACTTTAAATGGAAAAAGAGTTTTATGATTTTAAAGTATTTCAAAATGTTATTAGATTCATGTTAACGCTACACTCATCATCAGGGTTCCCACGCAATCTTGAAAACTGTAAAAAGCGGGAAAAATTGAAATAAAAAATCAGGGAAAAGCTTGAGAAACAAGGAAAATTTGTTGAAATACCTTGATGAAGCCTTGAATTTTATTACCGTCTTTTATTTATGAAACTGTGTCCGATCAGCAACTACCTTATTTGTTAAACTAACATGAAAGGCATGAAGGAAGCTACACAAGCAAACCAATATCAATATATACCTAAAAATGTAGATTATTCATTTTTAGCTCACCTGGTCCTGGTCTCTACGTCAACAATCAACTTCTTCTCCATAACCCCAGGTCGAAATTCAACAAAATTTGACTGGTAGCATCCTTATGGGTTACTTACTGAAAATTGTACAAATGATGGGGCTGAACCCCCAGGGGCCTGAGGGGCGGGGCCAAAAAGGGTCAATTTGGCTATTTTCATATAAACGACTTCTTCTCTGCAACTAAGCATGTCATAGCACCCATAATGCAATGGTAGCATCCTTATAGGGTGGGGATTCAAAATTGCACAAATGATTGGACTGACCCCCTGGGGGCCTGAGGGGTGAAGTCAAAAGGGGTCAATTTAATTGGCTATTTCCATATAATCGACTTCTTCTCTGAAACTAAGCATGGGATAGCACTCATAATGCAATGGTAGCGTCCTTATAGGGTGGGGATTCAAAATTGTACTAATGATGGGGCTGATACCCCCCCCCCCCCCCCCCCCCCGCCAAAATAAAAAAAAAAAAAAAAAAAAAAAATGGGGCCTGAGGGGCAGGGCTAAGAGGGGACCAATTTGGCTTTTTCCATCTAAATGACTTCTTTGAAACTAAGCTTGGGATAGCACTCATAAAGGGGTTGGGTTTCAAAATTGTACAAATGGCTGACCACTGGGGGCCTAAAGGGCAGGGTCAAAAGGGGTTAATTTGGCTATTCCTACATAAATGACTTTTTCCTGAAAATAAGCATGGCATATCCCCATAATGCAATGGTAGCATCCTTATAGGGCAGGGATTCAAAATAATACAAATGAATGCTCTGACCCCCTTGGGCCTTAGGCGCGGGGCCATAAAGGTTTATTAGGCTCCTATATAAATTACTTCCTCTCTGAAACTATGCATTGGATAGCATATTCATATGGTATCTATAACATCATTATATAGTTGGGATGCCAAATTAAACAAATCCTGCGGTCAAGTTGTCTTTGTGATTTTTGAATCACTAATTACTAAATTACAGAATTACTCGAAAAAACAACAACACGTGAGCGATACAGGCTCTCTGGTTTTCTTTCATAATGAATGTAGTTTTAAGTTGGAATAGGTCCAGTCAGCATCATTCAAGTTGCATTACTCTTAAAAATAAGCACAGAACTTGTGAACGGTACGGAAAGTGTGTAAACATGACTTCAATTTCACTTATTGTCCTTAAAAAACCCTTGAAAAAGCCTTGAATTCTGGTCCAAAAAAAGAGTGGGAACCCTGTCATCATATTTTCCTAAGCAATTGAAAATATAATAATACATAACATTACCTGGTAAATGTTAATTCAAAATGTCTAGTTATATTCATGAAACAGTGATGATGTCTCTATGTTTCATGACACTTTCACTATGATACACAGCAACAGAGTGAAATGAACCTACGATGTGGCATAATCTTAGTCTTGTACTTGTTTGGAACGTTCAGTGTTTTGCCTTAGAAATGTAGAAGGTGTTAAATATTTTCATGTTGTTTTATTTACTGTAGAAGTCGAAGCCATCCAGTGGAGTAAAGTACACTGTCGTTGGAGCATTGTATGCTTACTGTTTTGTGTGTCGATTACACAATGGTGGTCACTGGGATACACCTGTGGAGTCAGCACAGGTAACTGTTCAGTAATGTACAGTATATGATAAAACATTAGAAATGATTCAGGGTTGAGCATCTCCTTATATTAGAAAATTTCTGTGTAGATTTCCTATTTGATTTTACAAAGAGTTGGTAATTGATTGAGATACATGTAGAGTTAACTCCCTTATGATTATCTCTTATGATCTATTGAGAAGTTTGTAGTTTATAGTTTCCATTATTTTGTGTATCTGTGAAGTCATATCCTTTAATAATAAGAGATTCTAATGGAAAATCACAAAAGTTATGTGTACTTCTGATGCTCATCAATTATAATTAATTCATAAGAAATTTAAATGAACTGATATTCAGAATAATAATTTTTATGGTTGTTTCAAATGTCACATCTGTCAGATTTTTTGTTCAGAATTCATTGATCAAGTTGTTTCTTAAACTAATTAGATTTTAATTGAAATATTTTAGGAGTTACTGCTTGTGAGTGATGCTACCAACAAGAATGTTGAGTACAACAGTCCAGGGGAGGTAATCCAGTCATGTATACAGCGTGTCACCAAGGTAAATAACCCGATAGTTATATCTCATTAACTGTTCTGAAATAATTATTCATGCAGACATTGCCAATCAAAATATTTCTTAATGCATACATGTGAGTTTTACTTGACGAAAGGAACATTAAAAAGTACTTAAGAAGTAATAAGGAAAAAAAAAAAAAAAAAAATTAAAAAACAAACAAACAATTAATGGCAATAATCACTCTTTTGGTGTTACTATCTTTAGTTGGCTTCAGAATAGGATGAAGTTATAAAATCTGAATATGCTAAATATATATTATCAGTTAGCATGGTTTTGAAATAATGAGAGAAAATGGAGATCAAGAATAGTTATCAGTTTCAGATTCATTTTTCATCATTGAAAAGGGGACAAAGTTTTATTTTTTTCATTACTTTATGATATTTTCTTTGTTTTTAGAGTGAGTTTGGAAAAGGTACATCACCTGGATTCAATGTTTCAATTATTGAGGATATCATCAATGTTATAAGGGGCCCATCCCTAGAGAAGCCCCTTGTGTACCTGACAATTGCCCTCTCTGAATTTCTTCACTTGGTACAGAAGGCAAGGAAAATTGTGTCAAGAGGTAAGAGTGTTGTTCCATACTATTTACAAGGTTGACATTACAGGACTCAGTTTAATAAACATCCCCTAACTTAAAATCCTCCATAGAAAATTTAATTAAAGTATTACTAACAGAAGTTCCTTAATTTACTACCCATGGAGTTCACTTCCTCGTTCAATCCAGTTGCTATTTCGTTATAGAGCTGTACAAGGTTTCTGCTGTTGCGGATCATTTTAAGTTAATTAAGGTATTTCGATGAAACTGAAATCTAGCGATTGATTAATGCACCAAAAACCAGTGGTAAGTGATTTGAAGTTGAATATATTTTTTGTAGCAAAGAACTCTGTATTAAATACCACATCCATTTGCAAAAACTGTTCATTATGCATGAATTATTGGTCTTCAGATTACAAAGTTTGAAGTTTTTGATATAATACAAAATGTATATGAATCATATCATATTATCCTATACAGATCTAGAGGTTGATTCTCTAACGACAACTATGAAATGTGTCACGTATTAATTAATTTAAAATTTCATAAACAGGTTTAAAATCTGGAAAGTACAAGGGAGACAACTCTTTGAAGAAGAAATTATTTTCATGCGAGAAAAAGTTGGATTTCTGCTTGAGCTGGTCTCAGAGACTAGGAATGTCACTACATACATTGATACCAGAACTGGTTCTAGAACACAGTAAGTTCTGTCTGTTTGTCAAAGACATGCATTTTAAAATCTTAAAATTTCATGGTCGTGCAGAAAACGCATCTTTTCACATATTTCCAATTACATAGTTGCATCATGAAAGATGATTAAATATGTAAAGCTTGTGATGTTATAAATTATCATTTCAATGATGATAGAATTGCATATTGTTTCATGCAGAACTTTTGATGTCCTAGTTATTGAATGCCTCCTCATGCTGTTTTTGATGTACATGTTCAAGTATGAATTTACAATCTCTGCTATTAGTTTCTTTGATGGGCATTATATACTTAGGGACTTACAAGTACTGTAACATTGTTGCATAGATAGTGTTCATATAATTGAACTTAAGTTTTAACCTTTCAATACAAGACAATGAGGCCCAAATACATTTTCATTTTTTTTCTGTAGGTGCAGCAGATTCTGACCTGAAGGATGTTGAAGAGAAGCGATCAGAATTAGAGGAATTCTGGGGTGGAAAGCAAAAACCCCAACAAAGAAAACTGATAGAAGAAATCACATAGTATTACAAAGAAGGTGACATGTAGAACCAGAGTAGAAATCTTACTTAATAGACTGGAAACATGCCTGCTTTAATTTTTGTTATGTACTTATTAAAGATGACTATGTCAAACATTACAGTGAAATGTTTGGTTTGTTATAGGTTTACTGCTTATCTAAACTTCCTTTAATAGTTATTTTGTTGATATGCAGCATGCACATTGGCCTTCAACATCTCTATTGGGAAATCATCATAAATTGGTATATTTTGGATGTGGTCATATTTTGACTTATTTGGTGTTATGCAAGAAAGCGCCAGAATTTAGCACAACAAAATTTGAATATGTATTTATCTTTTTGTACAATTTTTCATTGTTGAGGGATCTACATGTATGCGACGAAAAGACGGGTGAAACAAGGAAATCTTCAGAATTTTTATTGTTCGTTCAGATAAAAGTTATGTGTCAATTATAGAACACAGGAAACCGCGAAATTTAAACACACTAAAATGAAACCACCCTAATTTGATACAAAAACGCAAAATTTCCCAACGTCAAAATATCCCAATTTACGGTACATGTAACCTTCTGTCACGGAAAAGTAGTGCAGATGTATACATACGGTATACTAAATCAAACGCCACCATGTAAGGAGTACTAGTACTTCATAACATCTTGTACCAAGTAAATGCATGTACCGGTAGATATGGACAAATATAAACAAATTCTTCTTAGTGTTGCAAAAATTTATTTCCAAAAATAATCTTGAATATAAATGCAGCATTTACATGTCAAACATATATCAATATATGTATACATTTAAAATCGTAACTTTCTAGCCTAGAGTTTGGCAAGAAACATTTAGTCAAATCTCATCACCTAGAAATCATAAAACTCATTGATCTAGTTTTATTGATGGTCCCAACCAAGCTGAACACTAAACTCAAATACATTGTATATGAATGGTTTCATTGACTTTAAGATTATGAGGTTTGACTGTGTTTAACAACTATGACCACTAGTACATGTACTTTAGTTTTAAAGAAATTAAACAAGTCATTAAATGTGTATCTATTGTACAAATATTTGTATTTTACTTCCAGTTTTAGGACATACCCTGTTTGTTTGAGATAAACCAGAGTCCCAAAGGGATATAAGCTACTGACACACATTTCAGACTATCTAAATGGTACCAAAGTCTTGATTTTAGTTTCAGGTTGTCAGCTGTCTCTGATTACACATGCTAACTAAATCTACACTGTACATGGCAAATCCTACACATATTACCCTGAAGAAAAACATAAAATAGACTAATCTGACACCTGACAATATTATTAGTATTATAACATATATTGGGAAATTACACTCAGGTCTTATGTTGCCTACTTATAATACTCTCATATTTCCTCATTTAATTTCACTATTATGTTATGCAGACATCACAAGTAAAATTATTTCAAATTTCATTATTTTCTCTTAAACAAGAGTAGAGTATCTTACTTAAGATATTCAAATATTACAAATATGACACATTAATTGTAAATATACAAAATTGTACATATTTCTTGTACACTGTACATAAGTTTCTTTCAGTAAATAAAGGGTTAATATCATAACTGGTAAAGAGTTTGGAAGGACCACTAACTACAGCCAATCTGACAGGTTTAAAAAAAATATGCAC
The DNA here is from genome assembly GCF_041381155.1 of Argopecten irradians. NCBI lineage: Eukaryota > Metazoa > Mollusca > Bivalvia > Pectinida > Pectinidae > Argopecten > Argopecten irradians. Next base: position 18,889,533 of record NC_091136.1, read on the forward strand.
GTCAATTTGCCTTTAACTTAACCTTTCGTCTGACACTTTCATTTCTCTTCCCATTACACACTCTAAAACTAGAACTGTTGTCAAGGATACCAACTCATAACCCAACCTCTTTCTGAGTAGGCGGTGAAATTTTCATAACAAAGGGGCATTACGCTGAGTGGTGTAACTATCTTGTCTCGATATTACACTGAATAGAAGTAGTCAAATGATACTTTTGTTACAAAGGGGCATAACCCTGAAAAAGATCAATGGAGATATCTAAAAGTTCAGATATAATTAACATAAACATAAATATATATGAACACACTTCTGGCAATGAACGCACCAAAATCTAGCTTGATCTGAACACTACGTTGGTGGATTATTTAACTCAAAATGTTCAATCCATTCCATAACAAAAATAAGTTTAAATATGAAAGTCTACTAATCAAGTTTATGAAAGTGATCTTTCTTAGAATTTTGCAATTTATCAAGGACGGAAACCAGGAATTTCTGTAAAATCTCAATAAAAACAAAAAGGATAGAATGGATTCCAGAGATCCAAAGCATTTTTGTGTCTGTTTTGCCTAGATTATTCCCTGCCATCTAGAATTGTCTTGTAGACAATCATCTGTCTCCTTCCGACTGTAACCAAGGCGGAGTCCGTGTAGAGATTGAGCCGTCCTCATTTCCAAAGTAAGCAATCCGAGCCATCTTTATGAACAGTCCTGTCTCCAGAACACCTACAAAATAACCCAAACGATATTATAGTTTCTTGTCATCTAAGTCTGCTGTTTTGTATCAGATTTTCATCCTTCACCATTGTTACCATCAACCTGGACCCGTTGTTCAAAGCATGATTAGCTTAATCACATGAGTAGTGAAATTTTTATTTCTCATTTACTGCAAAATTTGTGATTGTTTCTTTACCAAAATCAGCAAGCTGGTAAAGAATGAAGTTCTAAAGAATCTTATGAAATTTGTAAAATTTGCATTGTCATAAATTGTTTCATCTTGATTTGAAAATTTACGTAAAACTATGATTAGCCTATTAAATCACCTTTTGAACAACTGGGCCCTAATCACGCTTTCCCAGCCCACCACCATTCCAATACTTAGTTATTGAGATCATCACATATACCTAAGTGACCTCTACTCTATTCACACAAGAAACATATGGAAATTCAAATAGTATTCATGATTAAGACCAGATTAACTGAAGTATGATACCTGGAATGATTTTGATCTGCTGGTTGACCGACTCCCAATTTACGGTTTTTGCTGGTGCGATCCAATCCAGTATAAAGTTTCCATTGTCGGTGACGACCGGGCCCTTCAAAAGATTGTGCACATCAATCAAGTATTAATTCATACCTCTGAATTGTCAGTGACGACCGGGCCCTTCAAAAGATTGTACACATCAATCAAGTATTAATTCATACTACTGAATTGTCAGTGACGACCGGGCCCTTCAAAAGATTGTACACATCAATCAAGTATTAATTCATACTACTGAATTGTCAGTGACGACCGGGCCCTTCAAAAGATTGTACACATCAATCAAGTAATAATTCATACTACTGAATTGTCAGTGACGACCGGGCCCTTCAAAAGATTGTACACATCAATCAAGTAATAATTCATACTACTGAATTGTCAGTGACGACCGGGCCCTTCAAAAGATTGTACACATCAATCAAGTAATAATTCATACTACTGAATTGTCAGTGACGACCGGGCCCTTCAAAAGATTGTACACATCAATCAAGTAATAATTCATACTACTGAATTGTCAGTGACGACCGGGCCCTTCAAAAGATTGTACACATCAATCAAGTAATAATTCATACTACTGAATTATCCTTTAAAAAAAATAAGTGGGATGTTAATTAGGTATCAAGATAGAATTTGTATGGCTGTTATATATGAAACATACAGATATATGATACATATGTTTCAAGAATTGGGATACCTGAATATGAAGTACACAAAGGTACATATAAACATTACACAAATTAAAATGAAAGTTTCTCATTGAGAATGACTGCAATGAAATAACTCAAATTTGATTGACTAATGAATAAGAACTTACAGCCTTGCGGTTAGCCATCCTAAGATCTGCTTTGCCTCCAAGCTCTGCAGTGACCCTCATCTGTATAGGCTTATAAGCCATGGGGACAACTTCAATGGGAATTCCTTTGGTCCAGTAAGTACCTAGGTCAGTTGTGTCCTTTCTGTCAGATTTAAAAGTGTAAATAAACTTTTAAATGAAATTATGAGAAAACCGATTACCTAAATATACGTTAACAATAGCATGACTTATTGTCTTTTTTCTTTCCTGGTTCTCTCTGCAGACAACACAATGTGATTGAGAAATACACCTATAAGGATGCCTAAAACATTGGTTATTGCATAATGGCGCAAGGTGTCCAGTTATCACTGCAGATTACCAAATATCAATTGTGTATGATGTAACAGTAATATATAAATGTACGTCCTGGATGTACAGGCATTAAACATGTTGACAGACAAACATTTATCTAACACCATCATCTTAATTTGTTTTACTTTTAAATTACAGGAGAGTATCGCTCTATACATCCTCAATAGTCCAGGGGTGGATATGGCGTCAGTGATAGGAACCCCTGGAATATCAAGGATGCGGTCTATTGAGTGGAGATATTACAAATGGTTTGAATCACAAATTATCATTAAGTACCTTGAAAGCTTTATTATAATCAGCTGTACTGCACTGTACCTGTAGTCTGCTATGATGATGAATTCCTTGGCACACGAAGCTACAATCTTCTCCTGTGTTAGACATCCCCCTCCACCTTTAATACAGTTAAGTTGACTGTCAACTTCATCTGCCCCGTCAATGGCAACATCCAGCTGTTATTGGAGAGAGTGGATAGTTTGAGTATATAACACATACTTTGTTAGTGATGAAATATATTACGCTGTGTAATTACATCTAATATTCTGTTTTTGCATATTATAGAGTTAGCTCCCTTGGGGTAGGTATCCATTGTGATGTCATTATTTTGTGAGCGCATTTCAAGTATTTTTTTTTTTGAAAATTATGACGTTACAATACCTACCTACAAGTGCATATTACTCTGTAATAAACAAATGCAGATTTGGGGGGGGGATGTTGATGTACAGCCATAATAGAGAATAAAAAAGAAAATGGTCACAAAACAAAGACATCCCTAATATATTGTGACAGTCGCCTGTGCTTCAAATATTTATTTCATGTAATAGATCCATATTCTGTGTCCTTGATAATCAGGGTTTACTAACACTGTCATTATATGCCCCCTGAACTATAATTGTCATAGCGAAATTGAAGGCATTACAGATGAGAGAGACTGACCAATCACAGGCTTACAAGACACTTCCTTCATAAATTAACATAGTACAGAGGTGGATATAATGACAGTGATACTAAGCCCTGAAATATTGTGGATGCATATACCGAAATATTATGTGAAGCCTACCTGGGGACAGGTCTCCAGACTGCTCAGATTTAGATTGTTTTCTTGGATCAGCTGTTTTGCCTGAAATAAGTAGAGGTATGATCAAGACGGATTCCTGAAATATTACATTATTCTGGTTGGTACACTTTATAAACTGAAAAGTCTGGCCAGTCAACATGTGTTATTGCAGGAAGCAATCGATCAGCAAGTAATGATCAATTTAAAGTTCAAAATACTCCATTAACCAAGCATGTATCAAAATACAATTATAGATGATCTTATCATTTTGTAGTTTGAAATTGTGGTAGTGTAACAGTTAAGGTAACAAATTGACCACTGCTTTACCAGGAGATATATGTGGAAGTCTAATGGTAAAAATTATAATATTTCCGACACCTAAACAACAAAACCAACAAGACTGAAGGAGTTTGTGACTATAAAGAGATAGAAATTGATACAGGTACTATTCAGACATGGAGTTGACCCTTGGTTGTTGAACAATATAGTTGTGGAATATTACTAGCCACCTTCACAGAATATGTCCCCTTTAAATAATACTGTACATATTTCAAAGCTCTTCAGAAATTATACTAGATTTGAACTTAACGTTATTACCTGAAATGACGTAGGGACACATTGTAACTGTAAATTTTCTGTCTTCACTCGCTCAGCTAAAAACATAAATATACAAATCATACAAATAAAAAAAAAATGATAACTTCATTGTAGCATTATACACATGTATATTGCCTTAGACAGGCCTATCTGACACATGAAGGTTTGGGAGAAAAGATCATCTGTATGGCTACATACATTGTTTGGAGATATGCTGCGGCTTATACGTGTAATGAATAAGTTTCTATAAAAAAAAAAAAGCACAATTGAAAAGGGTCTCTATGGTCATCAGACAATCATTGGAAGTTAAATTACTTCTTCTAAAAATAATGACATCTGAAGAAGGGCCATTTTTTATACTCTGGTCAGTATTGCTGGTATCTAGACCAGAATGCATCATTGGATTTACAGGCAAAGGGAGATAACAATCGAGTTGTTTAGTCTATTTGACATCTGTAAACCTTGAAGACTATAGGGCATTCTGACTCTAGGACCAAGTCCTATGCCATGCAATTGTCTGCTATTAAAATAAGAAATACAAAAGTTCTTACCTATCCTTTCAACTGCAAACACAATTGTAGAACCACTCCCTATTCCAACTGCCTGGCCTGTCTGTAACAGATAGAAATATATTCATATTCATGTACATAATATATATTCAACAGGTGAACCTTTAGACTCTTATACATTAAGCCAGCTAGTTAAAACTTAGTAGTCCTTCATCCTTAGTATGCAACAGGCCTAATGCAGTGTGTATCATGTCTCTAAGCTTCTTAATTATTGAATTATTGATCTGATAGCTATGACCTTGGATGAAAGCCAAAGTCTTTCAGCTGAACAACTTGGTAGCCCTCCATCCCCAGCAAGCTACAGACACAATATCAAGTCTGTACGTCTCTTAGTTATTGATAAGAAGTTATTTAAAGATTTAAGCTTATTTGCTCAAGGTCATTCAAATTCATAAGAATAAACTTGGTAAATGCAGCTAGCCCTTTGCCCCAGCATGCTACATATCCAATATGAGGTCTGTAGGCCTTATAGATTTTAAATAGACAAGAAGCAGTTTAAAGACTGGGCATAACTGACATCTGTGATCAATATTTAATAAAGGTCAAGGTTCTTCATTTGAACAAATTGCAATTGCATGCTAACACCTCATCCCAACATGCTGCAGGTCCAATATCAGGTTTCTAGACATTTTAGTTATGCCTATACAGACAGGAAGATTTTAGACTATTTCATCCCTGTGACCTTGAAGTAAGGAAAAGGTAATTAATTTGAACAAACTTGTAAGCCCTTCATCTCAGCATGCTACAGGTCAAATTTGTTTGTTTGTTTGATTAATTTACGTCCTATTAACACAGCTATGGTCATGTAAGGACGGTCTCCCATGTATGTGTTGTGTTGCGTGTATGTTGTGCGAGGTGTGTGTTTTGGGAGACTGCGGTATATTCATGTTGCGTCTTCTTGTATTGTGGAACTTGCCCTTTTTATAGTGCTACCGGTATATCACTGAAGCATGCCGCCAAAGACACCAAGCAACACACCCCACCTGGTCACATTATATTGACAACGGACGAACCAGTCGTCCCACTCCCTGTATGCCGAGCACCAAGCAGGATCAGAAACTGCCACTTTTATAGACTTTAGTGTGTCTCGGCCAGGGGACAGTACCCAGAGCCTTCCTCACAGGGGCGAACGCTCAACTCAAGGCTTAAAGTGAGGCGGTGCCAAGGGAGGCATAAGGAAAAATAAAGTCAATTAGGAAGAAGAGAAAAGATAAGATCCTAAATTTAGTCGCCTTTTATGATCATGCAATAGGGGAAGCAGGTACAATTCTAACGCCCTACCTGCAGGGACTAATATAATGAAAATCTTACACTAGCTATTACATATATGACACAGCAAACACAATTTTCAAAGCATTACTATGTATTATTACACCAGGATACATAATATATATTCAACAGGTGAACCTTTAGACTCTTATACATTAAGCCAGCTAGTTAAAACTTAGTAGTCCTTCATCCTTAGTATGCAACAGACCTAATGCAGTGTGTATCATGTCTCTAAGCTTCTTAATTATTGAATTATTGATCTGATAGCTATGACCTTGGATGAAAGCCAAAGTCTTTCAGCTGAACAACTTGGTAGCCCTCCATCCCCAGCAAGCTACAGACACAATATCAAGTCTGTACGTCTCTTAGTTATTGATAAGAAGTTATTTAAAGATTTAAGCTTATTTGCTCAAGGTCATTCAAATTCATAAGAATAAACTTGGTAAATGCAGCTAGCCCTTTGCCCCAGCATGCTACATATCCAATATGAGGTCTGTAGGCCTTGTAGATTTTAAATAGACAAGAAGCAGTTTAAAGACTGGGCATAACTGACATCTGTGATCAATATTTAATAAAGGTCAAGGTTCTTCATTTGAACAAATTGCAATTGCATGCTAACACCTCATCCCAACATGCTGCAGGTCCAATATCAGGTTTCTAGACATTTTAGTTATGCCTATACAGACAGGAAGATTTTAGACTATTTCATCCCTGTGACCTTGAAGTAAGGAAAAGGTAATTAATTTGAACAAACTTGTAAGCCCTTCATCTCAGCATGCTACAGGTCAAATTTGTTTGTTTGTTTGATTAATTTACGTCCTATTAACACAGCTATGGTCATGTAAGGACGGTCTCCCATGTATGTGTTGTGTTGCGTGTATGTTGTGCGAGGTGTGTGTTTTGGGAGACTGCGGTATATTCATGTTGTGTCTTCTTGTATTGTGGAACTTGCCCTTTTTATAGTGCTATATCACTGAAGCATGCCGCCAAAGACACCAAGCAACACACCCCACCTGGTCACATTATATTGACAACGGACGAACCAGTCGTCCCACTCCCTGTATGCCGAGCACCAAGCAGGATCAGAAACTGCCACTTTTATAGACTTTAGTGTGTCTCGGCCAGGGGACAGTACCCAGAGCCTTCCTCACAGGGGCGAACGCTCAACTCAAGGCTTAAAGTGAGGCGGTGTCAAGGGAGGCATAAGGAAAAATAAAGTCAATTAGGAAGAAGAGAAAAGATAAGATCCTAAATTTAGTCGCCTTTTATGATCATGCAATAGGGGAAGCAGGTACAATTCTAACGCCCTACCTGCAGGGACTAATATAATGAAAATCTTACACTAGCTATTACATATATGACACAGCAAACACAATTTTCAAAGCATTACTATGTATTATTACACCAGACAGTATATATGGGGTATTTTTTTATTGATGGTATATATAACATAACATGTATATATGTATAAGTTGTGTGGATGTGGATACATACATGTAATCAGAACAATGTAAACATTCTTTCTTTTTAATCTAATAATTCCCCATTCAAAGCAGCAATCTGGCCATGCACATGTTATATATAGGCCTGTATATCTAGACCTGACACTGTAGGCTATCTTGAGCCAGGGCTGTCATGTACGTAGATCTATAAAAAATGGTGATGCACTTCATGGTGAAAGCATCACTCCAAATATTGAACCTTTATATGATTATCCACAGCAGCTCGTGCAGCCGCCCGTTTCCCTGCCTCCACACCGGTAACACCTGACGACATCGTCCTGGTAACTGTCGGCCGAACTATCAGTCTCAGCACTTTCCCTGTCAATTTCAGGGAACGGTTCCAGTGCCTGCACATGTCACGGAAGTTCGATATCTAATATGTGGATGAACGTGGAGTCTAGATGTGCTCCGAATAGTTTAGTTACGACAAAAGGCGCGTTCGTCTACAGCTAGCCAGCTGGCATGTCTTTGGAGTGTGCATGTTCTTGAATTGTCAAAAGCATATCCCCGATAATTTTTTTTTCTTTTTTTTAAGTTTTACATTTTTGTTTCAAACAGCTTTTGAGGATATCTTTTGGATACCATGTGAAATAAATTAATTCTTCTTTTATTATTCAAGTTTAATTTTGTATGTATATATACATCATGCATTATCATGTTCCTGGGCACTACAATTGCTTTTTTGCCTATTTTTATGTCTTCTGTGCGAAATCATTTTTGTTTAAACCTTCCACTTCAAAATCTGATATCACAAAGTAATGATTGATGAGGTGATTATTTTTTTGTTAATTATAAAATACCCATGATTATGATTATCCTGTGAATTCTTGAACAGGCCATTTAGCTCCATGTACACAATATGTATAGTCTACCAAATTTAAATGACCAGTATATAAATCTATATAAACTGTAGTTCATGAAAATAGCCAACCAACTTTCCGTATGAACACATAAATTAACTGTCATTTGGCCTAAAGGACAATAATAACCATAATATCCTATTCCAGATAATTTTTTGGTAAATAATATCGAATAGCAACTTATTTTAGTCTTTGTCAAATAATGCATGTACATAAGTTAGAAAACATTTTATAGAAAACCATCAAAATACAACATGGATTTTTTTAAACATGTTCCAATATTAAAATGCATGCAAACAATTGTTGAAAATAACTGGATAACGAAAGATTTTTGCTTTCATTTTTTCATTTTTTATTTATTTTTTTTTATTTTTGCAATCATTGTTGCGAATCCAGAAAAAAACCAAGGGCCACAAAGGAGCACCCTGTTTGACACACACATTGAAATACACCAAGTAATGATAAAAATGAGCACCCTGTTGGACACACGGTTTACATGCAATATTTATCTGCCCAGGATGGTAAGGGAGACAGATATAATCATCTTTAGGGATTTTGGTCTCAAATAAGGAAGGTATACGCGCGGCATGCCTATCTGTTTCTTATTATGAAATTCTACACAAAATAAACACAAACACATAATTTCAATTTATGTAACAATTTTCTCTTATTTATGTATCTTTTCACATTGGACATGAATTACTTTGGGTGTAATTGAAAGTCTGCATTCATATTGAATTTCACCAACATCAAGGAATGAATAGTTTTGCTAGACAACTTTCCTCTCCTGTCAGTTTGATTTTTTTCTCAGCATTGAGAAACTCCTCTCAGATGCAGCATTTGAATGCCTTGGGACATTCTACACAAGGCATGGACAAGTTGTATCAGATTCCCATATAATGGCTTGCCAGATGGATCGTTTTGCTGACTGCGTTCCAACCAGAAGCGGCCAGGCTTCCGTGTATCATTGGCAGGCAAGGGTGATGATGGTGACAGGATGAAGGCCATCCTTTATGACTTGTCTTAATTTGGGACATCAGGTATAAACCTAAATGAAAGGGAAAATCACAATTGTAATGCATAAGTATAATATATCCTGGCACATTAATAACCTGGCCCTGCAGGTAAGGCATTAGAATTGTACCTGCTGCCCCTATTGCATAATCGTAAAAGGCGACTAAATTAAGGATATGATTTTATCTTTTCTCTTCTTCCTAACTGACTTATCTTTTCTAATGCCTTCCTTGGCACCTCCTCACTTTTGGCTTTGAGTTGAGTGTTCGCCCCTGTGAGGAAGGCTCTGGATTATGTCCCCTGGCCTAGATACACCAAAGTCTATAAAAGTGGTAGTTTCTGCTCCTGCTTAGCGTTCAGCAAACAGAGAGTAGGACATTGTCAGTATAATGTGACCGGGTGGGGGGTGTTGCTTAAGCTTGGTGTCTTCGGTGGTATGCTTCAATGATATAGCACTATAAAAAGGGCAACAGTTCCACTATACATGAAGACACAACACGAACACGCACACCTCGCACTTCACACACGCTACACACTAAATTCATGGGAGGCCGTCCTTACATGACCCTGGCTGTTAATAGGACGTTAAAATAATCAAACAAACAACAACATTAATAACCAGCCCAAAATATATTGGGTATGATGATACCGATAACTAAGCGTAGGGTGAATTCCTACCTTCATATTGAGCAACAGATTATATCTCAACAGGGTTCAGAAATCTCATCTGCTGCAGAACTTTGTCGTCAAAAGGATATATCCTCATTGATTTTCCTATCACTTTTCATAAAAGGTCCTAATAGAGCTGCAATAGAAAAGTCCTAATTCAGAATGCTGTTGATGATATACATCCAAATTGATTGTGTGAAGTTCAATAAGTTAAATTCTTCAAAACAATTGGTATTTTTTAATGAATAAATTACAAACCTAAATACTGTTTCAACATATTTGGGAAGGAGTGACTGGAAATGAATGCTCTTGTTTCAAGTCCAATGGTAAGGAAGTTGTTGGATAGCTGTTTTTCCCTATCAAGGTACAAATGTACTGGACATACCTTAGATCTGCATGGGCTGGTATCATATTTCCTAAAATACGATGTGAATTACTCCAAGCAATTTCTGAGAGACTGCCACTCTCCTTAAAACGAAAAAAAGACACATTTTCAAAATGACCGCCAAATGGTCCATTTCTTAAAATCCCACTATTGAAAATTTACGAAGAATAGTAATGTCCTTTTTTGCTACAGATATTGATAAATTGTATTTGAAAATCTCATGACTGCTTTGATCTATGTCGAAACGAGACTTCAACGAGACTGAAGCCTAAGAGGATTACATCTTTAATGCCACGTAGTTGTTTCTAAAAATACTTTTCTTTAAAGTCAGCTACATGCATATGTATATGGGGTTATACCCATCGGATCCACGTCAGAAACTTCCCCCATATCTGTAACTGTAACAGAAATGTCCGAAATGTAAATAATTCTTCTTAATTTGAACATTTCACATGATCTAATTTCGGGATACTTCTTTCAAAAACTTATTTTAATTTACCTCCTTAGTATTTATCTCAATGGAATATTAATGTTTGTAATGGGATCCAACTTCCTTGAGAATATAGAGTTTATTGTGGTTATATTGCATGATTGAACGAAGTTTAATTGTGTGGTCCTGGTGCCCGTCAAGGCAATAAATAATAGCTTTCCACTTTCAATTCGTAAATCTACGTCCACAAGTGGTGTAGGAGAGAGATAACAATCTGGGCTAAAATTCAGGGATAAATCTCACATGATACCCGTGTGCTAGATTTTTCTATCTCGTCCGATCTGTCTGGTACCTTTACGCGAATTTTGGCGGAATTTTACGCCATTCATGTAACAGTCCGCGCATGTGACGTCAAACTCTTGAACCGGTGACGTCACAAGCTAATTGGGCTAAAATTCTGTAATAAATACTTTTTCGTGTACGTGTACTGACAAATGTACAAACTTTACAATGTTTGCCTGTTATAAATTCAACTGCATATACTACTTCATGTCAAAACACTATTGACGATACAATAAAAAAATACTATGAGATGATTTGCAGACAAACCTTGTATTTGTAATGTGACGCCGCACGATATTTTCTTTGTAAGTATGCAACTATCGAAATTGTCGTCTGTATTTCGTCCTTCCAACTATATGTTACTGTACATATATGCGTCATAGATTTTTGGGGTTAAAACGTTCGTCTGCAGGCTATACTTAAAATAGACTGCCGGTTAGGCTGTCACACGATAATTTTATTTCGCAATTACAACGTACATGCAGTTATTCGTAAACACGATTTAGCTATCAAGTAACTATACCATTTAATTGGATATATTTACATTTACTTGTCATTTCTACTATATATACTAAACCAAGGCTAAGTGAAGTATTTGACGGCACAGCTGACACCCAAAACGTGACCATTATTACGTTCGTCACTAATGTTGACGTGGTGACGTCAACTGATCACCGTCAAAATGTCTGTTCCATCTTGTGGATTAAATCGTCGTTGATAAACGTTTTTCGTGGTCTAGCTTAAACAATGTTAGAGACCCTAAATGAGTTGATAATGTAAATATAAGCATAAAGCTATCTTCCTATGGCATCCATGGTCTATATACATGAAGATGCCAGAGCTTTGCTCGCATAATGCGCGCTAAATTGTAGCTTGCTCTGGCATTTATATAGACCTTAGATGCCATAGGAAGACAGTTTAATGCTATATATATCGTTAATGGGAATGTATTTATTTATTATATATATTGAATAAAACAATAAAAGCATTGTACAGTATAGGAAACCTTGATGCAATTACTGCATAACGAAATATTTAAAAATTAACAACACAATAGGTCGTAAACGCTAAATTAGCCGTTATTAAGAGAAAAGCAAGTCTACGTCATACTGAAAGTTTGCTTCATATATTTCACTAATCGGCATCCATCTTATATTAACGACTGTAAACAAAATTATCTTAACGCTGACGCATGCCACCTCATTGCAATAAATCTAACGGCAGCCAGCTTTAAAATATGTAAACATCGAAACTTCAAACAGTCGAGGAAGCAGTGGATGAGCATACGCTTCTTGCTATTGACAGCTGTGCGCCTTGCGTAGCTATTAGTAAAGTGCAGTTATGGAGAAAATTTTCCAAATGCTGGGTTTTCTCCTCCTAGGTTTGGTGACCAGAGGTAGGTACAATTATCTATACATAGTGAACAAAATATCGAATGGTTTTGGTAGGTTTTGTTTGGTTACGCATAAAGTTACATGTATCTTAATTTTCATATTCACCAATCAAGAAGAGATTTTGATATTTTGTTAATCCGAAATTATTATTATATCTTCGTTGCAGTGAAATGAGCACATACTGTCAGATCATAAAGCAAGTTGTGATCTACAATGTCATATGACATTTTAATTCGTAATTGGAAAGTTATTTATACATGCATGTTTCAATCTAAACATACATATGGTACAAAACATGCGTTTTACAGAGCTTGAATTATGTCTTGTAAACAATGTTGCATCATACATATTTGTCTGTTTATTTAGATGATTTTTAATAGATAACATGTCAAACATTTTGCAAAGTTACGGCACATATAACTTTAAAGGGAGAATTCATTCTAAGAGTACATTGAAATTTTTCGGAATTTAAATTTGGAAACAAACCCGTTCTAATATATATTAGATTACATATGTAGTTGGTTTTACTATGATGTGTCAGAAAAGCCCACTGTAGTGAAATGTTCAAACTTGCTTACTGTCCACCATTACACATATGATATATATGGAACGGATATTTTGTGTGTCGAACCCTGAGCCTTGCCAGTGTAGAACTACTCGTATCGCTCTTACAATATTGTGTTTACCTTATTAGATGCATGTAATTTTCAAAAAATAATTTCATCAACTCGTAAGTGGAATGTAGAACAATACATTTATGTCATATTTTGCATCTTGCTTATTTCTGTAACAGAATTAGCCTCACTGAATTGTCCCTTAAACGTCCTATGAAGCACTGAAGTCATTGGTTTTGACCATAGATTCCAAAAAGAGCTACTACCATATGATATGATATAGAACACACAATTGTAATCTTATTTACTTTTATGCATACTGTTAAAATTCAAAGAAGCATTTTTAGCAACCTGATTAAAATACAGATCTATATAACCACTCCGGGTTTGTATTTTAAGCTTTCATAAAATGATCACTGTGACCATGGGTGTAAAACTGTTGATTCTAACACATTCTCTTGTAAGACATCAACGATATTCAGTCCCATAAATAACATGTACGGTGTGCATGTAGGCCCTCTTTGGCGGCCAACTTGTAATTTCGGGTTTAATTGTTGAATGTTAAATATGGAGTCATTTGTAATACAATTGGTATCATAGTTGTGTGTCATGGAAGATGTCGTTGTCATGAAAACCATCCAAAATTTGCATAAATTAATCAAATTTAAAACTATCTTAAGTACCTTGAATTCATGTTCTCACTAAATATTAAGTTCGTTCAAGATTGCGCTCTTTTGTATCTAAGAGAGAAAAACACGAAATAGGCCGAATATTACCAAATTATTTTATATGGTTAACTGGAGCTATAATCATAGATAACTATCACCCGAGATGGTAAAGGAATGTGCTTAATATTTCAAATACAAAAGCACTATATCTTTACACATATTTGAAATTGAGATGAATTTGGGGCCAATAAGGGCCTTAACCATACATAGTCGTTTCCCCAACGCAATTGTTTGTTTGTTTGTTTGAGTTTTACGGCTCATCGACAACTAAGATCATTAGGACCAAACTACAGGGTAGGCATTAGTACCAGGATATAAACAAGGATTGTATTTAAAAGATCAGGATAAGAAAAAGGCAAGCAAAAACTAAAACAAATTTGTAAATGTTGATTAAATAAAAAGAGTTACAGAGGATAAAATAATTTTGGCTAAAACACATGAGAAAACTCATGCGCAATGTTGACGAAACGATGAGTGTTGCGTTGATATGAATATAAGATGAGATGAGAAAAACGTTCAAATTTTGTTAAAAATGTCGATCTCTTTGAGATAATTGAAAATACGATTATGTCTCATGGCATGAAACAAAGTGTACATGTCGGAGACATCATAGTACTTATCTCGTATGTGTTTAAAATCAATACAATGCAATAAAACATGCTCCACTGTGAGAGGAGAATCACAAGCATGGCATGTAGGGGGATCCTCCCCTCTCAATAGATAGGAATGGTAGAGTATGTGTGTCCAGTTCGGAGCCGAGAGAGAACAACTTCCTCTCTGCGGTCTCTCCGACTGGACAGGTTAGAATTAAGTGTAGGTTGTATTTTAAAAAGTTTATTGTTTGTTTCGGTAGACCACCTTTGATGCCAATGGTGTTTAATGGCTGACTGAATGTAAGGTTTGATGTCGGTGTAAGGTAGTTTCAAATGTGTTTGTGCTAGGCGAAGAGCAGTCTTAGCTGCTTTATCGGCCTTTTCATTTCCCTTTATACCCACATGGCAGTGAATCCAGAGATAACTAATTGTGTTTTAGAAGACAATCGAAATGTTCGGATCAAAAGATTTTGGATTAATGTGTTTCTAGGGTTTCTTGATTTCAAAGCCTGAAGAACCGAAAGAGAGTCGGAACAGATGATTGCCTTTTCAATGCGGTGTTCTTCGATATGGTCAAGCGCCAGACCGATAGCACATGCTTCCGCAGAGAAAATGGAGGCAACATCCGGGAGTCGGATAGAGGAGCAGTGATTAGATGTACAGCAACATTATCACCATCTTTTGATCCGTCAGTGTAGATCAGTGTAGGATGATTTGTGTTCTTCAGGTAATGCACTGGATTTTGCCCTCTCGTGTAGAGATAGATTGATATCAGGTGTTTGAATGAGCCATGGTGGTACATCCGATAGTACTCGTCAATGGTGTCGAAATTTATATTTAGTTCCAGCAAAACAATTGAAATTCTGATGCCAAATGTTGGTATGAGCTTTTGATTTTGTGTAAATATTTCTTGATGTTGTGGATTGAATACAAGGTTAAAGCGGGATTTTTGGGGTTGGATTTCAGTTGAGCAGCATACTGTAAGGATAATTTCTTTCGTCGATCGTCTAGAGATGGCTCATTAGCTTCCACACGGAGACTCTTCACAGGTGTTATTAGAAAAGCTCCAAGTGCGAGACGCAGTCCCTGATTCTGTATAGGGTCAAGCATCTGTAGATATGAGCTGCGAGCCGATCCATAGACAATAGGGCCATAGTCAAGTTTTGATCTAATAAGTGCCCGATAGATACGTAGAAGCATTTCACAGTTTGCACCATAATCTGAATGTGAAAGAACTCGTAGAATGTTCAGCGCATTCGAGCACTTGTCCTTCAGATGTTTGATATGTTGAACAAAGGACAGTATCGAATCAGATATTAGTCCAAGAAATTGAGTTTGGTCAACTACTGGAATTTTAATTCCATTGAGTGTGAGGTCAGGATCATTGTGTGGTTTTCGTTTTTGACAGAAGTGCATACAGACAGTTTTTGATCTTGAAAATCTAAAGCCATTTTCGTCAGCCCAATTTTGTAATTTGCCTAAACATTGTTGTAGTTGTCGTTCTATAATGTGCATGTTTTTTATCTGTAACAGATCAAGAAATCGTCCACAAATAGAGTCCCTTCCGTAGATTGCCAAGACATTTAGTTATGCTGTTAATTTTTAATCCAAAAAGTGTGACGGACAGGATACCACCCTGAGGGACGCCCATCTCCTGTGTTTCTGTTTCTGAATAAGTTGAACCCGTTCGAACTTTGAAATGCCTGTCAGATATCAAATTTGAAATAAACTTTGGCAAATTACCACGTATACCGATATCATGGAGATCGTTCATGATTCCATATTGGCAAGTTGTGTCGTATGCCTTTTCAAGGTCAAAGAATACGGCCACAAGATGTTCTTTCTTGGCAAATGCTTCTTGTATAAATGTTTCTAGTCTAACAAAGTGGTCTACCGTTCCCCTGCGGTTTCTAAAGCCGCCGCTTTGCAAAGGACTTAAAATATTGTTTGATTCCAGGAACCAAACTAATCTAGTATTTATCATACGTTCTAGAGTTTTACAAATACAACTCGTCAATGAAATAGGACGATAGTTATTGGCATCAGTAGCACCTTTACCGGGCTTCGGAAGGGGTATAATAGTAGATTCCTTCCAAGACTCGGGAATTTTGCCAGAAGAGTAAACTTGATTAATTAAAGTTAAATGACATTTTAGTGAAGAGTCTGGTAATTGTTTTAAAATCATATATGGAATTTCGTCTGGTCCAGCTGCCGAGTCCATTGATTTCTCAAGGGACTCGATCAATTCTGGTATCTCGAAAGGCCTATTGTAACTTTCACTATTGGAGGATTTAAAATCAAGACGTCTCTTTTCCTTTTCTTTTTTAAATTTTTTGGAATGATTTTTGACGGATGAATTTTTAGCAAAATTTTTGGCAAATGCGTCAGCTATTTCCGATTTTGAAGAAAATATTTTATTTTTGTTAATGAGGTGGGAGGATGGTTTTTCTTTTCTTTTCCCACTGATTTTACCAATCATTTCCCAAACTTTCTTCGAAGATGTATTGCAATTAATTTTTGAGACGTACTCTTTCCAAGTACTTTTTTTGTCGGTTTTGATAGACCTTCGAACTTTTGCTCTCCAAATTTTAAAATTGTTATAGTTTGAGACGGTTGGCGAAGACAAGTTCCGCCTCAGAGAGGAATTTCTACCAGATCTATTGGTAAATGAATCATTTGAGAGACGAAACGAGACGTAGGTTTTGGTATAGTTTTTTCTAGCGATAGAAGTGAGCGCTTCTGTGAAAATTTTAATGGGGTCATCAAGGTTCAAAAATTTATCCTCGATGAGCTCCTCTTTTTTCAAATTTTTAAATTGAACCCAGTCCGCCTTATATAGATTCCAACGAGGAATAGGCTCCTCAAGTTTTGGTGACCCTATGTTTTTTAGTTTAATTGGAAAGTGATCGCTCCCACAAAGATCATCGTTGACCATCCAATCATAATCCAGAAGAATTGATGGATGGCACAACGATATATCAATGTGGGTAAGCGAGCCAGAGACAGGGTGTAAATATGTTGGGGCATTTGTGTTATAAAGACATAAGCTGTTTTTAGGTCACCTGAGACGAAGTCTCAAGTGACCTATTCTAATCGCCTTTTGGTCGTGCGTCGTCCGTCGTCCGTCTGATGTCCGTAAACAATTTACATTTTCGACTTCTTCTCCAAAACTGCTGAAGCAATTTCAATGAAATTTTGCACAAACCTTCTAAGGCATAAGGCCAATCAAAATTGTGAATTATATGGTCCCCACCCCCCATGGGGCTGTGGGAGGGGCCAAAAGGGGTAAAATTGAGTAAAATTTCAAAAATCTTCTTCTCTACTCACAGATGTGGTAGAATCAAATACTCTTCATAGATAGAAAGGTCTTAAGGTCCTTTACAAAAATTGTGAATTATATGACCCTGGGGACTCTAGTTTCCCCCTGGGGAGGGGGTTAAGTTTACTATAGTTTATATTGGGAAAACACATTTTTGCACATTATTTGGTCATTTGTAATAGGAAATGAGTCAAATGTTGTCAGAATTATCAGTATGAGAAGGCCATTTAATCCTATTAACAAATTTTCAATGACTGACCCCCAGGGGCCTTAGGGGCGGGGTCAAAATGGGTCAAATAGGCTAAAACTTCAAAAATCTTCTTCTGAAATTCTGGAAATGGTAGAATCAAATACTTTTCATAAATAGAAAGGTCTTAAGGTCCTTTACAAAAATTGTGAATTATATGACCCTTGGGTCTCACGTTTCCTCCCTGGGGAGGGGGTCAAGTTTACTATAGTTTATATAGGGAAAACACATTTATGAGCATGTTTTGCTCAATTTTCATTGGAAACGAGTCAAACTTGGTTAGAATTATTAGTCTGAGATAGCATTTTGATATCATATCCACATTGGTCCTGGCCGACCCCCTGGGGGCAGAGGGGCGGGGCTAAAAAAGGGTCAAATAGGCTAAAACTTCAAAAATCTTCTAAAATTCTGGATATAGTAGAATCAAATAATTATAGATGGAAAGGTCTTAAGGTGTTTTTATTAAAGTTGTGAATTATATGACCTTGGGGTCTCACGTTACCCCCTGGGGAGGGGGTCAAGTTTACTTTAGTTTATATAGGAAAATCATATTTGTGAACATTATTTGCCCAATTTTCGTAGGAAATTAGTCAAACTTGATTAGAATTATTAGCCTAAGATATAGCATTTTAACATCCATATCCGTCCTCGATGACCCCCTGGGGGACCAGAGGGGCAGGACCAAACAGGGTCAAAATGATTAAAATTTCAAAAAATACCTCTAAGTTCACAGGTTTGATGGAAGCAAATATTCTTCATAGTCTAAAAAGTCAAATTTATAAATCACTGACCAACTTCAAGGCCCAGCATATGGTGTTTATATGTCTTTAATTTGTTTCATTATTTGTTTCATTATATATTCAAACTCAGGTGACCGTTAAGGCCCATGGGCCTCTTGTTATTAATAAACTCTTCGATACGTCTACCTCTATCGTCAGTGCCTGGGAGCCCCAGATGCTATTATAACCGTTAAAGTCACCCATGATAATATATGGCACTGGTAGTTGTGATACGATGTTACTCAGTTGGCCTTGAGTTGAGCGTTCGCCCTTGTGAGGAAGGCTCTGGGTTCTGTCCCCTGGCCGAGACGCACCAAAGTCTACAAAAGTGGAAGTTACTGCTCCTGCTTAGCGCTCAGCATACAGGGAGTGGGACGACTGGTTCGTCCGTTGTCAGTATAATGTGACCGGATGGGGTGTGTTGCTTGGTGTCTTCGGCGGCATGCTTCAGTGATATAGCACTATAAAAGGGCAACAGTTCCACTATACAAGAAGACACAACACGAACATACCGCAGTCTCCCAGTACACTCACCTCGCACAACATACACGCAACACACCGCATACATGGGAGGCCGTCCTTACATGACCATAGCTGTTAATAGGACGTAAATAAATAAAAAAAATCACAACTAAATGGAATATTTGGAGATAAATATATAGAACAGAAAATCGGTGAAGAGTTGCGCTTACAGCAACAGCTTGTACAACAACAGCAACGCAAAGCCAGGTATGAAATAGATAATAAAGCTACATGCATGTCTGCATATGATCATTGTTATGCATTCTTGAATCTTTGTTTGTATATGAAGGTCAGCGTTGCAATCTTTATGAAATTGGATATGCAGTTTTTGTGTACTGGCTTGTACTACAAAATGTATGTCTGTAAATGGTCAAATTTGAACCATATGCATTTTACTTAATGTAAGCAGTTGATCTTTTAATAGAATGCTTGCATGTTTTCGCAAAGTGCTTAGGCTATAGAGATAGCATGTATTTATACACAATTTAAGTTTATGAAGACGGTGTTTATAGTTTCAGGTCACAATAACAGGACCAAGTACTGTGACAACACCGACTTCAGAACTCCGTATCACATGTACACCCAGCACTGTTGGTGTCACAGATATCAACAGTATCACCATTAAAAAGAACTCTAGCACTTTGGGTTACCAAAATGTAGTGTCTGTTACCTATAATAAAGCTACCTCAGATTCTGTACTCACCTGGGGTAATATCATAAGTTACACAAGAGCGGGTGTATCGGCGACAGGGAACGTTAATACTGTATCAGGAGCATCGCTTGTGTTTACTATCGCCACTAACAGGACTACCTGTACTGACGGAGGAGCCTACCAATGTACTATGGGAGTCACCCTTACTGGTGGAAGTGGGGGCGTAGCAAATGCTGAAAAATATGTCGCTGCCACAGGTATATTTCAGAAATATATGTAATCTAGTAAACTGCATTTTCAAAAACTAGTATTTGTCAGTCTCATTCTATGCAATAAAAGGGTTTCAAGATCCCAAACAACGTGGAAAAAGTACCGGCAATTAGTCCCACCTTCTAGTGATTATGACGTCACATAATTCATGTCAACAAATGACATCACAATCACCGGAAGGTGGGATTGATCGACAGTAACTTGTTCTTTACCCATGTCGTTTTGGGATCTCGAAACTCCTGTATTACATGTATCATTCTGTGTACATTAAGTGGTGCACATAACAGGTTCAAGAATAACTTTTAATTAATCAATTAATTAACAGCTAGGAACAATTATTGTATTATTTTCAATTATTGGTTTCCATTATATTTTTTATGCTTCTACATGATAACGTAATTAATATATGATTTATTCTGTCTGTTACAGTGGATCCTACATCTACCAATAATCCCTTGACTGTGTTTCCATTTCCCAATGTGCATAGTACTTATTACTCCGTGGGGACAATGTTGACACTGACCTGTTCAGGAACTGTGGGTAGTGACAGAAAACCACACACATGGTGTTACAAGCGGGTCAATGACTTCGGATATACAGTAAGGCCTAAATAAGTTACCCAGGCATAAATAAAGGTTCCTAAATATAAACTAGTTACTCAGGCATAAAAATAAGTACCCAGACATATAAATAAGATGCCCAGATATAAAAATAAGTTGCCCAGACATAAAACTAAGTTACTGATGTGTAAATAATGTAAGGCAAAAAAAATGTCTGTTTAGGGTTACCCGACTGACCCTAATATTTTCCCCACTTTTCCACGGAAAAAAATCAAAAGTTGGGATTTCGATCTCAGACTCCGGTTCAGGCCATTACTTATGAGTGAAAGACACTAAAAAAAAATCCCGACCTATAGACCCTATTTTTTTGCCAATCTAACCCTAAGGCCACACCAATTAGAAAAATAGCTCATTGGGAATTCCCGCTCCTAAAATTGAAATTTCAGAAAAATACATATAAATATTAATCCTGCTCCTGTTTTTCGAGTTCCGGATTTTGATGAAGGAATTCCGGTTTTTTATTAGGTCACCTGTGACCTATTCTAATCGCATTTTGTCCGTCGTCGTGCGTCGTCCGTCGTGCTTCGTATGTCCGTAAACAATTTACATTTTCGACTTCTTCTCCAAAACTGCTGAAGCAATTTCAATGAAATTTTGCACAAACCTTCTAAGGAATAAGGCCAATCAAAATTGTGAATTATATGGTCCCCACCCCCAGGGGGCTGTGGGAGGGGCCAAAAGGGGTAAAATTGAGTAAAATTCAAAAATCTTCTTCTCCACTCACAGATGTGGTAGAATCAAATACTCTTCATAGATAGAAAGGTCTTAAGGTCCTTTACAAAAATTGTGAATTATATGACCCTGGGGTCTCTAGTTTCCCCCTGGGGAGGGGGTTAAGTTTACTATACTTTATATTGAGAAAACACATTTTTGCACATTATTTGGTCATTTGTAAAAGGAAATGAGTCAAATGTTGTCAGAATTATCAGTATGAGATGGCCATTTAATCCTACTAACAAATTTTCTATGACTGACCTCCAGGGGCCTTAGGGGCGGGGTCAAAAGGGATCAAATAGGCTAAAACTTCAAAAATCTTCTTCTGAAATTCTGGAAATGGTAGAATCAAATACTTTTCATAAATAGAAAGGTCTTAAGGTCCTTTACAAAAATTGTGAATTATATGACCCTGGGGTCTCACGTTTTCCCCTGGGGAGGGAGTCAAGTTTACTATAGTTTATATAGGGAAAACACATTTATGAGCATTTTTTGCTCAATTTTCATTGGAAACGAGTCAAACTTGGTTAGAATTATTAGCCTGAGATAGCATTTTAATATCATATCCACATTGATTCTGGCCGATCCCCTGGGGGACAGAGGGGCAGGGCTAAAAATGGGTCAAATAGGCTAAAACTTCAAAAATCTTCTTCTGAAATTCTGGAAATGGTAGAAACAAATACTTTTCATAAATAGAAAGGTCTTAAGGTCCTTTACAAAAATTGTGAATTATATGACCCTGGGGTCTCACATTTCCCCCTGGGGAGGGGGTCAAGTTAACTATAGTTTATATAGGGAAAACACATTTATGAGCATTTTTTGCTCAATTTTCATTGGAAACGAGTCAAACTTGGTTAGAATTATTAGCCTGAGATAACATTTTAATATCATATCCACATTGGTCCTAGCCGACCCCCTGGGGTCAGAGGGGCGGGGCTAAAAAAGGGTCAAATAGGCTAAAACTTCAAAAATCTTCTAAAATTCTGGATATAGTAGAATCAAATAATTATAGATGGAAAGGTCTTCAGGTGTTTTATGTAAACTGTAAATTATATGACCTTGGGGTCTCACGTTACCCCCTGGGGAGGGGTCAAGTTTACTTAAGTTTATATAGGAAAAACATATTTGTGAACAATATTTGCCCAATTTTCGTAGGAAATTAGTCAAACTTAATTAGAATTATTAGCCTAAGATATAGCATTTTAACATCCATATCTGTCCTCGATGATCCCCTGGGGGACCAGAGGGGCAGGACCAAATTTAACAGGGTCAAATTGATTAAAATTTTAAAAAAAATACCTCTTAAGTTCACAGGTTTGATGGAAGCAAATACTCTTCATAGTCTAAAAAGGTCAAATTTATAAACCACTGACCAACTTCAAGACCCAGCATATAGAGTTTATATGTCTTTAAATTGTTTCATTATTTGTTTCATTATATATTCTAACTCAGGTGACCGTTAAGGCCCATGGGCCTCTTGTATTATTTTCACGCATTTTGGTTGCACCAACGCTTGAATCAGGCGAAAACGAAAGAGAAACAAAAATGGCACGGGATGTAAACATGCTTTCGTTGTCAGCTTTCTGAAACTAACTTTATAGCCGAAGTAAAACAAGAGGAAAGATGGAGCTCTCTGTTGTGAATGTTAAATCAGAAACACGGGACGTCCCCTACACGGCAACAGAATTTTGTTAAGATTGGTCTTGCAATGTTTTGTTAGAATCAATAGTGATTGAGTAATGATAATTCAAGTAATTATTTACCAGAATATTAAGCATTGCTCATTTACCAGGTTCAAAGGAGTTGGCATTAATCCAAACTTGAAATAGTCCTGTCTGTATAACAGTAAAGTTTTGTTCATGATTTCCAGGGATACCCTACCGGAGCTGACATAAACCAGAATGATGATAATTTGATACAATCTGGCTGTAACTACCAACGGACCAGCACCCTATCCTACAATGTTACAGAAGCTGACTCCAACACAACATTTATGTGTGAACCGTACATGGGAACTGTGTGTGGCTCTAACCCTGCCTCTCTAATAGGATACGTGACTATAAGAAGATGTAAGTATTATTGTGTATTACTGTAAATAAACTGTATTTTGCGGTAAATTAATTTCGCGTTTTCATTTTCAACGACCTTTCGTGGCGATCCAATTTCGCGATTTAAAAATAAAACACTTGTAGACTATTGCATTTGAATCTTTGATTTATATTTATTTTCGCAAAATGAAAATAAATCGCCCGCAAAAATAAGCTGGTTTAGAGTATTGATAAAATATATCGAATTATTCAGTCGATCTTTGAAGCTAGAATAGAATATATTGTTCTAGTAATAAGTTGAGTTCTAAATTCTGAACAAATAAGCGTGTTCGGATTATATATTGTATTATGTTACTTGAAATACCTTGTGTAAAATGTTATTGTTGCCAATAAAACGAATCTCGTTTAGATTATATGAATGCTTTTTTATAATGTCTATACGACTTCACTCTTTGATATCATATTGCTATAAGTGAGTTAATTCGAAAGTTTAAGGAATGTCAAAGCGATACATTTTACAACGTAATGCAATTTCTACATACAGTATGCTGTTGGTTCTATTATTTTTATGACGTTTTATTTTTTTCATTTTATATATTATGATGCAATCGGCATTGCTTACATGATGTTATTGACAATTTATACAAATATTAGTAATATCTGTAATAGCATTAATTTATTTGTTGACGTTAATATATGATTGAAATACAGTGCATGTTTTTTCCCAGATTTTATTACAATATACTATATATATATATAGTATATGTAATTATGTTCTTTATATTGGACCTTATTCCCCAAATCACACATTTGGTTATTATTGTATTAAATCCCGTAATATGGGATTACATTTTAACTGTTATACTGCAAATGTGTTTCAGTTGCAATTTAAATGCGGTAACATGATATAGTTTCGTGATGTGAATTATTGTTTGTCTATGTACGATCATATAAAGATACCGTATAGTCATAATGCTAGATTCTTAACAGCTAAAGTATTGTTCCCCTTTTATTCACTTACCTAGTTTGATAACTTAGAGAAGAAAATCCAAATAACATTCTTTAAATATACCGTAAGTCAATTGATTGTCATATTTGTTTTTGATTTAGTGTTGTACATTATACGCATTTGCGAGGAGATATCTGTCAATCTCAAACCGCAATAACACACATTTTACTTGTCATTTTTCCCTTTTATTTGCGAGTATTTGACCTCATAGAAATTAATTTTGACTGCGAATATAGCAAAATGTAATTCCCCTTCCCTTAACAAATCAAAAATGACGTAACTGTTTGTAACGTTATCCGTAATTGGATAAATCTAAACTTAAGACTGTAGTAGACTTCAGTTTTTTTCATTATCTTGGAACCAGGTTAAAATTCATTTCATAATGTATTAATATTTTACAATCATGGACATGGAAAGAACTTCTGTAGACTTTTTGATCAATTATCCTATGCTGGTGGTAGTGGTGGTGTATTTAATGCTGCAATATATGTCACTGCTGCAGGTACATTTTTTGTAGGTACATGTATATAGCGTTTTATTATTCCACATAAATTACTAAACAGATTCAGATTGTTTACATTTTATGAAAAATTAGTTCTCGTCACCCCTCGTGCAGCCTGTCAAGCAGTCGACACAATCACGGCTCCGATTGGTAAGTCTATTCACAAAGCGCATCTTACACGATGGCTATGAAATATGATTTATTTAACTATTTAATTCCATAATTTGATATGCAGACGATCACTTTAGCTCGTTCGTATTACACTGTTATTTCCGAAGGACCGAGGTGAGCTTATGGGATACCGCGGCGTCCGTCGTCCGTTAACACTCGACTTCTTCTCCATAACCGCTGCTCGGATTTCAACAAAATTTGATTGGTAGCATCCTTATAGGCTACTTACTGAAAATTGTGCAAATGATGGGGCTGACCCTCCAGGGGCCTGAGGGGCGGGACCAAAAGGGGTCAATTTGGCTATTTCCATATAAACGACTTCTCTAAAACTAAGCATCGGATAGTACCATAATGCAATGGTATCATCCTTAAAGGGTGGAGATTCAAATTGTACAAATGATGGGGCTGACCCCCCGGGGGCCTTAGGGGAGGGGTCAAAAGGGGTAAATTTGACTATGTCCATATAAACGACTTCTTCTCTGAAACTGAGCATGGGATAGCACTCATAATGCAATGGTAGCATCGCTTTAGTGTGGGGATTCAAAATTATACAAATGATGGGGCTGACTCCAGGGAGCCTGAGGGGCGGGGTCAAATTGGCTATTTCCATATAAACGACTTTTCTGCAACTAAGCATGGAAGAGCACCCATAACGCAATGGTAGCTTCCTTATAGGGTGGGCATTGAAAATTGTATAAATGATGGGGATTGACCCCCTGGGGGCCTGAAGGGCTGGGTCAAAAGGGGTCAATTTTGCTATTTCCATATAAATGACTTCTCTGAAACTAAGCATGGGATAGCAATCATAATGCAATGGTAGCATCCTTATAGGGTGAGGATTCACAATTGTGCAAATGATAGGGCCGACACTCCGGGGCCTGAGGGGCGGGGTCAAAAGTGGTATATTTGACTATTTCCATATAAATGACTTCTTCTCTGCAACTAAACATGGGATTACGCTCATAATGCAATTGTAGTATCCTTATTGGGTGGGGATTCAAAATTGTGAAAATTATGGGGGGGGGCCTGAGGGGCGGGGTCAAAAAGGATCAATTTGGCTATTTCCATATATACGATTTCTTTGCAACTAAGCATGGGAGAGCACTCATAGTGCAATGGCTGCATCCTTATAAGGTGGGGATTTGAAATTGTACAAATGATAGGGCTGACCTCCTGGGGCCTTAGATACGGGGCCAAAAAGGTATATTTAGGCTACTTTTTTCATATAAATTACTTCCTCTCTGAACCTATGTATTGGATAACATATTTGTATGGTATCTATAGCATCATTATATATGTTGATTCAAAATTGAACAAGTTTTAGAGTTAATTTTTCTAATTGTAAGAGTCTTTGTGATAATTACTAAAAAAAACAGGCAAGCGATACAGGTCTTCTGGGCCTTGTGTTTTTTATTAATCAAGTAAATACGAATTTAAAACAAAATTTTCAATTACGTTTTTATCTCACCTGGCCCGCAGGGTCGGTGCGCTTCTGTCATGGCGGCGTCCGTCCGTTTCTAGTCATAGAGTTCTGCATGGAATGTAACCAAATTTGGCCATAAACATCCTTAGGGGGAATGGTCGTAAAAGGCGACTAAATTTAGGATATTACCTTTTCTCTTCTTCCTAACTGACTTATCTTCCTAATGCCTCCCTTGGCACCGCCTCACTTTTGTCCTTGAGTTGAGCGTTCGCCCCCGTGAGGAAGGCTCTAGGTTCTGTCCCCTGGCCGAGACACACCAAAGTCTATAAAAGTGGTAGTTTCTGCTCCTGCTTAGCGCTCAGGATACAGGGAGTGGGGCGACTGGTTCGCCCGTTGTCAGTATAATGTAACCGGGTGGGGTGTGTTGCTTGGTGTCTTCAGCGGCATGCTTCAGTGATATAGCACTATAAAAAGGGCAACAGTTCCACTATACAAGAAGACACAATATGAATGTACAACAATTTCCTAAACCACGCACCTTCCACAACATACATGCACTACACCGCATACATTGGACGTCGCCCTTACAGGACCAAAGCTGTTAATAGGACGTTAATTAATCAAACAAACAAACCCAATAAGGGAAATAAGGGTAAATCCTTTAAATCGCTGCTAGTCATAGAGTACTGTATGGAATGTAATCAAATTTGGCGAGAAGCATCCACGGGGTAATGGGAACAGAGTTTGTATAAATTTTGGCTCTGACACCCCAGGGGCAGGAGGAGCGGGGCCTAATAGGGGAAATAGAGGTAAATCCTTTAAATCGCTACAAGTCATAGAGTTCTGCATGGAATGTAATCAAATATGTCCATAAACATCCTTTGGGTAAGGGGAACAGAGTTTGTATAAATTTTGGCTCTGATCTCCAGGGATACGAAGGGCGGGGCCAAATAGAGGAAATAGGGGTAAATCCTTTAAATCCTTTTACTTGTAGAAATGCCTTGGGATATAGGACTAAAGGACCTCTTTCACGAACAATGGAAATTTGCCCATGAACATATTTTATTAAAATTAATTTATATATTATATGTAGCAACATAAATGCAAACCCTTGATATACGTTTAAAAAATTCAAAAGCTCCCAGGGGCCTGTGCTATGGCCAAATTAAAGTTGCCCAGTAGAGGTGTATGACAGGGTTCCCTTTATTGATCCAAAAAGGTATTAAAATAATGTTTTATGTCATCAATCTGTATCATTTTCTAAAGAGTGTAAATAATTACATATTATTATAACAAATATGTAGGCGAAATGTAGCAAATAAAATTTTGGCTACATTTTCAAGACCGAAACTGTCGAAATTTTGGGAGTTATTTTCGGCCTTGTCAATTATTAACAATGGTAATTCACTCACTTCCAGTTTGAGTGCACCAAAAATATTTTCTAAAAAATTGGCTCATTACCTGAAGTAAATGTAGTGAAAATTTCAGAAAAATTGTGGACAGGTAAATTTGTCGTTTAAAGTTCTTAGTTAAATATCTTTTATTTAAGGATTAAAGTCTCTTTCAGGTGGTTCTATCGAAGGATAAGTTGAGTAGGGTATCGATATTTGGAATCAATAGACAAATATCGATACCCTACTCAACTTTATCCAAGGATTAAAGTCTCTTTCTGGTGGTTCTATCGAAGGATAAAGTTGAGTAGGGTATCGATATTTGTTTCATGGACCGTGGATTAAAGTCTCTTTCTGGTGGTTCTATCGAAGGATAAAGTTGAGTAGGGTATTGATATTTGGAATGGACCGTGAAGCGGTCCATGAAACAAATATCGATACCCTACTCAACTTTATCCTTCGATAGAACCACCAGAAAGAGACTTTAATCCTTATATTTACAGTCTTAACTTTTATTTTCATAACTCAAAATTTACCCTTAATAGTGTTTATGGCATTTATAAGACTAAAATTGAATTATATCGTTTAGTTCCGATAGGCATTTGGAACAGCCACTCGAAGTGGCGGAAATTCCCGCCAATTTATCAATGAACTTACAAATAAAATGAGTTCCGTCTGATGAAGCATATATCTGGGGTTTTCCCAGTATGAAACTATAAATCGTTTTATTTATCTGTTGTTAAAAACGCCATGGTGCAAAGCACTTTGGTTTTAATCTTTTACTTCTTATGATTACACACGTTTACACAATTCATTACGTGGCAGGATATTTAACGTAGTTGTGACGCGGCGTCCGATTCAAACCGCCTGTGTCAAGGAGGTGTGGCAAACAGAGAGTTTTTTTCAATTTTGTGATCACTTGAGTTCTACTTAATCAGTTCACTTTTGAAATTACTTGAATACACGGATGTTTACATAGTTCCATGTCATTATTTCTTGATTTTGGAGATTTTCAAATGTATCGGACGTCGTTTCGAGGAACATGTACAAACACATGTAGGCCCACTACTGTAAACGTTTACCGCTCTCAAAATGTTAGCTTATATTTATATTGTTGTCTCTAACACTTCAATAAATATTAGAGATATCTATTATAAGTATTGTAAAGCTACAATTGTAGGATTCCGTTTCATTGATATTTCGAAACACCTAAACGTACATTGTGTATGTAAGGCCTACTTTCGCCGATTCACAGTAGATGACGTACGGGACTTGTCTGTCTCCCGAGGCGAACAAAAATGCATTATCGTGCTAGGTCGTTTTGGTTAAACTTATGCAACTCGAAGACTGATGTTGTCCTGACATAACTTATCCATTTACGTACAACCAAAGATGTTAAAAATATAGGATGTAGATCTACATGTTGTAGCGAACAACACAGACTCACCGACACACATGTAAACATTGCGACGTCATCGGAATGTGCAAAACTGTACATTGTACAACATTGTTTATTTATCATACGCACGGAAGCATTGCTCAAAGAGGTACGGTAGTAACATAAACAATGTAGCTTTTCTACATTTGTATTTACACACGTACATGTATATGTGTTCAAACCTATTTTGATACATGTACATGTTCATCAAACGTACGTTCGGTACTGAAAACACCACAAGTTTCTAATTTGGACCATCATAAATTCATCCCCGCGGCTCCAAATTGCGCGTGACATACTCAATCTATCGAGAAATAAAGTTGAGTAGCCTTTGGTTGAAATCAACGGGGTTTATATTATCAATTCACCACTGACTGTAAATATTTCAGGTATGACAATAACACCATGAGAATAAATCTTTAAAAGACACCATCGTCCGAAGAGATGACCATGCGGCTTGCATGAGGACATGGAGGGCGAAAATGACAACAGATCAAAAAAAGAAAAATGCTGATCAATCAAAGATAAGGATGAAAAAGTACAGAGAGAGAAAGGCATTGGAGAAGGCAGGGAAAAAAGAGATACCAAAAACAAGGCAAGAAGAGAGAAAAGAAGAAGAACGAAAATCCATACAGAGAAGAAAGAAAGCATTATACCGGGCAAACTTATCAGCAGAAAAGAAGAATAAAAGAAAAAGATGCACGTTCAAAAAGACAGAAAAGAGCAGCAGTAAAAGAGTCATCAAGATCTAAATCACAAAGCCCAAGTATTCCATCTTTGTCTAAGGGTGATAACGAGATGTCGGGGTCTTTTAAAAAGTTTGTTTACAGGCACTGCAAAATGCCAAAATCTCCAACTAGGTACGCAAAAGTGATGAGAAGACTGGCAACTAATGAAACACCTAAGCGAAAGGCAGCTATGGAAGCGGAAGGTATCATAGACCCTCAATTCTGAAATCTTGTAGGTGTCTTGGATGCTGTTAAGGAAGCAAGTCAGAGTTTGAAAGGAAGAACAGATGCACAGAAGAGCAAAAAAGGAAATTTTTTCCAGATGTTCAAGTCATTGAACAAATCAAAAGAAACACAGCAACTGTTTTGCAGTGCTACAGGCATTAAAAAAATATTTATACTCAAAATTCTTCGAAGAAAAGCCGCGTAAACGGAGAGAAGATGCTTTACCAACAGAAACTGAAAAGGCCATCACCGACTTTTATGAAAATGAAATGAATTCTATCAATATTCCTGACAGGAAGGCAGTAAAAAATGATTTGGAGCCAAAAAAAGTTCTGCAAACATCATTGAGCACTGCCTACCAAACATGGTCCGAAGAGAACTCTAACAAGAAGGCGTCTTACTCAGCATTTTGCAAGTTAAAGCCAAAGCATGTTCTCCCACAGAAAAACAGAAAGTTGTACCAATGCTTGTGCGAGTATTGTGAAAATGTGAAGCTGAAATTAAAATGCCTTCAAGAGCTTGCGAATAACGAACAGAGTGTGAACAGGGATCTCATAAAGGATGGGTATACTGCTGTTAAGAACAGTCTTTGTGATGTTCCTGTCCGGGGAAAAATTTGCAAAACTAGATTGCATTAACAGAAAATGCGACAAATGTGGTGTATGGCTTCTTAAAAGCAAAATTCAGCCCATTCTTCAAAAAAAGAAAGAAATGCAATGGTCGAGATGGGAACAAGTTAAAACTGTAAACAAGAAAACAAACAAAGATATTGTAAAACAACAACTTGTCAGTAAAACTGGACCAACAATGGCTTGCTTTACGGGAACAACTAGAAGCAGAGCTGCAAACTTTGTCAACTCATCTGTTTGAAGCTAAATGGTAACAACAACAATTTTCTTTGCTTCATACTAAAGAAAATTTCCCTCGTAAAACAGTATCATTGACCATGGACTTTGCTGAAAACTTCACTTGCTTTTCACAAAATGAAGTCCAGGCTGCCCATTGGGGCACAGAACTCAGTCACCCTTCATCCTGTGCAAGATATAAATGTCCTGATGCAATGATGACATCATTGAGGAAAGCATAGATGTCGTGTCTGATGACTTGACACATGACTGTCACGCAGTACATGTTTTTACAGACAAGGTTTTTTCATACATCAAGAATACCCGCCAGATAGATATAGAACGAGCCATAATTATAAGTGACGGATGTGCTGCCAAGTTAGAGTAAAGTTCCTTTTATGTCAAGCAAAATGACATGTCCCATTCGTTGTTACTAAAAAAACATGGCAAAAATAGATGTGATGGAGAATGTCATTAAGTCAAAGAGACGAACAAGTTAAAAACTGTAATCATCAAAAAACAAACAAAGAATTCTTGAAAAAAACAACTTGTCAGTAACCCAATGCAAACACAGCCTAAGGCTTGCTTTTACGGGAACAACTAGAAGCAGAGCTGCAAACTTTGTCAACTCATCTGTTTGAAGCTAAATGGTAACAACAACAATTTTCTTTGCTTCATACTAAAGAAAATTTCCCTCGTAAAACAGTATCATTGACCATGGACTTTGCTGAAAACTTCACTTGCTTTTCACAAAATGAAGTCCAGGCTGCCCATTGGGCACAGAACTCAGTCACCCTTCATCCTGTAATTGCAAGATATAAATGTCCTGAATGCAATGATGACATCATTGAGGAAAGCATAGATGTCGTGTCTGATGACTTGACACATGACTGTCATGCAGTACATGTTTTTACAGACAAGGTTTTTTCATACATCAAGAATACCCGCCAGATAGATATAGAACGAGCCATAATTATAAGTGACGGATGTGCTGCCAAGTACAAGAGTAAAATTCCATTTATGGATGTCAGCTGCAGTATGAATGACTATGATGTCTCTGTGGAGCGTTGTTACTATGGATCGCGACATGGCAAAAATAGATGTGATGGAGAAGCTGGTGTCATTAAGTCAAATGCAAGACGAGCCGTAAAAAGCGGAGCCATCATCAAAGATGCCCTGACGTTTTTCGAGGTTGTTAAATCTCTTGAAAAAACCCCAACTGGAACCCAATGCAAACACAGCCTAAGGAAAATAATTTTTGTTCATTCACATGAAATCCAGAGAGAGAGGCCAGACAGGAATGCAAAAACTTTGGCTGGAACAAGAAAAATCCATTCTCTTAGAGGACTGTCGAGAGGGGAACTAGCAACCCGGAGGTTATCATGCTTTAGTGAAGAATGTGTGGGCTTGAAGTACGAGAAGTGCTTGAATACTCAACATGTAGACAAATGGAAGACGACAAAAATGAAACATATCCTTTTAAAATCATAAAGGCATATCAAGTGCATGAAATATTCCTTAACTTGAACACTAGCTTTGATCCAGACTGTCGCCATTCCAGCTCCACCTGCTCCTGTTGTTCCAACTGTACCTGCTCCTGTCATTCCAGCTATACTTGCTCCTGCTTTTCCAGCTGTACCTGCTCCTACAATTCCAGCTCCACCTGTTCCTGCCATCCTGGCTCCACCTGTTCCTGCCATCCTGGCTCCACCTGCTCCTGCCATCCTAGCTCCACCTACTGTGGACATCCCAGCTCCACCTGCTCAGGATATTCCAGCCCAACCAGTCTCAACACAGGCTCCTTCAGACAACGCCACCACAGCTTCCTCAGTTGAACTGCCCCCAGATCTTGATTTACTTGAAATTGGTATGCTATCACATATTTTTTGTAGTTATAAGGAAATGCAGATTTCACTCATTTCGCGATATCGTGATATTTTTAACTGGATTAAGAAAACAATGTTAGTGATATTACCAAAACTGCAATTCACAAAGGTGAATTTCTACTATACATGTATGTATACATTAATTCACTAGTAGTCTGTATACAAAATAATTGATTTATAACTGTTCATAAAATTGTCACATTTGTATATTCAAACTTTTCTCTGTCACAGCTATCCTGAAGGCACTTATATAAAGGTACAACATGGTACAGAAATGTATCCTGCTGTTGTAAGTTTAAGCCAGACACCAATGTTCAGTTGTTTTTAATGTTGTTTAACACTTGTTTTATCATTCAGTTGCATATGGTTTACTAACTTGCCTATCTTTCAATTAGCATATCTCT
Organism: Argopecten irradians; assembly: GCF_041381155.1. Taxonomy (NCBI): domain Eukaryota; kingdom Metazoa; phylum Mollusca; class Bivalvia; order Pectinida; family Pectinidae; genus Argopecten; species Argopecten irradians. Next base: position 18,923,168 of record NC_091136.1, read on the forward strand.
GAGTTTGAACAGGACATTTCATATAAATGTACATTGAACTTTAAGTAAAATTCTGAGTAATTAAAAACTGATGTACTTATAACCACCAATCTGATTAAAATACAGATTCTTATCCTTATTATCACTACGTTTGATATGAGGATCTGAGAACATCCCATTAGGGGTCACGTCAGGATGACCTTTGGAAATGGCCAATCAAATTAGCACTGCCAGAATCTTGACTGGGGACGAACTAGTTTGAAAAAAAACTGTCCAAATAATTTTCGTGTACGTAGTCATCTCGCCCAAAGTGCACAACAATTCTAAATGTATATGCTTACTGGGACGAAATAGCGTTAAAAATTCACGTAGAAATGTGTAGAAAATGTATTTGATCTAGAATACACGTGGTAAAAGGTCATCCGAACGTGACCCCATATCGGGTATTGTCAGATCCTCTGTTGAACGGAGTGGTTATAAGGATCTGTATTTCAATCAGATTGTTATAACCATAAGTGTACTTCTGTATGATTAATTTAATATTTGTGAGATCTTTCTCCTAATTCTACATAGTCTACCAAAATAGTAATTCATGTTGCATCTACTGATCATGACGTTTATAAATTTTGAAGATTTTACAATACTCTCATTGGAATTAATAGAAATAAGTTTGTTCTGTCTTTAAAAAAACTCACATTTAAATGAGGGTAGAAACGTCTTACAGATGCTACTACATGTATCTTCGAATCTAACCGGCAACATATTCAATTCACAATTTTATCTTCGATTTTGAAAATGTCGATTACAATTAATTGAAATATGTATATTTCAGGTTGATGGTTGGCCATGGGTGAGGTATTTTTATCTACATAGGCCAGGGTACTGGGCTATGCAGGAGACAAGACACACCCTCCTTCCTGAAGATGTTGTAGGGGTCCTGCCTCCCCCAGACATTCATATGAGTGGATGTAGATTCTTCTACATATTCAAGGGTAAGAGAAAACAATATTTTTGTTAATACATATTTTACTAATTTCCTAAATAAAACATGCATGATATCAACTGTCAATATTTCATAAACAATCTGAAAGAAAATAAAACAACCTGTCTTCCTTTCATTGTAGATCTTTGAGGAGGGAGCGGCCTCATCCCAAAAACAGACACACTAGAAATTCAACAAGCATTTTGGATGTTGACAACATTGATAAGCTCTGCAATCTAGATCTGTACCAATTTCTTTTAAGCTAATGATGGACTTATGGGTTTTGTTTTTCTGTGATAAACTGACATTCATGATACATTAAGGAATGATTGAATATTAAAATACGATTCAATTTTACTGTATTAGTCCATAAAGGGAACATTGATATTGTCGATTATAGAATCACTTCGACTGGTTGATACAATGGTGTTATGATTTAATAGAATGAAGAGCCGTTCAATATATTTTGAATGTTGAAAAGATTATTGGAATGAATTTTAAGGATTAATTTGAACAGATCTATTAAAGTTAAATATGAAGTAGGCATGAACAGATGTGAAACATTTTCCATACCCTCTGAGCATCTTATTTACTTTCAAGTTAATGATGTCCGTTCAGTTACGTGATACTGGGTATATGAAAAAATACCCATAACAGAACAAATTCTTCATAATTTTTTATTTTTAAGAAAGTTCCATATTTGGAAAAGGGGCTTCAAAAGAAAGTGGTATTCAAATGTGAATATTTTTGATGTATCTGGTAGAATAAAGTTTTGTGTAATAATTATACGTAATATTTGAAATAAAATGAGTATGGCTTAAATATGAAAGCTTATTAGCCTAGTATTCAGGAAAATGATTTGGAGTTCATTGCTGTTCGATAGTGACAGGTGCGTACTTTATCTAGAAAATCTTTAATAAACTTCTGTAAAAAGGTTTTAGATCAATAAATAACAGCTGAAATTTTGCCTTACATGTCCATCTAAAATCCTGTATAGCAAATATGGAGTCATATATCGAGCGTAGAGATAAGACTTGAAATGTTCGTTACCGTTTTTCTTGCAACTCCATTGTGTACTTTAACTTTAGTCACGATTTTTTGTTCATGCATGTTCCACACTTCAACTTTAATAGAAATTCAACTAAAATTTCTACGTAAAAGTCCTACAAATAACCATATATCTAAAAAAGTGACATTTACGTTACTGCAATGTTCGTTACCAAATTTCGGACATCGTACGAAACTACGCGGTAAGTGATGCTGACTCCATTTTATGATAAACCACCTGTCTAAGTTGCCGCCCGCCATTTTTTCAAGTACCTTGTTTAGAAGTATATCACAGAGTTCAGAAGTTATCTAAGGATAAACATCATCATCATTGTAAGTACATCTTAATTAACTTATGTAAGGTTGACATTATTATCCCCCGCCCAACGAAGTTGGCGTGGGATATACAAATGGGTTCCGTCCGTCCGTCCATCTGTCCGTCCGTCCGTACAAATGGTTTTCGGAGCATAACTCTAAAACCAGTTGAGATATTTCCACGAAACTTCATAGACACATTGGTCTTATAGTGCCTTTAGCTATTTTAAGGTTTTCACTTTTTGTACTTTTTTCTGTAACCATGGAAACATTGCTGAAAATGGCAGATTTTTGTGTAAGAATCGTTTCCGGCGCACAACTCTAAAACCAGCAGTGGTATTTCCATGAAACTTCATAGACACATTGTTCTTATGGTCTAGTAGTGCCTTTTGCTATTTTTAGGTTTTCACTTATTGTGCTTTTTTCTGTAACCATAGAAACATTGCTGAAAATATCATATTTTTGTAGCAGGTTCATTTCCGGAGCATAACTCTAAAACCAGCAGAGATATTTCCACAAAACTTCATAGACACATTCTTTTTATGGTCTAGTAGTACCTTTTGCTATTTTTAGGTTTCCATTTTTTGCACTTTTTCCGTTACCATGGAAACATTGCTGAAGATATCGTGGTAAATGGTAAATGTTACTTTGCAAAACTCCACCCATCTTTGTGTATATAGTCTAATATAAATGTCAAGGCTGTATACCTGATTCAACAATTGCAGCCCCGCTCTACTTGAATTATACTCTATCTTTCTTAAGCTCAACTTCCCTTTTCCTGTTTTTTTTCCATACACATAAGTTTCCACAATCAAACTTACTTCAGCTTTGATATCTCCTTTGGCGGGGGATCTGAATGACTATGTCCTTGTTCGTATTATTAACAAATGTATGTCAATAAGATTAAAAATTGTCCAATTTATGATAATACACGAACATATTTGATGACTTATAACATACCGCCTGTTTATGTTAGTGTCATTGAAGCGAAATGTTCGTTATTTTAGGTAACGAAATATATGCAATATACACGTAAATGTTAATATATCGGAAGTGTTAGCCCTGGAAATAACTGAACTGCTGTAGGTTTGTAACATACATAACCAATGTAACCTGGTAACTCTTCCCTCTCAAACCATGCAGTTACAGAATCCCTTTTTATTCACTCTCTTCACGGAAAATATGATCTATAATTACAAAATAAATCATTAGAACAGGACAAATTAATGTGTAGCTACTTCAACAGCTTATTATAATCTTAAAACACCCAAATGTTTTGTACTTTTGATTATGTAAAACTTGATTTTTCTACAAATTATCACTAAATAAATCAATTTGAGATCATATCAAGCGTTACAGATGAGTATTGGATTATATATTAATGTTGACACCGTATGTTACGTGATGAATGATCCAAAATAAGCATATTCATATCATTATCTAATGTTACTAAAATAGACCTAGTCATATTATAACCTTTAAACGACAAATTTACCGGTCCACAATTTTATTGAAATTTTCACAATATTTACTTCAAGTAATGAGCCATTTTTTTAGAAAATATTTTTGGTGTACTCTCACTGGAAGTGGGTGAATTACCATTGTTAATAATTGACAAGGCCGAAAATAACACCCAAAATTTCGACATTCGGTCTTGAAAATGTAGCCAAACTTTTATTTGCTAAATTTCGCCTTCATATTTGTGATATATTTGTAATATGTAATTATTTATGCTCTTTAGAAAATGCAGATTGAGGACAAAACATTATTTTGATACCTTTTTGGATCAAAAAGGGAACCCTGTCATACACCTAGTTGAGCGTTCGCCCCTGTGAGGAAGGCTCTGGATTCTGTCCCCTGGCCGAGACACACCAAAGTCTATAAAAGTGGTAGTTTCTGCTCCTGCTTAGCGCTCAGCAAAAAGGGAGTGGGACGACTGGTTCGCCCGTTGTCAGTATAATGTGACCGGGTGGGGTGTGTTGCTTGGTGTCTTCGGCGGCATGCTCCAGTGATATAGCACTATAAAAAGGGCAAAAGTTCCACTATACAAGAAGACACAACATGCATATACCGCAGTCTCCCGAAACACGCACCTCGCACAACATACACACAACACACCGCATACATGGGAGGCCGTCCTTACATGACCATAGCTGTTAATAGAACGTTAATTAATCAAACAAACAAACAAACAAACTACTGGGCAACTTTAATTTGGCCATAGCACAGTCCCCTGGGAGCTTTTGAATTTTTTAACGTATTTCAAGGCTTTGCATTTATGTTGCTACATATAACATTTAATTTTAATGAAATTGGTTCCTGGGCAAATTTCCATTGTTCGTGAAAGAGGTCCTTTAACTATACGTGTATTACAATGTATTCACATTTAGTAAGTTCAACAGTTATACAATGTGTAATTACTGTTTAAAGAACTTATTTTTCCATGTATATGTCGCTGCTATCTTACTGATAAGCTTCATTGATATTGAATCTAATCCAGGTCCTCTTGCCAACACTTTGTAATCTTGAAATTACTCATCTTAATATAAGGTCTTTAAGAAATAAAGTTGACATTGTTTAATCTGAACTAAATGAAAGTGATATAATCTGTCTAACTGAAACACACCTGACAGTTGAAATACCCGACTCTGAATTATAATTCCAAATTATTCTGAAAATCTGCACAGACTGGATAGGAAAAGTGGTCCTGGTGGCTGTGTTTTGATTTACCACAAAAATAATATTTTTACTAAAAGACGACTTGATCTTGAACAAACATACGTCCTATTAACAGCCATGTTGTTTTTGGGACTGGTCCACTTTTGTCTTTTTTTAACTCTTCCCCTTTTCTAGTGCTATATCACTGAATCATGCCGCCGAAAGATTGCTGCCAGGCATTCTTTGTTATCCAGTGGGGAATAATAGCAGATTCATTGATAGCAATGACGCAAGATTAATTTATACCAGTGTATACCTGTTAAAGACAACACGCTTTGTTTATTATTAAATGTCCTATTAATAGCCTGGGTCATGTAAGGACGGCCTACCATGTATGCGAGTGTGTTTTGGGAGACTGCGGTATGTTCGTTCGTGTTATGTTGTATTGTATAGTGAAACTCTTGCCGTTTTTATAGTGCTATATCACTGAAGCATGTTTCCGAAGCACCCCATCCGGTCACATACATGAATTGTACCGACTGTCCCTATATTGCATGATCGTAAAATGCGACTAAATTTAGGATCTTATCTTTTCTCTTCTTTTTTAACTAACTTTATTCTTCCTATGGTCTCCCTTCACACCGCCTCACATTTAGCCTTCGCTCACGCGCCCCTGTGGGGTAGGCTCGGGGATCTGTTACCTGGCTGAGCCACACCAAAGTCTTCAAAAAGCTCAGCATTACAGGTAGTAGGCCAACTGGTTCGCCTGTTGTCAGTATGTGACCGGATGGGGTGTGTTGCTTGGTGTCTGCGGCAGCATGCATCAGTGATATTGCACTATAAAAGGAGAAGAGTTCCTCTCAAGAAATACCGTATTCTCCCAAAACTAACATCGCCCACTACATACCGCATGGTCCTGCAGGTAGGATGTAAAAATTGTTCCTGCAGCTCCTTATTGCATGATAGTAAAAGGCGACTAAATATAGGATCTTATCTTTTGATTCTCCCCACCTTACTTTAACTGCAATTTTAACTTCATATTTAGCATTCCCAAGATATACTGAAATTTTATCAGCATTACCATTTAACCAATATCATGTGTCATACCAAGGAATTGTACCCGAGAAGGATTTGTCGCAGTCTACACTACTGAACACGCCTAGAAACTGGGAATGAAAACCCATTTTTCTCAACAAATAGTCAAATGTTTGTCTTATCGAGTCAAAAGAAACGCCAATATAAAGTTTTATAATGGAGGAGTGTCGATTTGGGTCCTCTTGTGGCCATGACCAATAACTATTTTTTTTCATTTTTTTTACAGATATCTTGGGTTAAGGACATCATGATATGACATATGATTAAGGTCAGGTCGTAGTCCCTTGTAAGTTATGGGGTGTTAAACGGGAGGGGCATTTTTTTATGTTGTCGCATTTTGTTGGAACCAAATTATATTTTTGAAAGATATTTCATTAAAGATGCTCCAACGCAGACAGAGCATAAATGATATTCATCATTTGAACAATAATTGGTGTTTAATCGTGTATATATATGCCTAATTAACACAAAAAATAACAAAATAATTTATTTCGCCTTTGGTGTACGCGCAATCATTACTTCATTCTATTTAAGATGCCACGGATTTTTTTTCGGATGCAATAAAATTATCTTTCGTATTTTTAACTTGAAGTAAAACTAGAAGCTCAAACTTTTCAATGGTGGTGATGATGTAAAATAAGTAACTTTTATAACTGAAGAAAATACAAAATCGTCTGCTCCAGTTTTTGATAGTGAAAAAATACCATTTGTCAGCGGTGGAGCATCTTTAATAATAATGCATTTATATCATATATTTTCTGCAAAACAAACAAGTAATTAGCCTGCGTGAAACACGTTTGCGTGTGATATTAAATTGGGCTCCCTCCGCCCGTCCGAGATTCTTTTCCTGCTATTACTCAAAAAAATGTTCAACGCAGCTTCTTGAAACTTTCTGTTTATATCAGACAAGTCCCCTAGTTATGCCTTTTGCTGTTGCGGAACTTCAATTTTGGGATTTTTTTTCTGTTACCATGAAAACTCTGTCAAAATATCAAATTACAGTTTCTTTTTGTAAGCAGCTGGTTTTTTTTGTTACAAGTTTTTTTTACAATACTTGTATACATTTAAATTTATACTTGAATAATTGTTACGTTGACCTTAATATGTTTTGGTTTTTATAACAAATTCGGGCCGCGGGAGATAATGCCATGCTTTAAGACTCCTTATGAATAAACAAAAGGGGCATGTATATGAAACGACCACTTTGAGTAAATTCCCGAACGATTACAATAAAAACAGTTCTAATAGGAATTTAGATTAGCTGGTTTTACTCTGATATGCTAGAAAACCCCACTCGCTTACTGTCCGCTATTATACCTGCTGCCCTATTGCATTATCGTAAAATGCGACTTTTAGGATCTTATCTTCTTCTTCCTTACTGACTTTATCTTTCCTAATGCCTACCTTGGCGGCACCGCCTCACTTTTGGCCTTGAATTAAGCGTACGCCTCTGTGAGGAAGGTTCTGGGTTCTGTCCCCTGGTCGAGACACACCAAAGTCTTCAATAGTGGTAGTTTCAGCTCCTGCTTAGCGCTCAGCATAACGGGAATGGGACTACTGGTTCAGTCTGGACCGTTCATATTTGCACTAGATTTTTGTTTTGCCTTATTTCTTATCATTGCTAATGTTGGACAACAGGCGAGAAGTGTTTTTCAGTGTGCTAAAAAGGGCAATAGTTCCACTATTAAAAGGAGACACAACATAAGATACTTCAGGCTCCTATTACATTAGATATCAATCACACAGACTGCAGATACAATCGCATCGTTTGTTCGCTTCTGAAAGAAAGAAAAAAATAACACGTAAGAGGACAGAATCGACCATTGAAGTACTTCGTATTTGTTGATAAATTAATTATAAAACAAATTGACCTTATGACGGATAATCTCCAACTTGCTTGTCACAACATGTAACATATCAAATAGGATCTTCCTGCATTATTAAATGGAATATGGGGCAGAAAGTGACCAAATTGCGGTTTTTAGGTCATCTGACCCGGGGGTCAGGATAACCTGTAGTCGTCATGTTTCGTCCGCCGTGCGTTAACTTTTCACATTTTGAACTTCTCAAGTTCTACCAGTGCGATTTGGCTGTAACTTGCATGAAATGATTCTGACATGGTCCCAACAAAGTGTTGTTATTTTTCAATTCGATCCGAAATCCAAGATGGCCGCCATATTGAAAACACATTCTGAACTTCTCTTCTCAAGTTCTAACTGTTCATTTTGGCTGAAACTTGCATGAAATGATCCTAACATGGTCCCGACAAAGTGTTGTTATTTTCGGGTGGATTCTAAATCCAAGATGCTCGCAACAGCCGCCGCCGTCTTGAAAACACATTTTGAACTTGTTCTCAAGTTCTAAGGGTACGATTTGGCCGAAACTTGCATGAAATTATCCTGACATGGTCTTGACAAAGTGTTGTTACATCTCTGGTTGATCCCAAATCCAAGATGGCCGCCATATTGAAAACCATTTTGATCTCAAGTTCTAATGATGCGATTAGGATGAAACTTGCATGACATGGTCCTGACAAAGTGTTATTTTCTGGGTCGATCCCAAATCCTAGATGGCCACCACAGCCGCCACCTTGCAAACACATTTTGAAATTCTTCTCAAGTTCTAAAGGTGCGATTTGGCTGAAACTTGCATGAAATGATCCTGACATGGTCCCGAGAAAGTGTTGTTATTTTTCGGGTCGATCCCAAATCCAAGAGGGCTGCCACAGCCGCCATCTTGAAAACACATTTTGAACTTCTCAAGTTCTAACGGTGCGATATGGCTGAAACTTGCATGAAATGATCCTCACATTGTCCCGACAAAGTGTTTTTATTTTCCGGGTCGATCCCAAATCCAAGATGGCCGCCGCAACCACCATCTTGTAAACACATATTGAACTTCTTTTTAAGATCTACCGGTGCGATTTGGTTGATCCCAAATCGAAGATGACTACCATGACACGATATCTAATTAATTCCCCATATGATTATTGCCAATGTAGTCAGATGACCGTTAAGGCCCTTGGGCCTCTTGTCTGTGAACTCCAAAGATCAGGTATAGCTTGTTAAGTAATTTTGAGAAATATGCACACATTGTGTATTTAATATAAGTTATCCTCTAGTCTTCCTTTTTCTTAGGAAAGCCCCACATGGACCTCCATTTATTAGCAAGATACCCGATCAAATCAATATATACACACAATGTAATTAATTAACAGAGAAAACCGGTTAATATTCTAACAACATAATCCAGTATCTCCGTATTGATCACGTGTATGTCTGCAAAATCAATGAATTATCTAAAATAGAACAAAAATAAACGGAAATTAACCGTTACGAGCATATCAAAGCTACAATCGAGGGTAAATTCAAAGCGTTGTTAGTAATTCTACAAAGTTATTCACCCGTGTTGTCGCATATTATTCCAGTCTCTCTTTGATGGTTTCGTCATGATCATGTTCTGTTATGAATGTTTAGATCAGAGCTGATCCATTTGCTGATTATACACTGTATGCACCGTACTACACCTTGTCGCCACAATCTGGTTGCGAATTGATACCTCATCCTACAATCTTTCATCTTTTTGTCGATACAGAAATAAATTATATATTTTCTAATCTACCTAAGTAATAGATATATACGTGCTAAGTGCTAATTACATATATAAATCTAGTGATGTTTTATAATTTCACTCGAAGTAAATATTACACCTTGGCAGACCTCCTCTGCATTCGAGACAGTGGACCAACGTCTTTGTAATTCCGATATATACTAATTTGTTTTTTTAAACATATCGCGTCTAGGCATCACGATGTCATCCCTACCAGACCCTCCTCTGCAATGGACAATTCTGTCTGTCATACTTGTACCGGTCACGGCTGTTGTAAGTATAGTGACAAATGCTGTATTGGCTGTGGCGATCAGGACCCGTGGTAGCTGGGACACGACTGATATAATTTTCTTTGTGCTGACCATTTCGGATTGTGTACATGGGTCTTTTTCCCTTTTTGGAGCTCTAACTCGAACACTAATTTTCTTCAACCGTGAAATTGGCGAAACTCTGTTTCCAATTTTGGTGATAACGTTTTATTACTTTTTGTTTCATATACCACCACTGATTTCAAAATCATTAACAGCAATGCTGGCTGTAGAGAGAACGATCGCTGTCGTTAATCCCGCTATGTTTAAGACAATCTGGTCAAAACGACGTGTTGTTATCATAATGTGTTGTCTTGTGATACTGATAACTACAACAGCTATCCCACGGAATTTTCAAATAAAAGGCACGGTGAATTATAATGATACATCGTCGGAGGCATTCATTGTCGAGAGGACTAAACTAGCATCTGAGAACCGCAATAGGCTCTTCGTTTATAATATTATGTGTCAAAACTTATTTGGTACAGTACCTGTCATCCTAGTATTTGTTCTCAACCTGGTTACTCTATCTGGATTACGAAAACATAACAAAAGGATTACTTCAAACGGAGGTAATATAAATTCCAGTAGTAGAGACAATAAAAGTAGAATACATGGTGATGCCACTCGATCAATGAATTTTAACAAAACAATCGGGAAACTAAGTGAACCACTGACCAGTACGTCGCTTGCTAACCAACATTTTGATCTTGGAAATTGCAAGGCTGATTCAGTCGACAAAACACCGACCCCATGTACGTCAGGTCACCAATGCCTTGGTTGGCAACAGGACGCTTCTAAAGAAAGACAAAAACCGGCCCAAGTTTTTACTGTATCATTTACCACTATCGATGAAATCAGCATAGATCCCACCATATCAACGGATTCTTCATGCGGTGGAAGAGGCAATACTGTCAGTTCCATTCCTAAAAAAAAACTGAAAACCTCTTCTGGCAGACAACAGCAACTTTCTCCGCCGTCTACAAGTATGACGACAGCAGAGAAAAAGATCACTGTAACGCTCGTATCTATAGCAACTGTTTTTGTCCTGCTCAATATACCTGAAAAAATATTTCTTCCGATATTCCTTCAAAATAATTTTTCATCAACGGGAGTATTTCACATATTCGATTTTAATTCCGGGATTGGGAAATACCTAGAGCTGTTGAATTCTATCATTAATTCAGTAATATATGTCGTGCGCAGTCAGAAGTATAAAATGATTGTCAGAAAAATGTTTCAACGCTGCAAATTAAGAAAATAAACAGAAATACACTATATTATTTGGATTGAATGACCTTCGTTGTTCACATGGTGATGTGAAAGGAAGTATATCTTTCTGATCATTTATTTTGATACTGCGCTATATTACCAGAGTTGTGAAGATGAATAACTTTCGGTGGTCTTCAAGGAAATAGCAAAATAGTGTTATCGATTGGTCCACCCTATATATGTCATAGCTGTAACATTTAACATAAAAAAGATTGTGCCATTGATGCTCATAATTAATATTCAGACTTTTTTACGTTGTTTTTTTCCCAAATGATTTCAAGTCAATTTGCAACATCAATGTCTCTTTGTTATGCAACGATAACGTCGTGTATTCCGGTCATTCTCGGATTATTTTTATAGTGGTAATAACTATTTGGTTTGGTTTGTTTTAGTTTTACGTCCTATTAACAGCGAAATAACTAAAAATAAAGTCGAATTAGTATCAAAAAGAGGAAAAAAAATCAACATCTGATATTTTATTGTTACGTTTAAGTAAAGAACACAGCTAACGTATTTGTTTGAATTTAAATACTGTATGCATAATACGTTATTCTAGATAGAATGTTGGAAAAGGTCACCGTGGCCCACATGTATATCACAAGGAAATTTTGTGATAAAAAGCGTAGTGCTAACATTGACTTTGAACTGAAAATACGTTTACTCAAAAGACTCTTTGTTAAATATATGTCCACGACATCACAATAGCTAGTATCCATATTGTTAATATTATCAAAGCATATAATTAGAGTCCGGAAGTCCAGCTTTTCTGTACATGTCAACATTGATCAATTCTTTGTCGTATAGGTATAACAACTTAGCTAACCTGTCCAATATATTACGTAATAGGATTATATTAGTTCACTGGTCATCCTCTGATTGCCCCAGTCTAATTTGTCAATCACAATTCTATTATTTCATTACCTGTAAAAGTATTTAACCATGCTATGTTTTATTTGATGTCAGTTAGGTCTCCGACTTTGTACGGAACACAACGGCTACATTCTGGACTCTTCAGAATAGCCCTCCGCCAAGTAAAACGTATTGTTGTTAAATTTCAAAATTCAACTGCAACATTTTCTTATTACTTCATCTTTACATCGTGACAAAACGTGCGGAAGTTTCCGTATGTTATGTATATCAGCAAATTTTGCTTTGCCCTGCAGGTAAGGGCGTTAGAATTGTACCTGCTGCCCCTATTGCATGATCGTAAAAGGTGACTAAATTTAGGATCTTATCTTTACTCTTCTTCCTAACTGACTTTATCTTTCCTAATGCCTCCCTTGGCACCGCCTCACTTTTGGCCTTGAGTTGAGCGTTCGCCCCTGTGATGAAGGCTCTGGGTGCTGTCCCCTGGCCGAGACACACCAAAGCCTATAAAAAGGGTAGTTTCTGCTCCTGCTTAGCGCTCAGCATACAGGGACTGGGACGACTGGTTCGCCTGTTATCAGTATTATGTGACCTAGTGTAGTATGTTGTTTGGTGTCTTCAGCGGCATGTTTCAGTGATATAGCACTATAAACAGGGCAACAGTTCCACTATACAAGAAGACACAACATGAAAATACCACAGTCTCCTAAAACATACACCCAGCACAACATACACGCAGCACACCGCATACACGGGAGGCCGTCCTTACATGACCATAGCTGTTAATAGGGCGTTAATTAATCAAACAAACCACTTTTGCTATCCAACTATCCATCCCCATTGCTGCTCCCAGCACACCAGTGATTTTACTTATTGAACGCGTCCATTGGACGACAAGTTGGTGGTACGTCTTCTTCCCTGCTGCTTCAAGTTTCTTGTACACTCCTATAAGACACCCGTTAATTTTAAATTGCTAATTTGTAAATCAGAATCCCATGTCTACAAATATATGTAACTGTTATATTTACACCTATATACTTAGAACAATTTAGATAGGGAAAAGTTAAGGAAAGGTCTCCACCAATCTTACTACTGCCGTTCTATTATAGGATTGCACGATTGTGCTACAGTACTAGTGTATCGACTCACTGTAGTAGATTACATTGCTACATGTTACAGGTGAACATCGCTACATGTTACAGGTGAAGTGTCTATGTAACCCGCATTGTGATTGGCTGACAGTGTGTATATAAATATAAACGTTACACAACCTAATTGTGCATAGGGCGTTAGAATTGTACCTGCTGCCCCTATTGCATGATCGTAAAAGGAGACTAAATTTAGGATCTTATCTTTTCTCTTCTTCCTAACTGACTTTATCTTTCCTAATGCCTCCCTTGGCACCGCCTCACTTTTGGCCTTGAGTTGAGCGTTCGCCCCTGTGAAGAAGGCTCTGGGTTCTGTCCCCTGGCCGAGACACACCAAAGTCTATAAAAGTGGTAGTTTCTGCTCCCTGCTTAGCGCTCAGCATACAGGGAGTGGGACGACTGGGTCGCCCGTTGTCAGTATAATGTGACCGGGTGGGGTGTGTTGCTTGGTGTCTTCGGCGGCATGCTTCAGTGATATAGCACTATAAAAAGGGCAACAGTTCCACTATACAAGAAGACACAACACGAACATACCGCAGTCTCCCAGTACACTCACCTCGCACAACATACACGCAACACACCGCATACATGGGAGGCCGTCCTTACATGACCATAGCTGTTAATAGGACGTTAATAAATAACAAACAAACAAACAAACAAACGTTACACAACCTAATTGTGCATCCGCACAAAACACCCCAGCTTAAAATGGCCCTCATTCGTGCAATCAGGACTTTGTAAGAACGTCGAAACAGTTACAAATGTTCAAATAAATAAACTTCTGAAAAAAAATATTGTAAATAGAAGTATTACGCTGTAAAAAATAACGCTGATATAGAATTCGAGCTGTAAAAATATATATGACTGTTTTGATCAGGGGGTGTTTTTTTCGTAGTATACACCTTTTGAATAAACATCGTAGCACATGTGACAGAAGAAAGCATGGCCGGATTATGTTGAGACGTTAAAGTTGTATTTCTTGTAATTTTCACTGTAACCATATGTCATTTTAACATTTGATATTTGAATATGGACATGTAACTTGATGATTTAGCTCCCCAAAACCATATGTCAGTCTATCAAAGAGCCGAAATCTAGGGATCATATATTACTGGTTTTCCTTCAGGCTAATATGAGCAAATAGTGCTGGTTTATGTCCACACAGCAAGTATTTGAAAATCTAATTCACATATAGCCGTAATTCAATATTGTGTGTATCAAAAATTGTAAAGTGCGAGCATTAATTTCTTTGTAGATCCAGTCTGCTGAGGTCGACCACGTGTTTTGTTTACGAAAAATTGTTGACATTTCTCTTGGTTTCACAACTCTCTTGTTATTTCGAGATTGTCGCGACGATGTTCAGAAGAGTTCGGAATGATTCGGCATCTTTCGGGCATATTTTGTCGTGTACACGTTAAAAAGATTTTTTCAATTTTATAATTCAAATACTTCCAGTGCTGCAACTTTATAAAAAGTGGTAAAATTAGAAAGTTTAAACCTCGGACAGACGGAGAAAAATGTGTATAGCACCCATACAGTTTTTACTATAACAAAAAGAGTGAAAGTGATAGACCATACAACTTTAACTTCAAATGCATTAGAAATGATTAACTTCTTTGACGAAGCAATAATGATTTTGGAAATCCCGTGTTTGCGCACGGAGATATAATTGTGATGGATATATATATAACCACTCGTATTTATCCGAGTTCATAGAATTAGCTATCATTGATGCCCTGTCTAACATTCCTGATTCGGGACTTAGCCGCTATTATGGACTGTGTGGTAAAGTTTGAGATTAATATAAAACAGAGAAATCTCTGGTATAAAGAACTGTTTTATATTTCGTATTTCACTGAAACAGGTTTATTTTACACACACGTTTTCTCTTCTATTTTAGATCAACTCAGCCAATCACAATGCGTGTTACATAGACACTTCATCTGTAACGTGTAGCGATGTATCTACTACAGTGAGTCGATACACTAGTACTATAACACAATCGTGCAATCTTATGATAGAACGGCAGTAAAATACAGATCCTTATTATCACTACGTTTGATAAAACCTAGTGATAATAAGGATCTGTATCAGATTGGGTCCCCACAACATTTCAGTTCACATAAATTAAATTTCATTATATATCCAATAGCATAATTCTTTCAAAAATCACAGGAAATTTCTGATTTCTTAATTAATTGAATCTAGCTGATTCATAAAAAATATTCAATTTTAATTGC
This sequence comes from Argopecten irradians, assembly GCF_041381155.1. Taxonomy (NCBI): domain Eukaryota; kingdom Metazoa; phylum Mollusca; class Bivalvia; order Pectinida; family Pectinidae; genus Argopecten; species Argopecten irradians. The sequence goes on from NC_091136.1 coordinate 18,938,688, forward strand.
TTATTTTTTGGTTGAATTAATTGAATATATTTTGCCGCATTCCAAACGTTGAACCTGTATTTGATGTTTGGATGTTCTTGAATGTGCCGATCAGTTACCTTTGAAAACCTTTTTTACGTACAAAATGAAGCCCAAGCTTCAGCTCTATTATTTCCACGCTGTAGGATTTTTTTTACTTCATTTGACTGAAAATAATTATGTTTGTTAATGTATGGTGATATTATGCAGTCTTTATTTTTGAAAAAAAAGTGACAGCGACAGGTGAAAGATAATATTGTTTTTGCCCCAAAAATAGGGTCCATGTGATTTTAACTTGCATTGTATCCATGATGATAAAATTTTATGTTTGATCTCTAAATGCTTTTATTGCATCATGAAATCTATCTTAGCAGTGCAGGACGGAATAGGTGTTGGTTACACAATCCATCTTTCCCTATAAGTTAAGGTGAAGCTATAAAATAGCATACATGCGCAAGTTGAATATCAATGACCTTCTTTGTCTAAACATCCATAAATGTGTACGATCCATATTTGGCAAAATTATCAGAGGAGTAATTTGCATATCCAGCTAATTTTAAATCTCCGGCCACAAACCTGATGTCATGAAAGAGTCTCTCCCGTGTACATTACCATACAGACAGTGTCGATGGTACTAAATAATTTCTTTGTAGTTTGTTGTATAAAGTTAAGCTCAATTCTGCTTTTTTGGCATTTTTCAAAAAAATGAAAGTTTTTACATGACTATTCCCACAGAAGTTTCTGCTCAAGATTATTGTTCAGCATTAAGGTGGTTCGATACAGTTAGGCCTAAAAATTTCCCCTCGTTTAATTTTCTTTAAAATTTGCTCACTGAAAGATTGGTTGATAAACTGTTTATTAAGGCTTTTATTTGAAATTTGACCGTGCGGTTTTGAAAATATTGTACTCTCAATAACCCTACTTTACCGTCCGTTTTTCTCAAAATACAATTTTACACACATATATTCAAAGCTTGATAATTGACTGAAATATTACAAACAACAACATTTATTATCTTTAATATGTAAGTTTATATGGCTATCAATGACCTCAATGTCGTTTCCACTCTTAAAAATACAACAATTGTGAATTTTTCACGCGAATGCGTGTAAATGAGGCCTAAAAAGGGCCCAATTTTTGCATTTGAATTTCAACTTAAATACCTAATTTCAAAAAATTGTGTCGTTTAATTTTCTTTATTTTTGTCCACATAATAAAACAGTTGTTTGGGTTATGATGAAAGAATAGAAAAAATATTGACCGCGGAATTTTTGAGTAATTAGCCTTTCTATACCCCTACCCCCTAAAAAACGACTTTTTTCACAATTATATTATTAGACCGAAATCGAGCGGTAATATTTTTATAAAGAACACCTTATATATTGAATATTATAAAGTGTAATAGTCTGATAATATAAATTGTTATACCTGTTAATTTTATGTCACGATGTCACCGATTTGATGCTATACAAAGCTAAGAAATGGCACAAATAAGCCATTATTTTGCCTGGATATAATATCTGAAAAACGAATATGGAAAATTCCGTGTAAAGATTCTACTTCAATTACCCTTTAGACAATCCATGATTTTATATTGTTTAGGCTGAAAAATATTTTATCAAAATCTATCTTTCCATCGCCAAGATATCTTAGCTTCAATAGTCGTTTGAAGCAGATATTCAAGCATAAATTTGAATTTGGCGCCAAAATTGTAACGATGAAAAGCGTCTACGTGACAACGATCGAAGTTGATAACTTCAACTTGATCACAACAATGTCGATAAAATCGATGTCATCATACACAACTGTATGTCTTTGTATGTTTTTTGAGGAGATATCTGCATATCTAATACATGTAGATATATATTTATTATCCGAAGTAAACTAAAACAGATTTTTGGATCCTCAATATAACCTATACGGCAGGTATACGCCTAAGAAAAAAATCTCTTATTCAGAATCCTCGATCTTCGTTCAGCTCATTAGGTACTGTAGACAGGAAAATAATTAGTCTATGCCTACATTTACATGTTTAGTTTCTATATCACAGATATAATACTGATGTTGACACTAGCTTACATGTGCTTTTTCGTAAGATAGTATTTGATCAACTGGATGAGAGTACTTCCATGTATTTTCTCAAAACGGGAAATGTGTTAGTGCTTATTGAGGATCATATTAGCTAAACATGATACATGTAGACATCTACATACGCAATATTCATGAAATATACTAGCTTGTATATGTACAAATTGAACGAAAAGTAGGAATGGGGCGATGGAGAGATGAAAATATTTCTGTATCTGTAGTATTATACTAGAGTATTACTCGGCAAAATTGGAATATCGTGATTTAATTATGCATCTCCCTTAAAACACATGTATATTAAGTGTCAAATATTGACAGTTTAACGGAGTTGAACAGAAAATGTTTTAATCACTTGATTGTTATGAAATCTCATTTTATTCAGTAAAAGAACGAGACCGTATCGGCATATATCAGTCCGTTTGTATGAGTTATGTAATGTGCTTCTCAAAAGATACATGTAGCTTCATGTTATATTAGCCTAGCCAAATTCAAAGATTCTACAAGGTCATACACCTACCGTACAAACTTTGATTTTCACCCGGTACCAATCTTTCGGCAAACCGAACTAAGTACAATATCGACAAATACGCCGTTTATCGACTATACTGTCCTGATTTTAACGTTAAAAGGTAAGATATCGTTAGACGGATAACGTATAGATCGCTATGTTTCATAATCTTAGTCACAAAAGAGTTTTCATGTGCAGTTCCGAATGCACTCATTGACCCGAGGAGGTCCGAACGAACGGCGCATTCGACCACTGTTCGGAACGTCCTTAAAGAACAGTTAGACCGTTGTCAGTATAATGTGACCGGAGGGGTGTGTTGCATGGAGTCTTTGGTGGCATACTTCAGTGATATAGCACTATAAAAAGGGCAACAATTCCACTATATAAGAAGACACAACATGAATATACCGGAGTCTCCCAAAACATGCACTTCGCAAAACATTCACGCAACACACCGCATGCATGGGAGGTCGTCCTTACATGGCCATAGCTGTTAATAGGACTTCAATTAATCAAACAAACAAACGGGCAAGACTTCCACTATACAAGACCCAACATAAATACCGCAGTCTCTCAAAACACATATCGCACACATGGGAGGACGTCTTTATATAGCCTTGACTGTTAATATGATATTAATTTAATCAAACAAACTTCAGCCATATCACTTAAGGAAGGGTCAAAATTCCTGTTGGGATGCCTCACTCTGTACAGAAGATGTCTGCATCCTACAAGATTTCTTCCTTACTCAACTTCCTTAGCTTGCATACACACATGTCGTCTCTCCTACAACAAAAGGAGGTCATATATAAACAACGGACAAGTATCTTCAGCTTGTTTAGTATAAAATTACGTCATATCATATCAATTACGTCATATCATATCAATTACGTCATATCATATCAACAGCCAGGGTAATTAGGACGTGCCAGCTTTGTTGGTGGATGAAAGGCTGAGTACCCAGAGAAAAACATCCTACCACTAGTCAGTACCTATCAGCTGCCTCACATAGGATTCGAATTCGCAACCCAGAGATAGATGCCTTGTGGTATATACATGGGTAATATTTTAGTGTATCGCATCACAATTATAGTCAAACATTTTGTTTGTTTGATTGATTAAAATAACGTCCTATTAAGAGTCAGGGCCATGACAGGACAGTCTCCCACGTATGTGGTGTGTTGAGTGTATGAAGTGCGGTGTGTGTTATGTCTTCTGGTATAGTGGAAATCTTGCTCTTTTTATAGTGATGAATCACTGAATCATGCCGCAACTATTTTTGCCCTTTCAGGACTCTTCAGAATCATCGTCGTTCTAGTCGGCTAGTCTTTTTATTATGCACAGACTTCGTGATACCATATATGGACTTCCTTTAATTATATATATTTCTGTTAACATTTGCGCTTCTATTGTCTATATATTCAAAAACACCACAAACTGTATTATAAAATAGTCCTCACGTCAATAACATATTAAGAGTGTTCCTCTTTGAATGTTATCTTATCAGAAAATTCAACCGGCTCGTTTTTAAAAGGAATTCTGCTAGTGAAAGTTAAATGACCGTAGATTAGTTGATGTCAATGCTATTATTAGTGAACCTGGCTTATTACGACTAGACCTTTATCGCTGTAGGTAAATAAGATATGTACATTAGCTGAGTGATATCTAGATATAGACGTCATGTCAGCACATCCTATTGTAAATATACCTGGCCAGGTGTGGTATACAACAGATAGATAATCTGTTGACTGTTGGAAGGTCTACATAGCTGGAGTAATAAAAAGACAGTCCTTTTATAAGGGTAAGTCGTAACAATATCGTCAATTTGTAATTATATGTTTTGTTAAACCAATGTTTCTTCCGACCCCGCGACCGTAGTAAGACATAAATATATTATGTTTAGGCTAAACACATGCACCTATTACCCGAGTAAGGATGTGTTGATCATGTGGCATTCATATTGGTATATGTACATGTATGTACACAAATGGCCGTGAAATTTAAAGTGGAGTTAAACGAGTATTCATTGTAATCAATATTATTTTTGTTACATGTAAATAACTTGCCATAGTACAATCTAACATTTCTTTTCGAACAAAGTATTTTCATTGTTATGATGTAGTTATAACATCCAATTATTTATATTGGCTTTAAACGTACATGTAGGCTAGCACCTCGTGACCTAAAAAAGAAACGGCAATGATTTTATAGAAAAACGGATGTTACCAGAGATTTAAAATGTCTTTTTTCAAATGTGTTTATTCCTTTATTCACAGAATCAATATTGTCTTCTCCTTCCAATATAAGAGACAGGCTCCAAGGTTTAAGCTCATTTGTACTTGGGAGGTGTGGCATCAATATATTTATTATACATGTTCTTTTTTTCTTTTTTAAACAATAAATTTTATTTTCAAACACGAAGACAGTTTTTTTCTACAATTCTTGTCCTCTCGCAGGAGGGCTTTCACATGTTAATATTTTCCATAAGGCAATCAGAATAATTTTTACAATATTTATATGTATTTCGTATCAGGGTATATCTATATAAAAATGTTCCGGAATATATTTGAGATATCCTACGAAAATTAGTTTTTAACTGCTAGTTAGAGGGATCGTGTCGAGTTTGGCGGTGTCTTAGATACTTTTCGGGTGCTGCAGACTTTTAAATGTATGTATATCATTTTAAATGTCATGGGATATGATTGACTTATGATTAACCTGAAAAGATTTGTTCGTTATGAAAGTATAACATTTAAATCACTTCGCGGTTTAGTAGTGTATACTCTATTGTTGTGTATGCCCATGACATAAATAATATATAAAAGTTAATCCTTGAATAATTCGATGTTAGTAGACATGATCATGATGGTATTTACTTATATCAACCTTATTTAATTTTCAGTGATGCAGGTATTTCTGGTACTCTTCTATAATGCGCAATCGATAAATATACCGATCATATCATATCCGCGTACCATATAATTGCCATGTGATATATGTATCATCAATATGCCTCTAGGTGAAACATCTGACCAGGGTAATGGATAATGCATTACACACCCATAAAGGAATTATTTATCTACCTTCATTTACTCTTTTGTTATTGTATTAATACACACAAAAGGAGGTCATCAACTATCTAGCTTATTGTTTAATGTTGTGCTCCATATTCACCATCAGGATATTTTATGATATGTATACCTTTACATGCTTCATATCAGGTTCGATATAGTTTAGCAGTTGCGTTAAGACTTCGGGACACGAATGAAAAATAAATGTATAAACATTATAGCAAAATTTTTATTCAACAACACTGATGAAATATGAACAAGTTTAAAAGGAAAATATAACTAGTATTATCTGCTACACTGAGGAAGCATTTACATTAACGCGCTATGTGAGCTGTAGCATCATACATCTGCTCAGAGCTTTTTATTAAAATATATGTAAGGACGGGCTCCCATGTGTGTGTAGTGCGAGGTGCGCGTTTTGGGAGACTGCGGCATGTTCGTGTTGTGTCTTCTTGTATTGTGGAACTAATGCTCTTTATAATGCTTTCACACAGGACTTCTTGATCTCATTATATGTCATTGTTTAAGTGGACTAACGTACTTGACACTGGCGTTCGTCCCTGCAAGAAAGGCTTTGGGGTTTGCGTTCCCTAGGTCAAAAATATTTTATAATAGTGGTAATTTCGTCTCTTTTTTAACGGTCAACATTTAGGGCATAGATCTACCGGTTTTAGTCGTTGTAATTTGGTGAGCAATAATTGGATAATATATTTTATTTCGTCGAATATAAAACGGTGAAAAACAATTATAAAATATTCATTAATTAGGTAACGAAGATTCTGAACTAGGTGTCCCAAAAACACAGAGACAACACGCATAATACATTCAACACTGCATGTGAAGTATAAATTTCATTAAGACGTTAACTTCATTTGAAACCGGATCTTAAAGAAAGCAATCGCCTGATGATTTCACGAATATTAATATAAAATTGAAATTAATAATGCGTGAAAAATAATGTTTTAAATTTACGATCACATAAGGACAGTCTCCCATGTGTGCAATGTGTTGCAGCATGTGTACGTTGTATGTCAGTACACTTTGGGGAGCTGTGATATATTCGTGTTGTCTACTTTAAATAATAAAACTATTGCCATTCAATGTCCTTTTAAAGTGGCATTTAACTGGTAAAATAGTACCAAGGCCACCAAATGAAAACACCTGTTATTATACCGGGCAGAAACAGAAACTATCACTTTTATAGACTTTGGTGTAAAGCAGAACACAGAGCCTACCTCCCTATTTGTGTTTCGATCAGGGGACAGACAACCTAATGCCTTCCTCACAGGAGCAAAGCGCCCATTTGAAGACCAATAGTAAGGCGATATCGAGCGCTTTTTTTTGTTTGTTTGTTTGTTTGATTTATTAACGTCCTATTAACAGCTATGGTCATGTAAGGACGGCCTCCCATGTATGCGGTGTGTTGCGTGTATGTTGTGCGAGGTGAGTGTACTGGGAGACTGCGGTATGTTCGTGTTGTGTCTTCTTGTATAGTGGAACAATTCAGGAACAAAACAAAGTGGCCGCGAAAATCTGCAAACTTTCAAAATGACTTGGGAGTAAACTTAATTTGATGGGGTTGTGAACAGGTTAGTGTTGATATATGTGAAGAATAACATCTTATTGTATTTTATTATAGGCGCGGTGACACATGCAGACATTGCCCAGAACAAATTTTACAGAACTTTTACCGAAGGTGGTGAAAGTTTTGGCCAGCGATGAATTTCATTCCTGGTGTTTTTATATATAGTATATAGGGGTATTTTTTTATATATGTATTCTATATATTATTGACAGAACGTCAAACTCCTGTGGTCTGACTAAGTGCCTTTTTAGTGCAATACCACCGGTTTGTTATCTTTATATCAATATGTGTAGTGCGTTAGCTACACAGGTAGGTTATATAACGTACGTTTTTACCTCACTGTCGCTACCCTTCCCCCATATTCATCAGTTTACCTGCTTAAAAAATATATTTTGAAAGCAACCAAATATCTTAATATACCAGTCAATCAAAAATATTCTACCCCTGACAAGAATGACATCGATAGGAATGGTTTTGTGTTAGTCTCCTATTGGTGAAATCAAAGCAAATTTTGTCATCATGTGTCTATTCGTCCGTTAGCCTCCCACAGGGGAAGTTAAAGCGGATTTTATCATCATTTGTCTGTCCTTTCGTATGTATGTTTGTTCGATACAAAAACTCGAGTAACTATTAATGTTGAGTTTCATGCCAACACATTGTACGAAGGGATCAATTACAAATAATGTTTTCGTCATATATACAGGGATAGTTAATATTTCATGATATTTGGTTGATATACTTAACCTTTTTTTAATAGTTGGATTAATAAACGTCTCATTAACAGCAAGGGTCATTTAAGGACGGTCTCCTATGTATGTAACATGTATGTTGTGTAAGGACGGTCTCCTATGTATGTAACATGTATGTTGTGTAAGGTAGAAACCGTTCTTACACACAGGGGCGGACAACCAACTTAAGGTCATATGAAGAATGTGTAAAGAGAGAGACCAAGAAAAAGAGTAGTTTATTTGATTAAACTAACATCATATTAACAGTCAGGGTCACGTAAGCACGGCCTCTGATATATGCGGTGTGTAGAGTGTATTAAGTGTGTGATGCGTGTTTTAGGAGACTGCAGTCTTTTCGTGTTGTGTTTACGTGTATAGACTACTGTGGATATGTTGCCCTTTTTACAGTGTTCTATCACTGACTTATGCCGCCGAAAACACCAATCAACACATTCCATCCGGTCGCATTATACTGACAACGGGCAAACCAGTCATCCCATGCAGAAGCAGAAACTACCACTTTTAAAGATAATCAGAAAAAGAAACAATTATATGATTATTTTTCGTCGATTTAAGTACGAAATAACATTTAACGAATGCTGTGTATAAAACAGAGCAATGGCTTCTTAGGAAAGTAAAGCTACAGTGTATATTACTCCGGTACATCTTTTCCCCCAGTAAATTTATTATATGGTAATATTTCACATTCATTCGCTCCGATATCGGTTTTCAGTATTGTTATGTCCCCTTAATCCTATCAATAGATTTGTGTTATTGTATCCCTGGCTGATACGGCCACTCCGAATATAGGTTATCTTATCCATATAGCGTATTGATATATTTTACACTGTAAGAGGGTCTAGTATACTTGTTAAGATAAATAACCGTTCCATTCGATAAAGAATGTATTATTTTTATTATCAACATTTATCTTTTAACCTCATTGGTAGGACAAGTTCGTACTATCGCCAATTTAATGTTTTTAATCTTTTCATAGCGAATCAATTTTCTGTTGTTTTTTTAAACAGCTCTCCATCAAGACACATTTTACAACTTAAGGAAGCTACATTAAACCGTCTATGTTTAACATCAAATGTTTTGACACCCATATATTTTATCAACAAGTCCTCATGCTATAGGTGTTATCAGCGGTATATTGATGACTCATAATATGTATACACATACTTGCCACAGACGTACATTGTAAGTGTACCTACCCGAAAGGATAACGGCAAGCTACATGTAGATATAAAACTGTGAGTAATTTTTATTTTATATGGATGACAAATAATTTTGAAGTTATCCAAGGAAATAGTTGAACAACTTGATTAATTTCATATCAATATATATATGTTGACATATCACATGCTTCAATAACGGTTGCATGGAGACACAATGGAGGTCTATTTGGTCGCCACGATGTGAAGAGTGGCTACTAGTGAAGAACTGTATACGTTTCCCACAATTCTAATTTTAATTGTAACAGTATGAAATTCAGTTGGCCCCTGTGAGGAAGGCTCTGGGTTTGTTTGTTTGATTAATTAACGTCCTATTAACAGCTATGGTCATGTAAGGACGGCCTCCCGTGTATGTGGTGTGTTGCGTGTATGTTGTGCGAGGTGCGTGTCTTGGGAGACTGTGGTATATTCATGTTGTGTCTTCTTGTATAGTGGAACTATTGCCCTTTTTATAGTGCTATATCACTGAAGCATGCCGCCGAAGACACCAAGCAACACACCTCACCCGGTCACATTATACTGACAACGGGTGAACCAGTCGTCCCACTCCCGTTATGCTGAGCGCTAAGCAGGAGTAGAAACTACCACTTTTATAGACTTTGGTGTGTCTCGGCCAGGGGACAGAACCCAGAGCCTTCCTCACAGGGGCGAACGCTCAACTCAAGGCCAAAAGTGAGGCGGTGCCAAGGGAGGCATTAGGAAAGATAAAGTCAGTTAGGAAGAAGAGAAAAGATAAGGTCCTAAATTTAGTCGCCTTTTACGATCATGCAATAGGGGCAGCAGGTACAATTCTAACGCCCTACCTGCAGGCTCTGGGTTCTGTCCCCTGGCCGAGACACACCAAAGTCTATAAAAGTGGTAGTTTCTGCTCCTGCTTAGCGCTCAGCCTACAGGGAGTGGGACGACTGGTTCGCCCGTTGTCAGTATAATGTGACCGGTGGAGTGTGTTGCTTGGTGTCTGCGGCGGCATGCTTCAGTGATATAGCACTATAAAAAGGCAACAGTTCCAATATACAAGAAGACACAACACGAACATACCACAGTCTTCCAAAACACTCACCTCGCACTTCACACACGCAACACACTGCAACCATTAGAGGCCGTCCTTACATGAATCTAGCTGTATAGAGGACGTTAATATCATCTAACAGACAAGCAGTTATTTAGGATTTTGTTTTAACTGTGTAGTTTTATTGGGCCGCGGTAGTCGAGTGGTTAAGGTGTCCCTGCATATTACCATAAGCCATCAAGCCCTAAAAATGCGGGTTCGAATCTCATGTGGAACAGTTGCCAGATAGTGACCGTTGGACAGTGATTTGTCTGCCGGTACTCCAGCGTTCCTCCACCAACAAACCTGGCACGTTCTAACATGACCATGGTGGCTGTTTAATAGGAAGTTATACTAATAAAACCAAACCAAAGTGTGATTTTATTTATTGATGTAAACATTTATAACTCTTCCTCCTCATGAATGAAATTACAACATTTTATCGATTTGCGTTATATATGAATCCTTTTAAAAACATATCCTTGCACAACCTCGGGTTTTTTAAGCTGAGGTAAAGACGTTCGTTTGTTTGTTTAATTAATTATTTAACGTCTTATTAACAGCCAGGGTCATGATGTAATGGTTTTGAGTAATGGGGAAATTGGATATCACTAAAGTAACATTTCCTTAGTCCAGCTCCTTGGTATTTGTCCACGGTGTCTCTGGCGGTATAATTTGTTTATGTTTTACGGCCCATCGACAAATAAGGTCATTTAGGGCCAAACAACTAGTCATGCAGTAAGTTCACGGACAGAAGATAAGTAATGCTTGTATCTAAAAGATCAGGATAAGAGCTAAAAACATATTGTTAATGTCGATGTTATAAAAGGATTGCATGGATAAAATGGTAATGGCTAAACTCATGCACAATATGGCGATATATTTCAGTGAAAAAAAGCATTATAATTGGTTAAGTTGTTAACACTATTATAAAGATATGTAACGTCAATATACCACAACATCCACACACAACTCACTGCATACAAGGGAATGTTGTCCTTAAATTCCCAGCTGTTAATAGAAATAGCTCACAAACGAGGTAGAGGTTTAGTGATAGAATGTCCGACACCTTACCCACTGATCCGCCTTAACCGGGCGATAGAGTATCACTTAATGTCAAACACCTCAACCATCGACTCAAATCTTTCCGCCCTTATCCCGAATTCTGGCAATGCAGATGTATTTGACCGCATCTCCGTGTTTATACGTTCAAACGGTAGCATCCTATGAAGTCTCCTATCCTCAAACCATGCATAATCTAGCACTAGTAAATCATCCTGTTTTACCATGATGTGAAATGTATTGACAATATCAAACATGATTTTGTAAACAATACAGGTTATGGGACAAAACATTAAGTCAGTTCCTTGTAGGAAGGATATATATCGACACCAACGCTTGAGATAAAAGTATGGCATTTCGATAAAAAAAAAATTCCACAAGTTTATCTTGTTTTCCCTATTCTCACAGGCTTAATCAAGTGAACATGCACTGACAAGACTGGGACTTTTTCTGAAGTATCAACTGATAATCGACTAAGCTGTAACCATGGGGGCGTGTAGCGGTTGTGGTCAAATCATCCTCGTCATCATCAATTTGATTTTCGCGGTATGTTAATTACGTTTATGAACATATAAGTAATAAAATAAGTATACGTATTTTTCTGAAAGTAATAGCTTACTTTTTTACTTATAATTGCACATGTAAAAGTTTCTTCTCTGTATTGTCCATACCATAATTCATATCTATATTCAAAATAAACTGAAGGGCAATCACTTGCTCATAATCAATGAGTCCATGGATAAATTATTTTTTGCGACACCACAATTTTCGCCACAATTATAAGTATCGCTAGTATGCCTAGTGACTTGGATATATAGGTATTATGCCTGCGTCCAGTATTATTATTATTATCATTGCAAGCTAACCGATATTTACATAATATATAATTCATATTTCGATTATGTGGACATGATGTATATAGTAACTATTTTTTTATAATGAATAACTTGCCTGCCGCTGTGCTTGGGCTGAGGTGATCAATATCACATTTTACAATCCCTATGAAGAAAAGTGAAAAAAGGATAATATTAACACATTGATCACAAAGTAATCGTATTTTCTTATTGATTGATATTTTGCTGAAATGCTCGAACGTCGGTGAGGACACTCTTTAGGGGAAGGTATGGATTTCGCCGAGAGGGTGCAGGCCAGTGTTGATACGGAGAAAACAAACGTTTTTATTTCAAAACTTTACCTTGGAATATCAAAGTTTAATGCTGTGAAAAATTGTACAACACTATATTTTTGTAGATTATATCTTTCGATCGAGTGTACCGCGTAGGCATCGCAAAATTCTAAGTTGAAAAAAATCACGATAACTGGTAGGCCTACGTACAGTCGATGTCAGGAACAGGTCCGATTTGATGCAATCAACTCAAATATAGATATAAAATGAATGTTATTTCCGAAACTTTTCGGACTAAAGATAGTTCATGTAAATTTCTATATATTAAAAAAACACGAAAAAAAATCACGATAACTGGTCGCGACCCAGTAGGCCTAACAGTAACCCCGCGATCGGTTTCATCGGTTTTCGACGGCGGAAGGCCAAAATATTTTTTTACACACAATGTCAAACATTCAAATCATTAATTATATGTTTCAGAAGCATGTAAATGATGTTTTTGTGCAATATTTCATGAATTTCATCTACTAAACGAAGTATTGTATCGCCGACAAACGCAGTAATCAGATAGCCTGGGCTTACTGTTTCTTTTTCTTTGTTTAAATGATAAAATGTTTCAAGATAAAGTTAAACAATTATTTTAAACGCTTTTAGCTATATATGAGCGCAAATTGCAAACATAATACCACAAATGAATGATTATTCCTTTAAAACGCCAGTTTGCATGGTCGAATCACCAGGGCTCATATGTAGGACTAAAGAGTGACGTCGGGATCAAAATTTAGAAATGGTATTCAAAATTAAGGAATTAAACATTTATTTACTCACATCGTAATATATTCCTATCGCAACTGTTACGGGAACTTTTTTATCTGGTATCGAGTTCTATATGCCTGACTGTTCTCGATATTTAGTGTTGAAAATATCTTGTTTATTGATATTGTTCCTCTCCTTTTGTTGAGTTTAAATTCACAAATTCGAAGGGGAGTCAGAACGCTTGTTTTCAACCGGAATCAACATGGTAGTGATGAAGACCTTCCAAGTGAATATTTGCATCGGGGGAACAGGGACATTAAAAGTTGATTTTCTCCAAAAGCAAGAAAATTAAAATACATTGCTAAAACACTTTAAAATCATTCTGATTTCGGAACAGTTGGAATTATGAATATACCTCCAACAGTATTTTTTTTATTATTATTATATATTAAGTAAGTTAATTATTATTATATAAGTCTGATGTATCACCAAATCCAACACCACGTTTCATTCTGCATCGGCATTTTAGATGTGAACTCCCAAAATTGTTTCAAGCTTTTGAAAATGCTTAAAAGACGGCCATTTTACCTGCGCTATCGTAAAATATGGTTATCTTGATTTCCAGTTGGTTGGTATTTTACTTTTGACTGTCGGCTCTATTGTGAAATGGGGCGGAAACATTATGGATGACGTCCTAAGCGACTGGTATAGCAACTTCCGGAAGGCACTAGAAGAAGCAGGGGTAGATAACTCCAGTATTGAAAACTTTAACATCGAAGAGTTCATGCAAGATGCTGCCATAGCTTTCATAGTGGTGGGGATATTTTTTTTCCTCCTAGGAATTATTGGCTGTATAGGGGCGTGCTGCAAGGTTCGGTGTTTACTCATTGTTGTAAGTATTTGCTCCGAATATTGAAATTTATATGTTTTCATCTGCAGTTCAGTTGTAAACAATTCTAATCTTAGCATGATTTACTTTTCTTTAAAATATGTTTGAGTACCTTCCATATTTTTCCTTGGTTTGCTTTCTGTATGTAACGTATAAAGAGTCGTCTTTTAATGACAGTGTTGGACATAACAGCTACGTATATATACTACACCATACCAAAATGACGCTTGAAGTGTATGGTGTGATTCCTATTTATTTATTTTCTATCTAAAAACGTGATTAACTGTTTCTATTGTGATTGCATTCATCCTTAATTTCATTGATTTGTTGAACAATTCAGTCTACGTCTTACATTCAAATTTGCACATATACTGGAAACAAACCAAATTAGATTAGTTTGGTTTTACTCTTATATGTCAGAAAAGTCCACTGTAGTGAAATGTTCAAACTCGCTTACTGTCCGCCATTACACATAAATTTCAGATATCTTGTATGCCGAACCCTGGCCTTACCAGTGTAGTAAAGAAATGTTTGTCTATAACTATTGAAATCGCTCTCACAGAAGAATTTTCACCTTATTAGATGCATGTTCTTGTCTAAACATAATTTCACCAACTCCTCCGGTGTTATGTATTGTACTTATTTAACGTGCAGGGCTTTGGCTCGGGTATGGGTACAGCGAACATGTTGTGCCTGATTAATCGTATTGATCAACGATTAGGATTTTCAACGGTATCAATCAAAATACTTAACTATGCCGTGGAATTTTTCAATATTTCTTGTTATATGTTTCATAAGGAATAATACATTTATAACATATTTCGAGTTGTGGTTATGTAACAGAATTAGCCTAATTTAATTGTGGAAATAATGTACATGTAATTATGATAAAAAAACACATCAATTAGATACACAATAATGCAATTCCTGATTTGCTTCATGACACTTAATCTGTTTTGCAATAGTCCACTGAAATTGTACAATAAATGTACAATTAACATGGATGGTAAAAGCCTGTTATTGCTTTTGTCTTAGCGACAAAATTATAATACTTCATTGACAATATGCATCGCAACATATTGTTGATGTAACGATTTTGTTTTTCTTTTTCCAGTATTCCATCATCGTTGTGTTGGTTATTTTAGTGGAGTTAACATTCGTTATCCTGTTATTTACCATTCGGGATGATGTAAGTAAAATACATAACGCATGTCGATCACCAACATGATAATTAAACTTCGCAATCACGTTTTCAAGGCCAAAATAATCTTCTCTTAGATGTGTAAAATTTATACACAGATAATATATATATCTTATTATATCATTGTTCTTGCATTTATTCAACTTCCAGATAAAGAAATAATGTAAATTGGTTTTCTACTATGATCGTGAATTTCGCAATCTTAAGTAAACTCGAAATCCCATCTCTACAAATTAGTATCAACATCATTTTTACTGGTAGAAAATTCCATTCAATTTTCAAAGCCGCGAATGGTAATTTTCGCAAACTTCTTTTGAAATGGAAATAGATCTAGCAAAATTTAATTGCCGCGTAAAAAGTTGATCTGCGGTATTTGCTTTAAGAATTCATGTAGGCCTAAAGTTTTAAGCGTTTTCTACGATACCAGGTTGTGCTTGTACTGAATTTCCTATTTATTATATGACTTATTTTTTTCTAATTTACTTGGACGTTTTTCCTGGGAATGTCTGTCACTAAGTTACCCTTAGCTACAATGTTATTTTATAACAGAACTGCTGTCGAAAAGCAACTGATAAATGCGGTTACTCTTATCAATGTAATACTAATAATTCTTATAGTTTGGATATGTATATATCTTAATTCATATGTTCACAGATAGATAAATGGCTAAAGAAACCACTCGAGGAAGCCATCGCTGACGAATACACTGGTACAAACGGCACGGACGCTGTTACACTTGGACTTAACTTTATCATGTCGGAGGTAAGAATATGTCCGAATTATTTGCCTTCTTCCATTTTTTTCGCCATTGCCTGAGGTCGGACATACATCAAACTGAAACTGCATTAATTGTACAGGTTGGCCTTACTAATAAATACATCGTGTTTAAACATGAAGAATAATTAGCATAATTACAATGTAAATATGTGAAATTCATATCTTTGAATTCGAGGGAAAAATGCAGGGTAAAAATGAGACCTCCGAAGATTTGATGAAAGCCTTAATCTCGGACAATTGACTTGATCAAGACGTACTACGCCTATAATGCGACTTTCGCTATGATGACTTGCCATACGGCAGATCCTTAACATTTAAAATCTTCATTGCTGTCCTTGTTGAATAAAAATTATTCTTTCCAAATCTTCTTTACTAGTTTTGTTATGTATTTTTGAACGTGTGTTTTTTTGTCAAGAGTATAAATGTATGTCGGTATGAGGTAGTGGCTTTGATGTATCTTTTTTACCTGTGGGTAAGAAGTGTTTGGGTTCGATCATCTAATCGAGAGGCCGCAGTCTATATCGGAGTTGGACTACATTTTTTCCTAGTGTGAGTTCTTCATAACCGGATGGTGTAGGCTATATTCTTCAGTGTATCACAAGTGACAGCATAATCAGCAAATTCTTGCATGTCATTAACCAACCCCCCCCCCCCCCCAACGAAGTTGTCTGTCTGTATATCTTTCACATATTTCTGAAATTAGATTCTTAGATTCTTCATAATTCATCAATCATTGTAACATGAAGAAATTATACTTCAATGCTTCAATAACGGTTACCAAGAACACAAAATCGAAGGGTATTTGGCTACCATGGACTATTATCATAAAAGTCAATCAGACATAAATCAGAAAAAATGTTTTGTTTCCTAAAATACCTTCTATTTCCTCTTTGCAGTTTGAATGCTGTGGAGTTGAAAACTTCACCGAATTCAATGAAACGGCAACAAAATGGCAGAAAATTGTGCCGAATCAAGTGATACCTCTCATATGCTGTCGGAATGCTACCGGAGATAACTTTGAGTGCCTCACAAGCCCAAATCCGGGAAATTCCTACTCCGACAAGGTATTTATCTGTTATTATAGAAAGCTCTGTCTGTAAATACCACCAAAGGCACACAAGGAAAATGATCATTATAGCCAGGTGGTCTTTAAAGACAGGCTGACTTCAATTGAACTTGGTCATTTTCGGTTTTGTTTGTTTAGAAAGGTAGTCTTAATAAGCAGAACTTTACACTATATACTTCGTTACGTGTTAGATAAATTAAGGTAATTTACTGACATACTAGCTCATTGTTTAGCATTGATTAAAATCAATGTGATAACAAAGTGAAGCTGTTGTGTGCTCCATAAAAACTGTTTTGGACAGATTAAAATAATACATAAATCAAACACTAATCGTGAATTTAGTCATGAGATGAATTCTGTTTACATTCGTAGATTTGAAGGTGGATTCAGTACGAGTTGCCGCCCCTACATTGTGTGTAAACTATTTTATTATTATTGCATCATTTAATTTCGCGAGGTATGAGCTATGAAAACGATACACATTAATGGACGTAACAAAAAGGTTAATGCTTACTAAGATAAATCATGTAGCGAAAAAACTGGATGTAACGGTGTGCCATTTCGTTCTTTCAGGGATGCTTCAGTGCTATAGAAGACTGGGTGAATGACAATGCTAACATCCTCATAGGATCTGGCGCCGGGGTAGCTGCTGTTGAGGTAGGTTAAAAGTGTAAAATATGTTTTCCCGTACGAAATGTAGCTGGTGTGACACAGATAAACACAAATGCTCAAGGGCCTCTATCGATCACCTGGTATGTTATATCAGTAAATGTTCTGCATACAGATTCTGTGCTTACATCTTATTTCCCCTATTGGACCCACGCCTTCTACTTCATGGTACCTCGCACTACATACACGCAACATGCCGTCCATACATGAACATGGCTATTAAAAGGACGTAATTAATCAAACAAACAGAGCTTGCACACGATATATCGATACATATTTGGGACCGTGTGATTTGTTAAACGAAATCAAGGTAGTGGAGAAATATGGGTTTTACACACCATAAAGGTTTAACTATAGGTTTAACTCGGTTACTAAGTCATCTGACTCGAAGGATCAGATACGACCTACGCCGTTTAAAGTTACACATCCTGACGGACCTGCAGTGTTTGATACAGGCCCGTGAGGGCTTTGCCTAAGCTCGTTTGAAACCAATATAAAATCACCAGCTGCGTCTTTAATTCTTGAACGACGGTTCAACCAGTCAAATCGTTTTACAAAAGCGGCTCTCTATAGTCATGTGTCGTCCGCTGTTCGTCAAATTTTCACATTTTGCCTGTGCGATTTCGCAGCAACTTTCCCGAAATGATCCTGATATGGTCCCGACAAAGTGCTGTTGTTTTTAGGTCATCTGACCATATGGCATGGTGACCTTGACCTGACCATATGTCATGGTGACCTATTGCAATAGTCTTCTGTCCATCGTCGTGCGTTGTCCGTCGTCCGTTAATATTTCCTTATGAACGCGATAACTTTAGTATTTGATTGCTTGTTTGATTAATTAATGTCCTACTTAGTAAATATACAACGTGCTTTTTGTAATGAAACTTTGTATGTAGCATAACATTAGAAATATATTAGACGAGTTCGAAAATCAGTTTGATTCGACCGTAATTTATAGAGTTATTACCCTTTGCATTAATTCTTGTTATTTTACTTGCTGTGAATACGATAACTTGAGTAAATATTATTTTTGAATCGATCCGTAATCCGAGATGGCCGTCACAGCCGCCATCCTAAAATACGTTTTATCTCTTCTTAAGTTCTGCCTGTGCGATTCAGCTGAAACATGCCTGAATTGATCCTAATATTGTTCCGACAAAGTCTTGTTTTTTTCGAGTTGAAATTAAATAAAAGATTAGTGATCCGTTATGTTATATCCAATTAATTTCCTATATGACTGTTGTCAAAGTAGTCAGGTGACCGTTAAAGCCATTGGGCCTCTTATCCATAAATGTGTTATGTTAGTTTGTCCTATCAGTAGACAAATATTGTATTTATTATCCATTGTTATATTAAAACCTTAAAAATATCTTGTCATTTCAGATACTATTGGTGCTGTTTGCCTGTGTCGTTTGTGCCAGGAATAAATCTTCTAAGAGAAGTGAATACGAGCAGTATTAAACGATGAATGTGATAAAACAACTACATGTCCTTTCGAGGATAGCAATCTAATATTTAGATCGTTTTTATGTGGCACTGATGCAAATATTGGCCACCAGTGCATAAGTTTTTACTTAGACATAACTAAGACTGAGATAATGAACTACAAATAAGAATCGAAGGAATTCAGGAGCCGATAAATTAGTAACAATATTTAACTTACTGTAGGGACACTCGTCACTATATTTGTAGTTACAGTCATTCACCTGTAAAAAGAAAACTTATGTTATCTGCATAAAGTCATTTACATTTATCACTGATTTTATGCATAGGCCTCTGGAACTTCAGGGCTTTCGGATGTTATGATATACCAAAATAGTATATTATATACATTTTTGATGATACATGTTAGATATATGATATGATTTTCCATAATGCTACATAGAGGTCGATATTTACATCAGCATATACATATGTACATACAGTTTCCGAAAACTTAATTGTGACTCAATACCCCACCATTGCGTTCTTCTGTAAGATGTGCTTGGACCATTATTCATGTATTTCGTAAGTAAAATAATGAAGCAGACGTTATGGAAAAAAAACCAATTATGACATACAATTGACCGTGAATTATATTTTTTATAGATGAAACTCATTGACAATTGAGAATACATACTTGCTTTTGAACTGAACACAAAGTTGACCATTGACGTTTGTGAATTGATATCAAAAGTCAAAAGTGTTTATATTTGCAGGTACATCATTCATGTAAGCAAGACTTTGATGTAAACAGGATGGTCCTGTGTTGATTTTTCTACCATATAAAATCCATTGATATATTATTGTTGTCTTCTCCATCCATTCACTGATTTGTTACCAGATTGAGCTGCGAGGGATTTCTCTGTCAAACCCTAGGGTAAGGCAAATTGCTGTACATAATTACGTGGCGTTATCATTTCATGCGGTTTAGCCGTGACGTGCATTGTTTGATGAAGTCATGAATATTGAAAAACGTGCAGTCGACAGAACCATGTCGCGGTCAATATGCTTCTTCAAAGGCTAAGACGGGAGAAAAAGAATCATTCTCTACCTATGAGGATGTGGCAACGAAATTACACCCCTTGGGGTAATTAATAAATTTCCCAGCGGATTGTGACTTCGTTATTACCCCCTCTAGGTAGGAAAATATTCCATTATTCAACCGATGTGCACATATGTAGATTTTATCATAATATCATTACGATATTTTCTCGCAAATACAACGTATTCTTCATTTTTTTCGTCGTTATAGCAGATTTGTAACGAATATCATACTTTGTTTAATGTTTAAGTGAATTATTGATCATGGTTGATGATGTCCTATATTGAAAGGTTAATAATAGTATTACATTATTTATACGCACTTTGCAATTTTAAAGTGAAGTAGTGAAATGCCCTTCGGCTTTTTGGTTCATTAAACATCAGCACAATCCTACGGTAGCTGATATAAGTCCTGTTTTATTATTTTTCTAATTTAAGTAACCTAGGGTCCTAACATAGGACTTTTACTTAGTCATATAGCACTATACGATTTTCGACCGCTATAAGGAAACCCCACCTGAACATGCCACATCCTCAATAAACATCCCTGCCAGCAGCATGCCGCATACACAGCAAGCCGTTGTTTGTGAATCGCTCAATTTAATAAATAATTGACCCGACATCTAGGATTCAATCCAATAAATAGCATGTTATATTTTGCATATATCACTTTTAAATATGACAGAGATCGATTTTCATTTGCTATAAATGTAATATCACGTCATGACAGAAACTATAAAATGACGTGGGGACAGGATGGCGAGGACGGCGGGCCAAAATGGGAATCTCCGCTTGATTTTTTGTAATACATTTTGATGCGAGATTCTTCGAAAAAATAAGACTATTTTTATAAAGATTTATACGAAATGAACACTCATCCTATATTATGTATATGTATAGTGTTTATTGTAGCGCGTGATTACAGGTGAAGTTTTATTTTTCATGTGTGATCGCTGAAACTTTGCTTAATTTAAAATTGATGCTCACCGAGACGTCCGGGCAAAAGCACCCAACCTGATCACAATAAACAATAGGTAATCAGTGACCTTATCAGGGGATAATGTTAAAATGAAGAAAATTAATTATAATTTCTCAAGTTTTGTCGCATTTTGACATATACAATAAGGCAGTAGGCAAATGTTGCATCCTAGCTGTAGTGCGCGATGAATTCCGTTCCTACTGTTACATCGAACCTATAGATGTTTAGCTTTTTCATCCTGCTGATCTTGAAGGATAATAGTCATTAAAATGACGTCACATGGAAGGTAAGCCACGTTGTTCATGCTCGATGCTTTGTATTCTTTGTCACGATTACCTTGGCGAATTGAGGCGAAACTTAAGTACATGTACATCAAGGACTAACACAATACATACTGAAATCCAATCATCGTAAGCTATAAAATGCAATGATGCGCACGAATAACAAGTGTTAAAGATACATACATTAATATCGAATTTCACATGGGAACCATTAAGGCCGAATTAGCATTGAGAGAAATCGGTTTAAGTATTGTGCTGAACGGAAGTGCCATACAATTCATCAACAAATTTAATTACCCCATGTAACGGTTGCCGGACAGCAGTAATTAGTGTTTACGATGCATCGAAAACGAACCTGAGAATGAACAAACGATATTTAAATAAGCAACCTATTTGAATTTTAAATACAAGAGATCGAGCATATTATATAGCTACCTCAATGCGTAGAAAGGGTATTGGCGTTTTTATTTTCGCTAAACTGTTGAAATCCTCCCCAAAAAACGTTTATTAAAAGAGTTAATTTGGTATTGAGAAAAATTGGGTTTTTTTTTATGCTACTTAACAATCTATACCATGTCTCTTTATTAGATTATGAGCTATTTAGATAAGCTTTCATTGGTTGTCCGTCCATCTCTCCGTTAAAACTTTTTGTTGTGAGTCGCCATTTCTCAGAGAGCACTGGAGAGATCCTCCTCAAATTTCATAAATTACCCGTCGTGAATTTTTGTTCACAGAACAATATGGTCGAAAGTCAGTCATCTTGTATTATAACAATTGAAGATTGTCATAGCAATTTCACAGACGGTGAAGAGATATTCTTAAATATCATGTATGTTACCCTTGGTGCTTATCATGCGTATTGTATTTTTAGACTCATCCGAAGAATATTGACAATTGCATTTGTATTTTATTACTCAAAAATCACTGAAGGAATATCGACTAATTGGAAAGCACGATGACATGCAGGTTGCAAATTTGTTTTCCAGCCCTACCATTCTATTATTAAATACAAATTGGTCGACAGTGGCAATATTTATTCAGATAATTGAAGTGTGCTGCACCTGCTGAAATGAAGACTTTGTTTGTTTGTTTGATTAATTAACAGCTATGGTCATGTAAGGACGGCCTCCCGTGTATGCGGTGTGTTGTCTGTATGTTGTGCGAGGTGCGTGGTTTGGGAGACTGCGGTATATTCATGTTGTGTCTTCTTGTATAGTGGAACTGTTGCCCTTTTTATGGGGCTCTATCACTGAAGCATGCCGCCGAAGACACCAAGCAACACACCCCACCCGGTCACATTATACCGACAACGGGCGAACCAGTCGTCCAACTCCATGTATGCTGAACGCTAAGCAGGAGCAAAAACTACTTCTAAGGTAGGTGTCTATATTCCTCTCGAATCTCGTGTTATGTGAAAAGCTACAATCATCAATTGATGTATATGTCATACAATGTCATTCATTAACGTAGTTCAAACTAAAACGCCGGAGCAACACACATAAACAATGCAAAGTAATTAGGTAATATCGCGGAATCAAAATAATAAAAAAACAATTTTGGTAATCGTACTGATACTTTTATAAAAAAAAAGTTCGTTAGTTGTGTTTTTTCGTGTGGTTGACATATTTGATCAAATGTGCTTTGAATAAACTTGTGAGAACAGTATAACCTATGTCGCTAGATATTACTTGGATAGGATGTAGCTATATGTGTACATCTCGTTACATGAATAATTCATTATAAACTTGTTAATGTCATGAGAGATGAGTGCAAAATAAAGCCGAATCATTGAAAGTTTACAGCAATGTCTAGGTGCAATTTTAAATGAAAGAAACCAAAAAAGTAAACCTTCTATAATTTTGATATGTTGAACCTAACAGGTCAGCTTTGAATATTGTTTTTATTAGGTCACCTGAGACGAGGTCTCATGATGACCTATTCTAATCGCCTTTTGTCCGTCGTTTGAAGTTCGATGATAAACAATTTCAATGAAATTTTTGCACAAACCTTCTAAGGAATAAGACCAATAAATATTGTAAAGTAGGGGGCTGTGGCACGGGCTAAATATTGACTGAAATTTCAAAAATCTTCTTCTCCACTCCCACATGTGGTAGAATCTTCATAGATAGAAAGGTCTCAAGACCTACAAAAACTGAATTATATGAGCCTGGGGTCTCGGGTTTTATCCTGGGCCAGGAGAGGTGGTTAATTTTACTATACATGTAGTTTATATAGATTAAACACATTTTTGAGTATGTTTTGGTCATTTTAAAAAAGAAATTAGTCAAACGTTGTCAAAATTATCCCTATGAAATACATAGGAGGCTGTCCTTACATGACCATAGCTGTTGATAGGACGTTAATTAATCAAACAAACAAACAAACCCAGGCCTATGAAATAGCCATTGAATCCTATTTACGAATTTCCCATGACTGACCCCAGGGGCCTTCAGGGCGGGGCCAAAAGGGGTCAAAATGTCTAAATCTTCAAAAATCTTCTGAAATTCTGGAACTGGTAGATTGAAATACAAATGTACTCTTCATAGATTGAAAGTTCGTAAGGTTCTTTACAAAACAATGTGAATAATATGACCCTGGGGTCTCAAGTTTCTCCCATGGGAGGGGTGAAGCATACTATAGTTTATATAGGAAAAACACATTTATGAACATTATTTGCTTAGTTTTCATAGGAAGCGATTCAAACTGGGTTAGAGTTTTTAAACTGATTAAACTGATATAGCATTTTAATGTCATATCCATATTTTCCAAAATATTTTGAATTCACAGATTTGATGGAACCAAACACTCTTGATAGGTTGAAAGGTTAAAGGCTCTTTACAAGAATTTGAATTTCATAGCTCTGGGGTCTCAGGTCTCCTTGGGGGGTCAAATTAACTAAGTTTATATAGAAAAAAAACCACATTTATGAACTTTTTGTTTGTTTGTTTGTTTGATTTATTAACATCCTATTAACAGCTATGGTCATGTAAGGACGGCCTCCCATGTATGCGGTGTGTTGCGTGTATGTTGTGCGAGGTGAGTGTACTGGGAGACTGCGGTATGTTCGTGTTGTGTCTTCTTGTATAGTGGAACTGTTGCCCTTTTTATAGTGCTATATCACTGAAGCATGCCGCCGAAGACACCAAGCAACACACCCCACCCGGTCACATTATACTGACAACGGGCGAACCAGTCGTCCCACTCCCTGTATGCTGAACGCTAAGCAGGAGCAGAAACTACCACTTTTATAGACTTTGGTGTGTCTCGGCCAGGGGACAGAACCCAGAGCCTTCCTCACAGGGGCGAACGCTCAACTCAAGGCCAAAAGTGAGGCGGTGCCAAGGGAGGCATTAGGTAAGATAAAGTCAGTTAGGAAGAAGAGAAAAGATAAGATCCTAAATTTAGTCGCCTTTTACGATCATGCAATAGGGGCAGCAGGTACAATTCTAACGCCCTACCTGCAGGGCCAAAAAACACATTTATGAACAAGACTTGCTTAGTTTTCATAAGAAACGGGTTAAACTGGGTTGTTATTATTATTAGCCTGAGATTGCATTTTAACATGTTATCAATATTGGTCCTAGCTGACTTCCAGGGGCCAGATGGGCGGGGCCAAAAGGGCCAAATCTTTCTTCTGAATTCACAGATTTGATGGAACTAAATAATTTACATAGATTAAAAAATAAAAAAACTCACTGACTGACTTCAATGGTCTGATGGGCCAATGTATAATATTGGCCCATGTCTTTGCTTCATTCTGTTTCCGTTAAGATCCATGCGCCTCATGTTTTTTAATTATAAAAAAACACAAGTCACACAACGTAAAATTTATTTAATTAACCTATTAGTGTCACTGAACTGCGTACTCTTACCGTTGTCTGACTTATTACATTATTATTTCATATTATGGTAGAACAAAATATACCTGTCGAAGGCCACACATTCAAAACACATTATCAGACACGGATACATTTACTAACACCACCCTAGTGGATCACACATCATCCAGTTAGATCCATATGTCATCACACAAGAAAAAGGATTCAGACTCTGAGTCCGCTCTTTGAATTACAATCTGAAAGTTCAGCATAGCCTAAAATCAAAATTCATTCATGTCTGTCATTTGATAAATAGTTAAGACTATAGGGTTATAAAGATATAGCAAGTTTCGGTTTTAACTACATCTGTCTATTGTTGGGAAATGGAAAAGATTGAAATTTAATTAAAGCAAAACCAAAGGTAATGTAAAGTGTATTTTTCAAAATACAAGCTGAAGCTTGACCATTCTAACCCTGTCTTGTTGATGATACGCGTTCTACCTTTAATCATAATATGTTGTAAGTGAGTACATTGCGTATTTTCTATTATAAATAAATATATTAAAGTGAGGCTCCAAATTTTATTCACAAAATCAAATATCAGTAACAAAGGCACAATAAATTATAGGAAACTTTAATGGTATTGCCTTGAACTATCTTAGAAAATAGACAATTCCAATCTCGTCATCAGCATAATCCTGCAATGCACAACGAGTAACATTAGTTTTCCTCATGACTATAACTTTTTTTAGTATTGCGTAATAAGACTTGTACATGCACGTAGTATTACAATAATTTTTGTTTGATCAGCATCTTAGCTTTCTTGAGACCTGTGAAACCTCTGAACGCACGGTAACACATGGCATTTGCGCCAGTTTCAACGCTATATAAACCATTCAGGTTTTGAGACAAACAATCATTGAGCCACCCTGGGCCATTGAAGGCAGCAACACAACTCCCATAGCTCCGTAGATCATTATCCTGGTCTGTGGTAGAAAACTGCATCCCGGTATGGAAAGACATACTGTCACCTTCAGTAAAAGAAAAGAAAGACATGTCAATGGCATTATAACGTGGTGTGTGTAATGGTTGGTGTGTTGGGTTTGATTAATTAACGTCCTAATATATTGTAGCAGCCAAGGTAAGTATAATGAGACCATGTGAAGCATGAAGCATTAATGGAGCTGTCCAAACTGTGCGATGGAACACATCCAACACTTTGTTTGTTTATTTGATTGATTGATTAATGTCCTATTAACAGCTATGGTCATGTAAGGACGGCCTCCCATGTATGCGGTGTGTTGCCTGTATGTTGTGCGTGGTGCGTGTTTTGGGAGACTGCGGTATATTCGTGTTGTGTCTTCTTGTTTAGTGGAACTGTTGCTCTTTTTAGTTCGCCTATTCGAAGAATAGGGGGAGCTAATGTTGTCAACCCGGCGTCGGCGTCCCATTTCACGTTAAAGTTTTTGAGCAAGTTTCTGTTTCTTGTGAATAGGCGAGCTTTGCTGTTCTCCAACAGCTCTTGTTATAGTGCCATATCACTGTAGCATGCCGCCGAAGACACCAAGCAACACACCCAACCCGGTCACATGATACTGACAACGGACGAACCAGTCGTCCCACTCCTTGTTTGCTGAGCGCTAAGCAGGAGCAGAAACTACCACTTTATTGACTTTGGTGTGTTACGGCCAAGGGACGGAACCAAGAGCCTTCCTCACAGGGGCGAACGCTCAACTCAAGACCAGATGTGAGGCGGTGCCAAGGAAGGCGTTAGGAAAGATGAATCAGTTAGGAAGAAGAGAAAACATAAGATCCTAAATTTAGTCGCCTTTTACGATCATGCAATAGGGGCAACAGGTACAATTATAACGCCCTACCTGCAGGGCTAACATCCAACACGGCATTTAAAATGAACATGCAATAATATCAGGCATGAAACAACTGTTTTGTTATCTGAACCGCAATCTTAAACTGATCACTTAGCTTCTGGTGAGCAAGATTTTCACTGAAAGAATACCGGTATTTGGGTCGATTCGGCGCGCCGGTGTAATTATGATGTCAACAATAAACGCATGCAAACATTAAACTATTGACTGGTAAATAGACGAAATTACTTCATTTACATTTATATAGAGAGCAGGGTAACAAATGAAAATATCAAATAGGCTTTACATTTTAACTTTTGAACATATATATCATGAACATACTGGTTATGGTCCATCTCCTGTTTGGACAGCTAAACTCGAAATTTGGCAGTCATGCGTGGATATGCATGCATGTTTTTGCTTTTAACGGTTTAATTGACATAATGACCAATTTATTATATCATATAATAGAATATATATGACAACAGTATATTGCTTTCATAACATGTTAGGCATAAGAGTAAGCAGTTTATTAGACAGCCATCACCTTACAGGTAAGGGTTGATTAAATGATTTATGTGTTTGGAGGCAGCCGTAAAATTATATCTCGATCTATTAGTGGAACTCCATTTTAAGAGAGCTATATCAGTGACGCATATCCTTGCAGGCAGGGTGTTAGAATAGCCCCATGTGAAGTAGACTATGGGTTATGTTCCCTGTCCAAGACACACCTAACTCTATACAAGCGGTAGTTGACCCACTGTCACTACAATGCTTCAGTGATATAGCATTATCAAAAGGGCAACAGTTCCACTTTACAAGAAGACACAACAAGAATAAAGCTTGTGTCTCCAGAAACACACACCCGCACTTTATACACGCAACACATCACATACATGGGAGGTCGTCCTTACACGACCTTGGCTGTTAAAAGGTAGTTAATTAATCAAATAAACAATACCTTTGCACTAAGGACTCAATACGTTTGTACTGAGGACTAAGCATAATATACCACTTTTATAGACTATGATATGTATGGCCAGAATAAATATTAAACTGACTTCTTAAGTTGCTTTTTGATAATTGTTTGTTTGACATCACTTCAATTTTGGTTTTCGGATGAGTGCTCGACCCTGGGAGGTAGGTTCTGATTTTTGTCCCCAGGTCAAGACACACCATAGTCTACAAAAGTCGTAATTTCTTCGACTGCTCATATAGGTCAAGAAAGCGTTTGAAAGTTTGTTTGTTTGTTTGATTAATTAACGTCCTATTAACAGCTATGGTCATGTAAGGACGGCCTCCCATGTATGCGTTGTGTTGCGTGTATGTTGTGCGAGGTGCGTGTTTTGGGAGACTGCGGTATGTTCATGTTGTGTCTTCTTGTATAGTGAAACTATTGCCCTTTTTATAGTGCTATATCACTGAAGCATGCCGCCGAAGACACCAAGCAACACACCCCACCCGGTCACATTATACTGACAACGGGCGAACCAGTCGTCCCACTCCCCGTTTGCTGAGCGCTAAGCAGGAGCAGAAACTACCACTTTTATAGACTTTGGTGTGTCTCGGCCAGGGGACAGAACCCAGAGCCTTCCTCACAGGGGCGAACGCTCAACACAAGGCCAAAAGTGAGGCGGTGCCAAGGAAGGCATTAGGAAAGATAAAGTCAGTTAGGAAGAAAAGAAAAGATAAGATCCTAAATTAAGTCGCCTTTTACGATCATGCAATAGGGGGCAGCAGGTACAATTCTAACGCCCTACCTGCAGGGCTAGCGTTTGGAAGAGAATGGTCATTTGGGAAAAAGAGAAAGCATCATATTTTAAATTTATTTGTCATCATTTACCAAACATCCGATAGAAGCAGAAGGTATACTAAAGTTAAGCTAAAGATTATTACATATCTCACCTGCAGTTCCAGTGTAATCATCTACAATTAATCTGTATTTAGATGCTTCATTATCGATGTAGAACGAGTTAAAGTAGGCGCATTTTCTGATATCCTCCTTGTCGTAGAGCTCTATCATCAACCCCTGACTTCTATCTTTGGTGAGCAGGTACATGTCTTCCAACCCTTTAACAAATGAATGTCACAAAAATCACAATACACAATTGTATGTTCTTGTTACTGTAAGTTCTCCCCAATATCATAAAATATCTATAGAACTACTCATTTATGTTATCAAGGGGAAATTATTCTGCTTTGATTTAACTAGGTTTTAAAAAACATGAAAAAATGCTTAATATGGTTTTCACGTAAAGGTCAACGCTATTTCATGTTTCATGTTTGGTCTTATTATAGCCGTGTTGATAATATGTGCCATGAAGATACAATACCGACGACGTATAATACTTTAATTAAAAACAGGACCAGATGAATTTGTATTTTTTCGTCAGAAACACACTTTACTTATTTTTACACTATCACCTTTATTTAAAAGTGTGAACTTCGGGTTTAACTTCAATAAAGATAATAAATTGCATCCCCCATAAATGCATGGCTATATGGGATGAAGTACTAGTAGCGCAGACAATAAAAGCAAAACAAATAATTTTTTATTGTATTTTTGCGATAAAAGGTCATATTTATATCTTTGCGATTAAACATCAATTATTAATAGTCATTGACTAAATGATAAATATTATGTAAGCTCTGTCGGCGATGAAGCATCTTTAACCAAAATCTTAAAATCAAACATGAGACAAAATCATACATATATATCAATTATGTAGGATCAGTAATGTTTATTTCATGATGTCTTTAGAAAGTAATCCTGAGAAGTTTCATATTCCCCTTTCAACATGCCAGGAAGAATAGCTACAAAGTTTGTTGAAATAAATGAACCTGAGCTTCGTTTAAGGTAACGGGAGAAAAAAAGGCATTGTTTTAATCAACGTCTTCTCATTGACTAAGACACCTGGTAAACAAATAATAAATTGCATCTCGCCGCAAAATCCCTGTCCTTAACCTGATACTGAATGCCAGACTACTTGCGCATGGATCAATTCAAAGAAAATTTTCAGGAGTACATTCGACAAGTATATACTGAATTAATGCAGTTGTTGATGCAAATAACAATTCTGATGTCACGGTTGTGGCATCATTAAATCTGTTTTAAAAGCCAAATATTCTGATAACTTACCAATCCAGAATTCTCCATTTGGGGGACTTCCAAATCCATTTTTATAACTGATCCAATCTCTCTCGAAATCCACTGAACCGTCAAAGCGTTGATGTATTACCTTTTATGAAGTTAAGATGCATGTAAATATTTTTACATCAAATGCAACAAAATGTAAGTTGCATAAATATTTGTATTTTGTATAAAAATGCACAGGGTAAGCTATCCTTAAATGACCCTAACTACTGATAAGACAATCCTCGATGTCCCTGTCATAATATTCATCCCAGAAATATGTCATAGTAAAACTAAATATTATATGGTTTGGTCCTTTTAGCGTACATCAAACGAATCGAATAACGGTACACTGTGTTTGAATTGGTGCCTTTGAAGTTGGGCGTCGCTTTCTCTGTAATCTTTAAAGAAAGTCTCTGAAGGCATGTTGATTAGTCAGTTTTTGTGTCGCCAGCAACACAAGTGCGGCTCATAGGAATCACTATATCGGCCTCGTCGGCGTTGTCGTCAGGAAAACGGTTTCCGAGCGATAACGTAAGAATTTAATGTTCGATTTCAACCAAACTGGGTATATTGCTTTATTTCAATGAGACCTCCAATGTGCTCGATACTGGATAAAATCCGTCAATCTTTGCAAGAACTACGGGACTTTAAAATTGTCAAAAAAGATGTACCCGTGTTTTTCGCTCGATAACTTTAGTATTTATTGTCCGATTTCAATTAAATTTAATAAATTTGCTTAACACTAATGAGATTTAGGATGGGTTTGATACTGGTCAAAATCCGTCAGTATTTGCAAGAGTTACTGGATTTTAAAATTATCACAACAAACAATTTCTTGGTAACTGCTCAATAACGTTTTAGGTCATCTGAGACAAAGTCTCAAGTGACCTATTCTAATCGCCTTTTCTCCGTCGTCCGTCGTATGTCCGTAAAAATTTACAATTTCGACTTCTTCTCCAAAGCTGATGAAACAATATCAATGAAATTTTGCACAAACCTTCAGCGGGCTGTGGGAGGGTCCTTTACAAAAATTGTGAATTATATGACTCTTGTACCTCACGTTTCCCCCAGGGGAGGGGGTCAAATTTACTATAGTTTATAAAGGGAAAACTCATTTATAAACATTTTTTGCTCAATTTTCGTATGAAATGAGTCCAACTTGGTTAGAATTATTAGACTGAGATAGCATTTTAAAGTTGTATGGTCTTTAACTTTCGCTCTTTTTGTCATAGTGAAAACTGTTTAAGTGTTATACATATTTTTCTCCGTCTGTCTGAGGTTTAAACTTTCTAATTTTACCACTTTTTATAAAGTTGCAGCACTGGAAGTATCTTTAATTATAAAGGTAAAAAATCTTTTTAACGTGTACACGTGAAAAATAGGCTCGAAAGATGCCGAATCATTCCGAACTCTTCCGAACATCGTCGCGACAATCTCGAAGTAAAACGAGAGTTGTGAAACCAAGAGAAAATATCAACAATTTTTCATAAACGAAATATGTGGTCGACCTCATCAGACTCTATCTACAAAGAAAATAATGCTCGCACATTACAATATTTGATACACACAACATTTTACGGTAATGTGTAAATTGGATGTTTCAAATACTCAATCTGTGGACATATACTAGCATGATTTGCTCATATAGGCCAGAAGGAAAACGTAAACAAACACATGTGTGCTTACGCTAGTTACCTGGCTGACCACGTGCAGGTCGTGTCGAACGTCAGTCACGTGATACGATTAGGAATCCGACAAAACCCGAAGTCACTGAACATGGCGGTGATTGAAGGCGCTTTATTCAAAACCAGGAATATATGATTCCTAGATTTCGGCTCTCTTATAGGCCGACATATGCTTTTGGGGAGCTAAATCATCAAGTTACATGTCAATGTTTAAATATCAAATGTTTAAGTTACATATCGTTACAGTGAAATTAGCAGCAATACAACTTTAATATCATATCCATATTGGTCCTGGCCGACCCCCTGGGGCAGAGGAGCGTGGCCAAAAGGGTCAAATAGGCTAAAACTTCAAAAATCTTAAATTTTAAAATAATGAAATGGTAGCATCAAATACTCTTTATAGATGGCAAGATGTTTTATGAACATTTTTAATTATGTGACCCTGGGGTTTCACGTTTCCCCCTAGGGAGGGGGTCAAATTTATTTTAGTTTCTATATGAAAAACACATTTATGAACATTATTTGATCAATTTTCATACGAAATGAGTCAAACTTTAATTATTAATTTGTGATATAGTATTTTAACATTCATATCTGTCCTCGCTGACCCAAAGGGGCGGGGCTTAAAAGGGTCAAAATGGCTTAAAATTTCCAACAAACTTCGGAGTTCACAGGATTGATGGAAGCAGATACTCTTCATAGATTAAAAAGTCAAATTTTTACTTTTTAAATCACTGACCGACTTCAACGGCCTGTATATTAGTGTTTTAATGTCTTTGTTTCATTCTAAACAAAAGCAGGTGACCGTTAAGGCCGATGGGCTTCTTGTTTATTTATGATACGATTTCAACCAAATGACGTAAATTGTTTTAATCTCAGATAGGTTTGATACTGGTAAAATCCATCAACCTTTGCAAGAGTTACGAACTTGATAACCTCATTTAGTAATTAACAATATTTTCAAATGTTAATAACTTTTTTTGTGATGTTTAAACTGCTATGCAGGCGTCACATCCACTTGTTTTTCTTCAATGTTACTTTTGAGATAGTTCAGAGGTTGATATGACGACAATGATTGTTACCCGTGGAATATCGAGGATGTCCTATTAACAGTCAGGGTCATGCAAGGACGGCCTCCCACCTATGCGATGTGTTATGTATATGAAGAGGTTAAAAAGTGCGTGTTTACTGATCCTGCGGAATATTCGTGTTGTCTTCTTCTATAGTGGAACTTTTGCCTTTTTTGTAGTGCTATATCAAAGAAGCATACCGCTGACGACACCAAGTAACACATGCGTTACCCCATCCGGTCACATTATACTGACAACAGGCGAACCAGTCGTCGAAGGTAGGGCATAAGAATTGTACCTGCTGCCCCTATTGCATTATCGTAAAAGGCGACTACATTTAGGATCTTATCTTTTCTCTTCTTACTAAATTACTTTGTTCTTCCTAGAGTCTCCCTTGACACCACCTCACTCTTGGCCTTTGGTTGAGTGCTTGTCCCTGTGAGGAAGGCTTTGGGTTCTGTCCCCTGGCCGAGACACACCAAAGTCTATAATAGTGGTAGTTTCTGCTCCTGCTTGTCGCGCTCAACATAACGGGAGACGGACGACTGATTTGCCCGTTGTCAGTATAATGTGACCGGGTGGGTATTGTTGCTTGGTGTCTTCGGCAGCATGCTTCAGTGATATAGCATGATAAAAAGGGCAACGGTTCCACTATACAAGAAGCCACAACACGAATAAACTGCAGCCTCCCTGTTAATAGGACGTTAATTAATCAAACAAACAAACAAATCGCACATTATACATGGGAGGCCGTCCTTACATGACCATAGCTGTTAATAGGACGTTAATTAATCAATCAAACAAACAAATCAAACTCCCGTAATGTTGAACACTAAGCAGGGACAGAAACTGCCAATTTTATAGACTATGGTGTGTCTCAACCAGGGGACAGAACCCACAGCCTTCAAGAGCCCTGCAGGTAGGGCGTTAGAATTGTACCTGCTGCCACTATTGCATGATCGTAAAAGGCGACAAAATTTAGGATCTTATCTTTTCTTTTCTTCCTAACTGACATTATCTTTCCTAACTAACGCCTTCCTCGGCACCGCCTCACTTTTGGCCTTGCGTTGAGCGTTCGCCCCCTGTGAGGAAGGCTCTGGGTTCTGTCCCCTGGCCGAGACACACCAAAGTCTATAAAAGTGGTAGTTTATGCTCCTGCTTAGCGCTCAGCAAACGGGGAATTCAGACGACTGGTTCGCCCGTTGTCAGTATAATGTGACCGGGTGGGGTGTGTTGCTTGGTGTCTTCGGCGGCATGCTTCAGTGATAAAGCACTATAAAAAGGGCAATAGTTCCACTATACAAGAAGACATAACATGAATTTACCGCAGTCTCCCAAAACACGCACCTCGCACAACATACACGCAACACACCGCATACATAAGAGGCCGTCCTTACATGACCATAGCTGTTAATATGACGTTAATTAATCAAACAAACAAACAAAAAATCAACATAGGGGCGAGTGCTCAACGATGGCTAAACGTGAGGTGGTGTCAAGGGTTATGAACAAGAAATAAAGTATGGAAGATCCTAAATTTAGTCGCCTCTTACAATCATGCAATAAGGGCAGCAGGTATAATTCTAACGCCATGCCTGAAGGGCCAGACAATTTCGATTTCAGTCGATTTTCAGCAGTATTGCCTAAACAGCTGTTAAGTTTCTTTCGCACGTTCAGGATATTTTTCTTATTTAAAAATAAATTGTTTATTTGGTTAGTCTGATCAACTGATCATCGTTTTTAAATATCATTCAAATACAGTAACGCAATGACTTACAGTCCAGGTGCCGTCTTGGAGGTCCAGGCTACATGGACAGAATTGTGTTTCTGAAAATGAAAATGAAGAAACAAGTTTACATGCAATAAACCATCACACCTATTCAAATAAAACCACAGTTACATTTTGACAACAAAAATAAACTTATTGCTCTGAAACCGGAACGTTCGACGGTATAACGATAAAGAATACATATGCAATAGTTTTCCAAAATAACAAAACATAGCTTTATCAAAACCAAGTTATAATAGTGTTTGGTGCTGTTATTATATAGTGTTGTTCATGAATATTTAGGAAATCAAGAAATTGGAGACAAAAGAAAGAAACGGACACAGACAAGTAGCATATCGACAATTTGTATTACGACGTAAATGGATTGAAACTTTACAACAAAACACATAATAAAGAAAAACAAACAAAACCTACGGTAGTCCAGTTCTCGATAAAACGGAAGTGACATCCCACTATTTTTATTCCCAATGACTGGCTCACATAACGGAAATGACGTTGAATGTACGCGGCATATTCCGGTGACATTACTGAAGGAGAACGATAGGCAATTCTTCGCTCCACAATACGCCCCACATTTCGACAGACTGTCCGTCGTGTAATTCCCCAATACAGCATCTCCATACTCGATATCACTAAATTCAGGGTGAATCGCAAATGTCCTATTCCATATCGATATGGCATCGACACCATGCTGTATTATCACACTGCATGTTATGATAGATAACATGATGTGAATAAGTATCATACTGTTAGGCTGGCACTGAATATTATCCAATATTTGGAAGATATCCTTTAGGAAGTTACCTGTAACATGGTATTAATTCAAACGAAGTTTAATTAGAATGTTATTTTTGCATAAATAAGCAGGTGATGTATATGGCATTCATAATAAATTATGTATATTTGTATTTTGATTTGAAGTATTCAATTTGTGGTTGTTTTTTATGATGACAGAGAAATAGAATCTTACATGGGTCTGTCAAGTTTACAGGGATATCTCAACACTAGCTAATCAACCTTAGGCTTGCCAAGGGTTAATGGTCAACACCTTTCACAAAGGTTGAGATATCCCTGTCTACCTGACAGGCCTATGTTAGATTCTTTTTATTATATTTAATTGGAAATGGTAAAAATTCAGTCGACATGAACGTCGCTGTGTAAAAATTGTTTCCGCCAATATTGATGACGTCAATGTTTAGCGCGTGTGAGCTCTCTTTTCCCTAGCAACGACATGATCACTTGGAGGAAAAACGTCTTAATGCGGGTATCACGGGAAATATATAACAAATCATCAGTCTTGAATTATTGTTAGGAAGCCACTTATGCCTCAAAATATGAAGGATTTTTTTCGCAAACGCACAAAAATTGTATAATGTATTCAAAGTTGTATTTCGGAAAATGTTTATAATATAGCGTGGATTAAATGTGCCGTCTTTTAACAAAATACCAATAGGATAATTGTGTTAAACGTTCAGTTAATGTCAATTCAATTCCCATTTTTTCACGTCTTAACATAATATAAAATATCCATTAACACAAAAGAGAAATTAAATGCAATTCAAATATGATGTGATATCAGCAAGAGCGAAAAATAAAACAGTAGAACTGAAATTTTAGACTGTTTGCCAATGCCTTTTTTTTTTTTTTTTTTTTTTTTAATTTTTTAAAGCTAGATCAGGAATATACATGCATTATACTTGTAAAAAAGGCGTACATTTTAATAGGTTGACGATACAATTGCAATTACAATAGCTTATAACACCAATATGTTTTGTCATCGTTCTTTTAGCCATGCGATAGGCGAGATTCAACAATAATAGGCTAAACTAAAAACAAATTTAAAAAAAATCCATAAAGTAAAATGGTTTCATTAGCAAAATCCACGATATTTTCATTCAAATATGGAATTACATGTATATCTTATTTAAACTTACTACAAGAAAAACGCCTTGTAATTTCACATAAAAGTTTATATTTCTTACCTCTTTCAGAAGACCTTAAAAGGAAGGAAAACGATTATGATGAAGTGCTATCTAGCTATTGATGTCCAATAGTCGACTTGGTTGGATAGCTCATAATCCAATACTAATACTGACCCATTAGGAGAGCCACGTCATGAGAGGAACATTCTGCCGCAACAGCGATCGTGTTAACTTTATTCGATGTGACATAACCTAGAAAGTGTTTACAATATGATTGGTAGTGTGAAAACAGGACAACACACCGGGTCCCATGCCTATTAAACATTTACACGTCTTCTAATTGAAAAGTCCCCTTCGGGCAGGTCTAATATTCGTTGTAATCCGCGATGTCTCCAGTGGTTAGCTTACACTAAATCTAATCATTAATTATTAATCACTCATAAAAACGATCTTAACCTATGATCATTTTGTTTTTCGCAGTGAATTGCTTCGAAGTTTCGTATTTCATAATCAAAATGGCAGAAATTGTAAAAAAAAAAAAAATAATAAGAAGACAAATTCCCGTGCCTGTATATATGCTACAAGTATAATAAAACGATGCACCAACAAAGATTAAAAATCGTTCACTTTAATAAAAAGATAAAAGACATAGTGTTAGTTTTAGCACTATATTTAATACTTTTGTTTGAGATCGCACATTTGCTCTGCATGTAGGGCGTTAGAATGATCCTTAAAGGGGCAAAAATTCCACTATACAAGAAGACACAATACGAACATACCGCAATCTCCTTTAAACACACACCACGTACTTTACAATCGCTACACACTGCATACAAAAATGTACATTGGAGGCCGGCCTTACATGACCCTGGATGTTAATAAGACGTTAAAATAATCAAGCAAACCTTGTCCCTAATGCTGATCGTAAAAAGGAATGATTTATGTTGTCTTTGTAACGTCTCCATTGACATAAATTCACTTTTTGCATTGAGTTGAACGGTTGCCTCAGTAATGAATTCTCCTGGCACACCATAATCTATAAAAAGTGCATTGTGTGCTCCAGCTTTGCCGTTGCGTAGTCACTTCTAATGTGACCTGGTTAAGAGTGTTGTTCAATGTCTAACGGCATGTTACAGTGATATTATAAAGAACTTAACATTTATATATAGCACTATAAATTTTGCAGTAACTCAACTAGAACATGGAGATATATTACAAATATACCATAGCCTCCATTAACTTGATACCCCTAGTGCATCGTAAAAAGCGACTAAATTTAGGATATTATATTTTCTCTTCTTCCTTATTGACATTCTTTTCTCTAACGCAACCTACAGATAGGGCGTTAGATAGTACCTGCTGTCACTATTTAAGCATTAGGTGGTCATAATTTGACATGCATTGGTGTGTAGCATACATTGGGTGTTCTAGCATAGCCAATGGTGCGAGTTAGCGCACTATGATAGATATGCTAACACCGAAGGTATGTTACGTACCAATGGATGTCAAGCATAAGCCAATCAATGTTTATTTTAACATTTATATTGTCATTCCTGATATAAAAAAGAAACAGTATGAAAAGTAAACTGTATAATTATGAAAATTAAGTTGAAAACCATCATTCGGTGGAACAGCCAATGATCATTCGGTGGAACAGCCAATGATCTTGCAATTTTGATATGCTACCATATTGATCAATGTTCAGAATATGTTTTATTCTTCAGTGAATTATCATACTGACGTAAAACCCCGTCATGTTTTAGTGCGAGTGTACTCGTATTATTATTTTCCTTGTCGGGTGTAGAGTCTATGTACATCCGCTATGCGCAGAT
The DNA here is from genome assembly GCF_041381155.1 of Argopecten irradians. Lineage (NCBI taxonomy): Eukaryota > Metazoa > Mollusca > Bivalvia > Pectinida > Pectinidae > Argopecten > Argopecten irradians. The sequence continues at coordinate 18,977,418 of NC_091136.1, forward strand.
TCCAACTGCGCACGCGATACCGGAAGTCAGTGTCTTATAGCGTTTAATAGATTTCGCCATGATTTAGTGACACAAAACTTACTATTAAGATATACTTGTCAGCGATAATCTACTATAAATTAATAATGACATTACACAGTGCTAAACGCGTTTGTTTTGTGTAAACTTCAAGCAGCGTATCATACAAACTCTTGCATTGGTCACGATATTCTAAGCATCTGATCGACTTTGGAAAACTTCCGGAACAATAGAATGCAATTCAGGTTTATATAGTAAATAAAAGAAAGTGACGAAACGGATAACTTTTAGTACCGACCACATATTTAATTAATTCACATCATCCTAGGTCCTTGGTGTACGTTGCACTATCGCTTACTAAACCCTGTGACCATAGACCGCATTTGCTGCAGTTCTTATTAATAATTATAAAATTACACAGCTTTGCGTAAGAGAAACAGAATAAAAAATACATTATAAAATATCAGAGTTTCTGAGCTCTAGATCTAATGTATCCCAGAAAGGCGTTCAAGCATGACACAAGTAAGTCACCACGTGCACAGAGACTGGATGGTGTTCTAGCGGACGACTATTTTGAACAGCGAAACAAGTGTATAGTATCAATATCAGTATGATAATAAACACACTTTTATGTAAAAAAGAACTTCAAAGTAATATCACATTTAAAGTTCTGACGAAGTAAAGGAAAGTATTTATTACAATGCACAAAGGGCGTAAACCATCTCCTTGCAATAGTCCCAAGGATAATGAGCGAAAGTGCTACGTACACCTGTTGCAGAGTATGATTTCATAGCGGAAATTAAGGTTGTTAGGAAGTATTTTGCGAGCACAAATTTCTAGTTTTACCTTTTCATCTCATATTGTGGTAGTACGCCAGAGCCCAACTGCCTATGAAAATACGGAAAATATCATACATTGGGCTTAGCATCAACATATAGGTACTGTGCATTGGTACTTATGTAATTAGTGGAGCGTCTAAGCATGAAAATCGTTCAAATTTTGAAGGGAAAAACAAACCATGAAACTTTGCGTATGTCCTCTTTAGGACATAGGTTTTTAGGAAAAAAATGGACACAAAAAATCATGGCCCCTTGCGGCTGCCATATTGGTTTTCAAAATGGCCGTCAAAACCACCTTCTGCTACCCATATCTCACGTTCTATACCAGCTAGACCCAATCTTTAAACGTGTACACTTATATCATTGACATTTAGGAACATTCTGGTAGCGTTAAACTTCATGGTGAAGTACCGCCATTTTGAATTTCAAGATGGTCGCTAACTTTGCGAGCTATATCTATATCAAATACATCTAATTACTTAAACTTACTTTAAGCAAATAAACACTTGCAAATATAGTGAGAGTATCCATACTTTTGTAGTGTTTGATTCATTCATAATTTGATTATTGTTTTTAATTTAAAATGACCGCCATTTTGAAATCCAACATTTCCGTATATTGTACGTTGTTTCCCTATTTATCTATAAAAATCAAGTTAACACTCTTAAACGTCTACAACCATTTTATTGATACTTATCATTATTATTTGTTAGGATAATTCTGGTAGTGTTAAAAGATAGAATTTCGGAATTGGTGTTCCTGTTTCCTGCATGTTTAGCTTAACAGCTATTTCCAACATTGGAAGTAATGGGCAGTGACAAGAAATCAGCTGTGGATGCACTGTCAAAACAGGAGAGAAAGCGTAGTTGATCACAGTAGAGGCGACAAGGTAAGAGCTGGATATTATCCACAAATGGAGAGAGAAGCATGTGAAAGATGATCATCTGATGACGCATGTAGAGTTGCAATTCAGGGATTTATTCCAAGGTCATTCAAGGCATCTCATATGTATCAACATTTCAACTTTTTAATTCTCTTACGGAGTGCAATACGGAGACAACTTTAATTCAAACGGCCATCTTGGACTTTAAAATGGCGGTCATTTTGAAGTTAAAATAAGAATAAAAATTATATCCGTGTAAAACACTACAAAAATATAAATACTCTCATTATATTTGCATGTTTTATTTGCTTAAAGTAAGCTTAGCCATTAGATGTATAATATACAGATTTAGCTCGCAAAGTTGGTGGCCATCTTGAAATAGAAAATTTACATGAAGTTTAACACTCTCAGAATGTAGACGTTTAAAATTTGGGCCTAGCTGGTATAGAACGCGATATATGGGTCGCAGAAGGTGGTTTTTGACGGCCATTTTTAAAATCAATATGGCGGCCGCCAGGGGCCGTGATTTTTGGGGGGTAATTTTTTTCTGAAACCTTGTGTCATAAAGATACGATATGCAAAGTTCCATGCTTTCTTCAAACTTTGAACGATTTTGCCAAAAAATCGTCCTTAGCCGCTCCACTAAAAGTGAGTTGTTATTGTAAATATAAGCATAAAACCATATTTCTATGGCATCTATGGTGAGTCTATTGTAAATCAACATTTACAATCTGTGTTTTAGTTCTTACTTGCTTTTTCTTATCCTGATCTTTTAGATGCAATCATTGTTTATATCCTGATATTAATGCCTGACTTACAGTTTGGCCTTAAATGACCTTGGTTGTCGATGTACCGTAAAACTCAAAATAAACAAACAATGAAAGGATATTCATATACTCTCATACCTAGAGCTTTTATTTTGTAATATATTTTTAGTAATCGAATTATACCGATATACCATTTCCTGTTGTTATTTTCTCTACTCAGTCACTGAAGCACAATCATCATCATTGTAATAGCTATTGGATAGGATAAGTGTTTACTGTTAGTCATGATGACAAAATATCAACAAGCGGCGCGTGAACGAACACATGCTCCGGAAACCGGAAGATGTGTACCAGTCCCTTAGCTACACTCACCAACATTTTGACCTTAGATCTCGATGTAAATAACGTTATCAAAAGTAATTAAGCGTACAGAAAATTCAAATCACATATGTATACAAATAAACACTAAATATTTATGATTCAGACAGGTTTCATCAGAACTCAAAAAAATCTAAACCTTTCGTCAAAAGTGGCAAAATTGTCTACTAGTGTTGATTGGCTGGTTCTACTAAGAAATGAACATGTTTTTAACTGCTTGTGTCATTCAGGAGAATTGCTGATCTGCAGAGAGTGTGTTAGAATATAACATTCTTTTTCCATTACATAGTCTTAACTCTGAAGTCGACTAAATTGACGATATTACCCTATCCATTCTTCCTAACGTCTCCCGTGAAACTGGTTCACTTTCGGCCTTGAATTGTACATAGGTTCCTGCTAGTTACGTTCCTTGGTATAGATACACCATATCCTATTGCTGTGGTAGTAAAAGGTACCGGATTTGGAATGCTGCCCAGTTTCTCTGGTGGAAATAACACTTTATCAAAAAGTTGGAGATGGATTTCACCTAGCTTGGCTTTTGTTTCTATTTACCTGAAGATGGCCAAGAGGCCGGAAAATCTGTAAAAGAGACATTTGTACTGTTTGGACTACATATATATTTTCTTCCCCTGGAAGAAGATTGTTTGAGAATATATATCTATGTACAGTTTGATTAAATAATTTGAAAATAATGCATTTTGCAGAAATTAAAGATGTAATCTTATCATACTGTTAATAATGTATGGATATATACACTGTACATCGATTTTATGTTTTTGTTCGAAAATCGCCATTAACATTAGATATGTGATCAACTCTATGTCATGATCAGTTTTCGGACTAAAATCGCAGCTGAATACAGTTGTAAGATTACACGATCCGGGTCGATCATAGTGGCCGCTTGCTGCATTAAATAAGTGATCGCTTATATAAGGTCATTATGTTATCAGTCTGTATATCAATCAAAACTTTTATGTAACAGGGTAATCTATATCTTTTAAATGCACACTTTTGTTTGTATGTATATGACTGAGAGCTCGAATATGATATACTTCCTGCCGCTGGACCCTACAGAGTGTCAATATTCCCTGTTTATACACGTGGAGAGCGATAGCCCTGGCATTAACAGTCTAGCCCCTAACGTGTACACCGAGTGCTCGAGTACTATTTATTAGTAGGACAGCTCGACATTTGAAATCATTGATTGTTTAATGATGACCAGTATGGCTTCTTTTCCAACAGTCCTTACAACAAGCAGCATTCAAATGGAAGCAAATATCTCCGCAACAACAGATATTATTACACTAGGACTAAACAGCACAACGATGTCATCTGACTCCAACACCTTCCAAATTTGTGGTACAGTCGATAATTGTCTATGGACTATATTTGCGCCCATGGTATTTTTCGTTGGAATATTCGGCAATATTTTGAATGTGTATGTCTTGTGCCGTTTAAAATTCTATGAGAACGCAACGCTGTGTCTGTTATTTGCGTTAGCCTTTGTTGATATGACCGTTCTTTGCGTCGGACCGACACGGTATTGGATTGAATCGACATTCGACGTCGATATAAGAGACATTTCAGGATTCAGTTGCAAGTTCCATTTATTCTTGATTTACGTTTCTATGCAAATGTCTTCATGGATATTAGTTCAGGTTACATGTGTCAGATTTGTTAAAACAGTTTTACTTGACAACCGGTTTACTGGCATAAGGAAACTGGTGACAATTAAGAACAGCATGATAACATTTGTTATGATCAGCGTTTGTATAATGGCTTTAGATTTTCATTATTTCTTCACAAATGGAATAATAACAGATGAGACAGGCTGTGACTCACTCTCGGATGAAATACTACATTTTGAGGAGTTTGTATTTGTGTATATTGACCTGATGGTGCTAGTTGTTATACCCGGTATAATTATGTTTGTTTTAAACATATTCATAATAAAACGGATAAAAAAAATGAGATGTAACAAAAGACTGTCGACTGGATCTGATAGTAGTCAACGAATGTCACGGAAAGGACAGCAAAATATCTCCAAAATGACTAAAATGTTGGTGTTCACGACATTTTATTTCGTCGCGGCAAGTCTGCCAATATGTATTTACTTCATCGTAGATTCCTATGTACGTCCAGACGCAACACCAGACGTTGAACAATCTCTTGATCTTGCCTGGGTAATAGTATATTTGATTCAGTTCACACATTTTGCCAGCAATTTCTACTTCTACACCGCCACTAATAAACGATTCAGGGATGAGCTGCGCAAAATCGCTAGAGGAGTGAGCAAGTTGTAAGTTTATTTATACATTTATTTATAAAGAGAGCGGTCAAATTGTCAGATATCTCGAACCAATCACAGTATTAAATGCAAAGTTGAAAATACTCGAATGTTCTTTTAAAATTTGTTCTGGTTATGTAATAAAATGTAAAATAATATAAAGTACTATGCAATGTCTCTGATGTTGAAGTATTCAGCATTTTAGATTACTGTTAACCCAAATCTGAATTTTTGCACCAATAATTAAAGATGCTCCACCGCCGTCAAAGCATAAACGATACTCATTATTCGAACAATACCTGAAGTTTAATAGTGTATATACATGTATGTGTTTATAATCACAGAAATACATATTAAAAAACTTATTTTGTTTTGGTACGTGCACATTCAGTACCTTATTCCATATAGGGCATAGTACAACAAGTAGCTCAACTTTACAATGATAGTAATGGTGTACAGTAAGTAACTTTTGTAACCGAGGAAAGATACTAATTCCCCTGTTCCTGATTTGGATTGAGAAAAATACCACGTGACAGTCGTGGGGCATTGTAAACAGACAAGGATTCAACAGCTTTAATTATATCAAAAGTTATTTGATTTCGCCGCTTATTTCCCCTATGCCAAATAAGCAAACACCTTTATATAGCCCAGTCCTACTTTGTCCTAGCTTATTTGGACTATTAAAGGCTTGAGTTTCATCGAATAAAGTCCAGGTTCAATCCAATGGACCTTCAATGTTAATTTAAGGATGGCATAAGGATAGGAACGACATTGTTCCAAAAGACATCTGTGCATATGGACATTTTTAAATTGTATGGATATATAAAAATGGTTATGGGTTGTATTTTATACGACAATGATGTTTAAATAAATTTACTTATATTTGGTGTAATCAGTTTTTGTGTTAAGGGGCCGCGGTGGCCGAGTGGTTAAGATGTACCGACATATTACCACATGCCCTCCACCTCTGGGTCGCGAGTTCGAATCCCATGTGGGGCAGTTGCCAGGTACTGACCGCTGGTCGGTGGTTTTTCTCCGGGTACTCCTGCTTTCCTCCACCAACAAACCTGGCACGTCCTTAAATTACCCTGGCTGTTAATAGGACGTTAAACTAATCAAATCAAATCAAACGTATTCCGTTACTTAAAATCAAATCAAATTAAAGTCACCTCTTACGATATTACGAGTTAGTTCGTTCTTACCGCAATTGTAATTATCATCACTTTCCTGTTTCAATATGCTAGACTCGTTTGTTTTATTAAGATACCAGTTTCCTTTTTAAATATGCTAGACTCAGGTGTGTTTTAGGGTGACAGGAATATTTGGATAACGTTACCTATATTGTAATACTGCGTGTTACTGTCTTTCGCAAGCGCATTGTGCGATGGAATCCAAATTATGGTTTGGTGTTAATGTCATAATATCCAAGTGCTTTGTCGTGATCAATTGATTAGAACAAATCCTAAAAGATGCTCCATCGCTGACGAATGGTATCTTTTATTTATCAAATGAGGTGATGGATAAGTAATTTTCTTCAGTTACTTAAGTTACTTACTTAACATCATTACCATTATTGGAAAGTTTGAACGTCTTATCTTACTTCAAGATAAAAATAAAAAAAAAATAATAAATTCGTCCCGAAAATCTACGGCGCTATATGCCCCATATGGAATGAAGAACTGGTTGCGCATGCACCAAAAGCAAAATTAATTATTTTATTTTTTGTTTTAATTAGAAGCATATATAAAACGATTATACATCAGTTATTGTTCAAATGATGGGTATCGTTTATGCTCTGTCGACAGTGGAGCATCTTAAAACATAATGTATTATAGTATGGTATAATTCAAATGTCTCACTTTATCTCTCCAGATTCAGTCCTGTCGCTACCTCTGATCCGTCCACCACAGGCGAAAGCCATCTTCGGTCAGCCACAGGCGACACGTGACAACAGCCTTACCTCCATTATAACGATACAGACAGCAACGCAGCATCGAAGAGAGATGTGGAGCGTCGAGAGAGCGCTACATCGGCATAGACTGATGAGAACCTCGAGGTTACCATTCTGCTACATTTAAGACGATCGTTTTAACTGTAAATCAATTTGATTTCGCGAGGTGTAATTTCTCAGATATGTTCATCCAGAGGTGACTGAAGCAAGCAAATCGATAAAATCATAATATGGAAATTTTGCCCATATATCTTGACCTGTGTCGTATACTAAGTTGTGTGCTAAGAATGGGAAAATGTGTGTGTATATATATAACGTTGGAATCAAACTAACATTAAACTTATCTCTGTCTTCGTGTTAATATTAATAATTATGTGAAATGAGTGTCTTAAGAATGTTTCGTTTTATTTTTGAAGTCTTTACGACAATAATCTTCGTCTTGAAAAAGATCAAATAAATGTGAAATTATGTTGCTTAAAAAGCTCACAGAGGCGGCATATTTGCCCTGCCGTTCCCGAATCCTCATGTCACATGATTGTTCATATAGTGATAGTATACTGGATATCCTCCATGGCACAACCCAATGAAAATCGTTCTAGGTAATATCACACTTGGAGACAATTGTAAATAATTACTTAGCCAAAGTAACGGAATATCTAGTGGATGATATGATTATCGGTTTAAAATTCTGTTTAATATATATCTCACATTCATATAGTCTTGCTCAATAAGATATTTATGTTAATAAAGTTACTGATGATATTGATACATCGTGTATTTTTTTTAAGATTGATTTAAATGTTTATACTAGTTAACATACGTTTTATATAAGACAAAATAAATATTTCAGGTACCCCTACATTCCATTGTTCCCACCCAAGCTATTATATCACACCCCTAAACATGTTTTTTGACAGCCTAGGTGTTATTTGAAGGCTTCATTTTTTTTGCACCTGCTTTAAATATCAAGTTAAAGGTAAAGGTTACCCCCCCCCCCGAAAAAAACTCCATACCGACCCTATCATATCTGTAACCTTTAAACAATTTTCATAGTCTGTATCACAATGTCAACATTACGCGGGAAATGTATCGTGTATACGTTTATGTTACGTGTATTTGTCCTTGACTTCGACCTTTTATCTGCGTTGTATTTCCTTCCACCTTAAACAGCCTTTCCGGCCTTTTCACGCGTGTCAGACACGAAACAATAAAATTCTGTAAACAAGTTAGGTTAAGCTGATGAGTGGAACCTACACAAACAATGGATTTACCGCCAATTATATCGGCTGGTAATTGTTAATGTGTATATATGTACTAGTAACATACAATGGTGTTGTTAGTACATATCACATGCTTGTTTGGAAATAGTCAAAAGGGCGCTAGTACAATTTACATGCAAAAATCAATAGTCTATTAATCTGCCATATATACGTAAAATCCATAACCTAAGTTTGCATATGAGCAATCTTAGGATTTAAGACACGAACTATTTAGATACATTTACATACATTTGAGCTTAGGAATTATATAAGCACATCGGACGTCACCATGAAATAAACAACGTTTAGGTAATGACGTTTCATAATAGTAAAGATATACAATCATGAAAGAGTAAATATCTGTTAGAATTTTACTATAAAATCCAATAAAACAGTTTTGAGCACAGGCATGATTAAGTCATAACTGTTTAAATCTAATAATCTTTCATTGTTCTTGCAATGAAAAACTAAGTACTGAAGCATCTCCTATAACATGCAAGTTCGTCGTAGTTCATACAATCTAAATGAACATATCCCTTTTCTAAAGAAAATAAAGAACATATTTTTGAATTCAAGTTAAAAGTGTACATGTCACACGCAGTGACCCGTGAACACTGTCGACCACATGCTATTTCAGTTTCCTTTTCCCCGTAAAATGTTCCGTCCAAAGAACCTAGCTTTGTGTATGCTTTGGTTGTATGATGAAATACCCATACGCTTGAATCTAAGCGGGCATCTTCACCGCCATTATCAACCAAACATTGCTTTAAATTTGACTTTGTATGTGCTGATGATATTCGTATGTTCTTACTTGAAGCAAAATTCGTCATCGAAAGGTCGTTCGCTGGAACACGAGTGGGATTTTCATTCTTGTAGGAAAAAGATGAATACTGTATTAGTCTCTTGAGTGGTTCAAGGTTGTCCTCATCTGATACACCATTTTGTAGAGAATCCATGATAGACGATGCAACTTCAAGTGTTACCGATGAGCTACTGGATTTCATATTTTTGTCATGTAAAATAGTATCCGCTGCCTGTGGACTTTCCTTACCATTTCTATCTTCAGACACTTTTACATTGGTTGTTGGATCACCTGGTATGAAGGAGGACAAATTGATATAACGTTTTGAATCTGTTGCTTTTAAGGGCGAAGTAGCAGCATACATTGCGCTTGGAATCGAGATAAATGAAGGTTGTAAAGTATACAAAACGGAAGATGTACCATCATTTCCATCCTTCAGATTGCTTAAAAGTTCGGAATGTGTAGCAAAATCCTCTTGCGTAGAAGGCTGAATAGAAAATTCAAGGTTTCTTAAACTGACCGATCTATATGGTGTGCCAACCTGTCTACTTTGAAGCTGTAACAAACTGACTGCTGATTCTTTTGTTGCCAGTTCTAAAAGGTCTCCGGGATGTTCACTACTTACAGACCTTACGGACTTCCAAGGAGTAGGTGTAGGTGTATTCTCCAGATATGCTGTAATATGTCTCACGTTTTCTGAGACGCTCACGGAAAACTCCAGTGAGGAAGTTCTAAACGATGTACTTTGTCTTTCAACAGTACTTAAGAATTCAGGTGACAGTTCAGATGTTTTGACTGAAGACAGCATATCATGATTAGCATTTGGAAATACGGAAATATGTTTTTTCAACACAGACTTTGACGGAATGGAAGGTAATTGGAAGGTTGTACTTACTACATACAAAATGGTATCAACTGGATTTATCAGTATTTTGTATGTATCGTCAATGGTATTTTTGTGGCCAAAAGAGTTATAATCAGAGTTAATAATGCGAATATTTGATACCAAAACGATTTCTTTGGTTTCACTTGCAACCAGTTGACCAATTGTTTTTGTGTTAGTGCTATGAGAAGTTTCATATCTAGTTTCATCGTTCATTCGGCTTGTGTCTTGTAAATGGTTAGGAGAATGGACATTAGATCCAACATCACTGATGTCACTGTATGGTATGTAATAGCTTTCTTGATCAATTGTAACCATTAAACTGTGTGTCTGAACAAGAATACCTTTCCCGTAAATTTCTGAGACCTCTTTGGAATAAGAGCTGTAGACTCGTGTAAAATCAGCGTTTGAATAAGGACTAGAAACTTGTGTATGATCGCTTTTTAAATTAAAACTGGGGATTTGTATATAGTTAATTTGGGAGAGTGAGTTGTAGATTTTTTGAGTGGGCATGGACTGTGTATTGACAGAGGGTTTTCTAAGCACATATTGTTGATCATAGCTGTGAATGATAGCACTTGCCAACTTGGGAACTTTGTCGTGGAATGTAAACAGAGATGCTGCTGATTGGTAGCTGCTCTGAATGTCGATCAGTTCACTTGCACCGTTGCTGTATATGGCGCTTGTTGTTGGATTCAAATGATTTTCCTCTTGATGCCCATTAGCACGGATTGTTGAAATGGGTTGTTTGTTGAAACTGATCGATAGCAGATTTCTTGTTGATTCTGTCTGATCATGGGTTTTAGTGCCACTGGGTGTCACTATTGGTAAATGGTCGTTGGGGGAAAAGCTTAGTGTAAATTCAGGTTCATCCATGCTGCTAAGATCACTTCTTATAGGTACGGGTTGATATTGACTATGAAGATCAATTCTACTTTGAAGATCGCTTTTTGTTCCTACGGGCTTATTGTTTCTATGAAGAAAACTACTTATTGGTACCACCTGTTCCCACGGATTTGTCTGGAACTGATATTTGTCTGGTGGGGATACGTTTTCTATTCCTATTTCTTCACTCATGAAGCTACCTGTATGTAAAAATACAATTAAGATTTTTTTTTTAAATTGTAAAATAAGTTTAAAGCGATATTGTTAGAAAACCGTTTTGTCAAAAACATATCATTTAACACATAACTATTTTACTAGTTGTTTTTTTATTTTTATTTTATTTTTTGGGAGGGGGGATGGGGGTGGTAAAAATACTTACATTGTGTTTCCACAAGTTCTATTTCTGAAAAAAGAACATATTATTGGTAATAATAGATGTATATTAGATAATAGTATTATATTCGCAATGTATCTAAATAAATCGATAGTTCTCATCAAAACATGTCATGTGTTATTAACAAACCAACTAGTCAAATTAAAACAAGATTTAACATAATAGAAATATGTACCATTGCAGATGTCAATGCTACAATCCTCCCATTCTATTTTTGGATCGGTGGTGAAACACCAGGGAGTTCCCCTCATTCCATCCGGGTCTCTACAATAAGAACCGGCAATGTTTGCATCCGGAAATGACGTAGCGTTAAGGTCGTGTGCGTGCGGGTATTGACTCTCCCATGACTGACAGTTTCTCCCCGAGCTGGTACATGACCTATGACCTTGGTATTGGAGAGACTGACCAGCCTCATAGCATTCATTTTCTGGAGAGAGAAAAAAACCAACATTAAACTTTAAAGTTTTGCCAAAACAGTAGCTTACAACATCTAAATTGCGAGTTTGACTCGAACGAGTCATAGTTTTCGTCTATTTTTCTCTGACTACTGTTAAACTCCAGATTCTGGAATATCCTTCAAATTCCTTAAATATCAGAGAAAATTAAACCAAACAGAATCAATAGAAAACTATTTGGAAAGTTAATGATCTACTCAGCTAACCTCCACAAGATATGGACGCCTCTGACCAGTGTCCATCCTTTTGGCATACTTGTATTGGACAGTAGCCGGTCGAGGATTTCAACTTGGCCTGTATGTAGCTGCACCGGAAGTGAACTGTCGATCCCACGTCCGTGCTGTAGATAGGAAGTGACTTGATCCCAGTACAGTCATGGTCCACTTTAACTGTCATATCTGGCAAGTTGCACGATTCTACAAATTCTAAATTGAAGCATGTTTTGCTTGTTTAGTCAAATAGATTGAGAAATATAAAACTTAACAACTTTTTTTATTCTCGATTAAGTGTGAAACTATCTAAATCGTTGTGATAGCGAAGTTCTTGCCTCATCTCACTGTTTACCTTTTAAAAATACGCTAGCGTTCATTTATCGTAAAAATAGAATCCACAAACTCAGGCATGTCATATTTCATACTACTGATAGGTTGTGCGGAAACGATATTTGTATAAAAATTTTACAATTTGGTATTCTAAAAATAATTTCGACAAAGAAGAATTGCAGCATACAATCTTTATTTTAGCAAAAATAATAGTTTACAATTGGTAAGATATCATTCATCCACGCTAATGTAAGGGTCAATTTAATCATCGAAGTCATTGCCCCGATGTAGTCTATTTATTGTACAACTTTTCATAGAATTATCCGATATTATTTTTGACATTTTAGTCATATTTAGAACTAAGATAGAAAAGTGCCTGCCTTCCCGGCTCATAATATTTGCACAATCTTAATGACTTTGATTATGTTTCATTTTCAAGATGTTATTTTTTCCTCGCGCTTTTAAAACTTTTTCCCTCCCTTTTTATCAAATGTTATTGAGCAAAAATAGCCAATTGCTAAGAGTCCACGCTGTTATTACAAAATTAAACAACGGACAATTATACTTATGATATGACCTGACTGGAATAGTAGACAATTTCCTAAAAGTATATATGCCAAAAGTGGTTAAAAAGAAATAAAATCAGGATAATGCTATAAAATGTAAAAAGAAACAAATACATACAAGATATAGTGTAAATGAAAATTGCGGGAAGACTTTTGACCCGTACTGAAGTACAATGTATCTCCAAGTAGGGACACTTATGTCAAGTATACAGAACAATCATGCGCACGGCAGCTACCGGGATCTTAACAAAGCACTACAGGACAACTGTTCATATTGACCTCTGCACACCACGATAAGCCACATACACGTCCTTTAAAGTGCAATTATATTACTTAGTAAAATTATGAAAAATGTATTAGTTAGAATATAAGAATAACAGAAGAAGCTAATGAGTAAAGAAAAAATAAAGGTGTATGCAAATATTCAAATATGCAAAAGAAGCAAACATCTTTCTTTTATTCGATTGTTTGATTGGGGTTAACGTCCTCATTCACAGCTAATGTCATTTAAGCACGACACCCCATGTATACGATGTGCTGTGTGTACGAAAGTGTATGTAACTGGAGGTTTCTGTTCTGTTTTTGTTTGTTGTTGTTGTTACATTGTAACAGCGTTGGCTTTTATATATATATATTTTGTACGTTCATACATTCCATTATTTAACTCATAAATATATATACTTGCACAACACGTATTATTTTCAAATCTCTTTAAATCATAACCCCCCTGCTATAGTTAACTTAATTTCTTTGGTTTTTTAGCTTTAATTGGTATATATGAAAATATTTACATGTTCACACTATCCCTTTCTGTAAAGTCGAATACGGTTGTACCTGCTATAGACACTAATAAACATAATGACGTGGTTATTTGGTGTTAAGATATATATTCTGTACTGTAGATTTATTTTCCTGGAATGTACACGTTTTGGTATAATTTGCCAAAATGTACAAACTACAAAACATTTTATATAATTACGAGTCAACAATAATACCTAATGCTACACAATTTTTATCAACTTAGGTCAAGTACACATAAGAAGTCATGTATAGGCATGCAAAGTATCATAATTTCAAATAGTCGTCCCACTACCTGTATGCTGAGCGATAAGCAGGAGTAGAAACTACCACTATTATAGACTTTGGTGTGTCTCGGCCAGGGGACAGAACCCAGAGCCTTCCTCACAGGGGCGAGCGCTCAAATTGTAATGTTGGCCGGATAAAGTTAAAAAGTTATTTCCAATAACGAATAAATCTACCTAGCATGTGTGAACGGTTTTGTGCATCGTACACGCAAGTTGTGCGAACTTACAACGTGCAATGTATGTTATGCATGCGTGCTATCAAGAACGTACAGAGCTGGTGCATTATACGTGCATGCTGTATTCATAGCCCATAGCTTTTAGCACGAAGACAGCACGTGCTTGCAAGTACGATGACCACGGCTTAATCAGATCTAGATACAAATGTAGAACCTGCAGTATACCTCATATGCACGAACGCTCATCTAATCTGTTAAGCGAATGGTTGGGAAGATATGTGGCGGGATTTGACTGGTTCGATCCTCGGTGACCATGTAGCTCAGCGGTGGAGCATTCGGCTAGTGTTTGAAGGTCCCGGGTTCAAATCCCGGTCTTGCCACTACATGTTCTCCTCTTCTGTTACAGATAAATGCAATTTGGAGCTGCAGGTACAATGTTGACACACAACCAGCAGATTCGAAGAAAGCAACTAATCTTTATTGCAGTAAACGTTAGAAAACATTTTGTGCTACACAATAAGCTATCAATATGTCAAACAATCCCGTCAACAACCTGACCTTTGCCAACTTAGAAAGAAAAGACATTATCGTTTAATCAAGGGTCATACCCCAAACAAATTAACGTCCACCGAAAGTAGTGATCGCACCAAACCAAGGCTTTGTAAACAAGTATACAACTCTGATAATATGAAATATTTCTTTTTCCGTGTTGTAAAACATTTCTGTTTACTCTGTGTATTGCGTGAACCTTGGTGAAATGACCTCGAATGTCGTCATTTGTCGCAGATAGTATGTGTATAGTCATGCATGCATACTAAAGTCCTTTTCTAAGTGACATAAACCTGATTACCTCGGAAACGAACCAAGTGATGAGTCTCTAATAGGGCCAGCAAACAAGTGATTTGAACACGTTATTATAAATAACATTTCATACAGCATTGATATGTTTTATATCTTTGTTTACTGAATTGTTTGGGTTTTTTTTAATATAAACAAAGTGTACTTGCTATATCAAAAATATTACTGCATATAAAATGTCCTACAATTGATGACAAAAGATTGTGCAAAAAACAATTTAAAAAATTTCAAGAGACTACAGAAATTGAAAATATAAATGACAAAATTATAAAGTATTATATAAACAAATAAAAGTAGCATGCTACAAGAAGAAACAATGGGATTAGAATATTAAAAATGTTTCTAAACATACCTCCATCGCACCGTTTTGTTTCTAAACGTTTTTCTATATACAAACACACAAAAATGGAATTATTTATGTTTAAATATATTGAAAATCATCGACGGGTTTGATGAATTACTTACCGTGAAAATCATTCTTGAAAATGGACAGACAAACATGTATGATGCCTTATATACATTATTTACAGCACAGCATTTATGCACTGTAAACTTCTGTTTTATGCTTTGTGTTAAGATGGAACAATACCTGTATAAATAACTTTACAATTACTAATAACAATGTAATGCTTTCTGGTAACGATCTGATTAAAATACAGATCCTTATCCTTATTATTCACTACGTTTGATATGAGGATCTGGAGAAACATCCCATTAGGGGTCCACGTCAGGTAGTGATGAACCTTTGGAAATGGCCAATCAAATTAGCACTGTCAGAATCTTGACTGAGAGGGACGAACTAGTTTGAAAAAAAACTGTCCAAATAATTTTCGTGTACGTAGTCATCTCGCCCAAAGTGCACCAACAATTCTAAATGTATATGCTTACTGGGACGACATAGCGTTGAACAAATTCACGTAGAAATGTGTAGAAAATGTATTTGATCTAGAATACACGTGTGTAAAAGGTCATCCGAACGTGACCCCTATTGTATTGTCAGATCCTCTATTGAACGGAGTGGTTATAAGGATCTGTATTTCAATCAGATTGTCTGAGTTTCTTTTGTTGGAGAAACAACTACTATTGTTTTAAACATATTCAACCACAATACGTGGGGTTATTCAACTCTCAGGACATTGAATAAACACTGCAGCTGTTGATTAACACTTTGTTTATACAACGTGGTTATAAACTCTGTACGCATTTGATTTGGTTCACGGTGAACTTTTGACCGAACTACTTATTTCTCAGTGTCATGTTATCATTTTAACGTCATCAATAATCAAATGACGTCATTCTTTGTTGTGATCGCCGCTTGACGTCCAAAACTGCTGTTGAAAAGCGTATGCGTCATGGTCGTTGTGTCAAAATACGTGACGTTTTCATACATTGTACATGTTAAATTGACCTTTAGTACTAATAATACATCTTGACGGACAATCTGACTGATGAGTTTCATAGATTTAACGTGTATGAAACGAAGTTGATCTTGATGATAATCTTAATAAGCTTGATGATTATCTGGCGGGAAATAGACGATGCCGGGTCGTGCGAATGCCTTTATATGTATACGTCGTGTAGTCCGCTATTGTGTTTTATTTTCTGGAAGCAACTATAAAGATTTGAACTCATTAAGACGTTAAATGAGTATTATTTAACCCTAAAGATGTTCCAAATTAGAAGAATTTGATATCGATGGATTTTTAATCAATCTATGACTTTTGAATACTAATTTGTGTCTTTGTGCTAATGAAAATATTAGTACACCTTATTTGCATATCTCGGTAAATACACGTTACCGTATCCTTGCCGTATTTCTATCGGCTACAAAAACGAATATTATTGTGGTAGAAACATGTTACACTACTCATGGTTGTTGAATATTGAATTTATTCCACACTCGTAAGTTATTTTTTAAGAGTTACAAAAGACACTTGCTAAAGCTCGTGTTTTTTGTAAATCTTAAAAAATAACTCACTTGTGTGGAATTAATTCAATATTCAACAACCACTCATTTTGTAACCTCAATTTTTTAAACAGATACATTTATATCATCAGTATAAATTTTGATGTAAAACCATACCATCACATATGGGAACATCACAGAACTCCCAATCGACCGGAAGTGATGGGGTATTTATATGACACCAGGGGGCGCCTTTCTGTCCTCCTGGGTCTCTACAGTATCTGTGATCCTGTCCAGAAAATCCATGACTGCTCCAAACTTCACACGCATATCCATTCACGGTACATTTCCGACGTCCTTTGTAAGTCTCAGACTGCCGTCTTTGATAACATTCGTTCACTTGAAAATAAATGAATTATCGTTATATCGTCCATTATCTATTGCATTAACTCTAGTTGCATTGATCAATACAAATCCCTAATGTATCTTGTCAGAAAGAAAACAGAGTTTTTTCATCAATTTTTATTTTTCGCCAAAAATATTACATGTATGCTGGACAAAATATAAAAAAACACTTATTTTTATGATATAATGAAGTGGCAGTTTAAGAGTACATTTAAATATACTTTAAACAGCAAATTTCTCGACTAATATTTTCATAAGGAAAATATGTTTTAAGCGTATTTATTGGTTTTAAAATAATATTTTGCACAACATAAAATACCTTGAAATAATTCGACAGACAAAGTGCTATGATAACTCGCTCATTTTACTTTTAAAACATCAACCTGTAGCAATAAATTTTTATATTACGAACATAGTGTGTAACAGATGATTTTCTAACTTAGGAGGGATTTTATCCATTTGCTAGTAATCTAAACTTCTATCTAATCAGACCTTATTTTCCTATACCCGCATCCTATTTTTATTATATGAACATTGTTTTACCTGCACAAGAAAGAGAAGCTGTAGACCATGTTCCATTGTCCTGACAAATCTCCACTGGACAGAAATCGATCTCCGACTCCCGAAGACCGGACAGAAGAGTTGAACAGCTGTACCTGATAATAGACCCGGGGGTACGGCTGAACGGCACGAGGGGTGATAGGGTCAAACAAGTATCATCTGTGGTGACTGTAAGACGAGACTCGCCACAATCTGAAAACAAAATATTGAATTGATTTATCCATAATTTAAACTAAAGTCAGTTTTGAAATTGGTTTAACATTTGTGCTGTAACTTGCACTAGTGGAACATTTGTTATTTATAGTGTTATCTCACTGAAGACAGCGAACAAGCATACTATCACCCTATCACATTATCCTCATAACGGGCAAACCAGTCGGTCCACTCCCTTTATGCTGAGCGGTATATTCATGTTATGAATCCTTGTAATAATGGATATCCACGAACGCAAAATGATTGGAGAAACTAGAAAGTTAAGAATAATATTAGTATGTATGTGATATGTATATTTAAGTGTTACTAGCCGAAGTGTTCATTACTCGCAAGCCCAGATCCGATTTCTTGAAACAAAAATTATAACCCTCAGACTAAGACTTAAACTTGTGACGAGAAATCGGAGTAAGATATACATGTACCAAATAAAAGTGTGGTATTTACACCACTTGATTATAGGACTTACCAATGCTGACAACCGGCCAACGTGATATAACAACTCCAAATATGACCATTCGAAAGCATTTATGTATATGCTGACACATGTTTCTCCTCGAATCAGAGGACACAGGTCTTGTAAACCATTGGACTATGATTGTTACACTGGATCGCGTGTTGGTCTTCAATAGGTGTAAGGTCTGACATAATATGGTTTATTGTATAAAGTTCCCAGCTTTAGTTGGTTAGAGTTGAAGAGAGATATAATCAAATCGAAACGAGATTTGAACGATCACATTAGTAGAACCCCCTGAATTGCATTTTGAAGACTAGCGCGATTCAGAGTTAATACCTGCTTGTAAACTGATAATGCTGATTGGGTTAATCCCGAGATAGGACATAACTATTGTACAGTGTAATTAATCATACTGAACACGATCATAGCATAGTCACAGTAAAAAACTATTATTCTCCCCAAAAGGTTATGACAAGACATAAAGCAATGGATATTATGTATTCGCCATGAATATTCATTAACACCATGGTGATGTCACATGTAATTGTCTCCAAAATAATCTCCTAGTCACGGTCATAGCGATAACATGGTCATAAAAATCCACGGAGTCTGATTAGAAAACTATCGATTGTTTAGATAGTCAAAGACCCTTTATGACAACGATAACAAGATTGATGATTTTTATACAATGTCTCTCCGTTAGAGTTTGTTAAAAAAACGTCGGATCACCATGTATTTTTTCATTTTTTTTAAGATGTTCATTTAGTTATGCAGAATGGAAACTTGATGCCCAAATGGTAATATCCACGCAGGCGATTTTTTTAGTGCTCTGACCATGCATTTTCTCCCATAACATGAGAGTCAACTGGTCAGCTGTTTTTATAATGGACATGATTTAGCTGTCTACACGACGTTAGGTTTCAAAGGTGTCTCGTCGTGCTATACCTCTAACATTGTCGGAGTAACCATGCATTTAGCCTCCGTTGTATTCGTAATATATTGAGTTGGATTGCTGAGTTTAGTTATATGCTATATAAACGCTCAACGCCATTTAGTTCTACAGTTGTGTTTAATGCCACTAAATTTGACATCTTATTCGTATTTCCTCATCTCGCTTGACACTGTCTCACTTTTTGCCTTCAGTTGAGCGTTCGACAGTTTGAGGGGAGCTTTGTCCTCTGACCGAAACGCGATGGAAGTATCTGCCCCTGGTAAGAGACGATTAAATTTATAATTCTTTCTCCTTTTCTAATTGACTTACTTTTTCCTGTCTCCCTTGACACCGCCTCACTTTTGGCCTTCGGGACCTTGGGTTCTGCCCCAGGCCTAGTTTGCCCTGCAGGTAGGGCGTTAGGATTGTACCTGTTGCCCCTATTACGTGATCGTAAAAGGCGACTAAATTTAAGATTTTATCTTTTCTCTTCTTCATAACTAACTTTATGTTTCCTAATGCCTCCGTTGGCACCGCTTCCCTTTTGGCCTTGTGTTGAGCGTTCGCCCCTGTGAGGAAGGCTCTGGGTTCTGTCCTCTGGCTGAGTGCTGAGCGCTTAGCAGGAGCAGAAACTACCAATGTTATAGACTTTGGTGTGTAAGAGTGGGACGACTGGTTCGCCCGTTGTCAGTATAATGTGACTGGGTGGGGTGTGTTGCTTGGTGTCTTTGACGGCATGCTTCAGTGATATCGATATTGCACTATAAAAAGGGCAACAGTTCCACTATACAAGAAGACACGACACGAACATACCGCAGTCTCCCAAAACACGCACCTCGCACACATACACACAACACATCGCATAAATGGGAGGTCGTCCTTACATAACCCTGGTTGTTACTAGGACGTTAATTAATCAAACAAATAAACAAACAAACCTTGTATTTTGAAAGTGTCTACAGCAAGGAGGAACTGTTTACCCTCCTTTTCTTCACATGTATTAATTATTCACAGCTCTCTCAGTGAACGATGAAAACTTGTTGTTTTCATGATTATAAAGGGAATGACATTTTTCTGTGTATACGTTCCACCGTTTAAATGGACATTACAGTCCAGCTCTTGTCTGAACTAATACAATGTTTATTTGTTTGTTTGTTTGATTTTTTTCAACGTCCTATTAACAGCCAAACAAACTAACTTAACTAATACCTGGTAGACTGGGAGTGTTCTGCTCGGTACCTTCAGCATAATCATTCAAAATAAGGTCATTCTCATAATCGACAAACCAACTCAATATATCACGAATGCATGCAGTAGGGGCAGCATGCGCAATTCTAATTTCCTATATATATAAGGCGTTCATGTGACCGCCCAGTATTGTTTTACCTACTGACCCCATTACATAATCATAAAAGGTGACTAATATTTTTACCTTAACGTGTTTCTTCCTTCTATCTCATATGTTTCTTCGTAATGTCTCACTTTTGACCTATGACATATTCCAGGGAAGATATCACGACAATGATAATAATAGCCCCTGGACAGACAATCAAGGATGCACCCTCGATACCCCAGAGGTTACTATCACTGATGTTATATCCACCGCTGGACTATCTCATAGTAAAATTGGAGGCAGTTCAGGACAAAAAAAAGCAATCACAGGCCTGCAAATGATACGTCCAACTTCAAAGCCACATTCAGTGTACTGTTATGCGATTCTTTTGAACGACATCGGACCATATTTCCCGTGTGTTATATTGCCTTTATTTATCCTTTTTTGACATAGTTCATGGATGGATATAACGTCAGCAGCCCCTCGACTATCCAGGATGTCTATGATGATGTAATTCGTCGATCTGATTCTATTTAGCATCAGCATTAAAAAAAATGGGACGATTGACTTGTCAGTATATGATCTGATGGGATATGCTGCGCACCATAAAATGGACAAAATGCTTGTATTGCAGACACGAATATATATTAAACAATTGCTCTGGGGTCTGCCCAAGTATGAAAAAGTGGAACTTTCTTCTGCTTAGCGCTGATTATAGAGGGAGTGAGACGACTGGTTCGCCTGTTGGTAAGATAAAGTGACCGGTGGTTGCGTTCGTTGGTATCTTTAGCAACATGCTTCAGTAAGATATAATTTTAAACAAAATATGAACCACTATAACAGAAAGACACAACTCAGCCTTCCAGAAATGCAGACGTATATCATACATGCATCTCTATGCACACACGGAAGGCCGTCATTTAAGGACCCTGGTTGTTAATAGGACGTTAGTATAACGAACCAACCAACACGTCACCTAAACTTGCCAAATTGTCAAGATTTTTTATTGTATCATGTATGAGACTCGTATGTTTACCGCCTTGTGATGGTAAGAGTACATTCTGGCCCTGTCATCTATATGTGGAATCATTAATGACTGCATCAAGTAAAGTCTTCCTTTCAAATACAGAACATCGACCAGGATAAGCTATCCTATCACATAATAAAAGTATGAAATGTTAAGTACAAATACCATTTTAAAGTAATATGTGCCGTAACTGGGCGAAAATTTGGCATGCTAATTTTTCTTGATTAATCTATTGAAAACAATAAAGTTTGATTAATTAAGCCGTGAAAATCATTCAAATGGCTTCAGATGTTTTATAAACGTTAGTTACAACACAGAAATTATGTACTGTAAAATTGTTGTTTTTATGCCTTATGTATGTTTAGATGGAAACTTTCTTGCAGAAATCACTTAACATTTACTAATAACACTGTAAAAATGTGAAATGAAATTGTAGACCACAATTTGGTTTCATGGTCTGACCGTAGATACTCATTTCGCTTCATTATAGATGTACATAAAATGATTTTTGCAGTACTGCTAAAAATCATTTCCTGCTCTTATTTGCATTTGTAAAATTAAAACTAATGCATTGAAAGTACTGTAATTTTCAAAATGTTACATTTGTAGTAACTTTCGGTGATAATAACATGTTAATAGCTCATCTTAATTCGTGAGTATGAAAAATAAGGCACATATAACTTCAAGTGTTGATAGGACGTAAATAAAAAACATGAGGTTTAAGAACAGAACCCTGCTGAAGACACTTATTTCAAAGCGCTTTACACTTTTTTTTTTTACTTTCATACAAGATACATGTATGTAGCAAGGCGATGTTTAATAACAGACATTTAGTGATTGTAATATTGTAACAAATAGTTAATTAGAATTTTTTATGTACTCTGAATTTGTAATGATTTTAATCCAAATCATAAAACCTAATAAGCCAACAAAATCTAAACTCTGATTTTTATTTGATATGAAATATTATTCTTGTCGTACATATATCTTTGAAAACCCAAAATAAACTTTTGACAGGCAAGAACTGCTCTGATCATAACTCTGTTGTACAAAAAAAGTATTTGCCACAATGGATTTTTCAAAATTCAATACAAATGTCTGCAGCCAATCCTGTTGTTTCATTAGCCAAGTCATGGAAAAATGCATGACTATTGACCCAATATTGAGTATTGAGACAAATGTTCATGTACTCTAGTTGTGAAACAAATCTTGCTTTGCACAAATGGTATTGATTTTTTACAAAGTGATTTTCTGATTACCGGTTAATTTCATCAAATTGTGACATATGAAAAGGATCAAATAAAATATAAATTGTAATTGATTTTAATTACACACTATTTGAATTGAAATAAGAAATGTATAATTAACATAGAAGCTATGATTTTTATCGTTTTTTATCTAGAGCTCTAAAACGTCTAAAAATGGTCTTTGGGCACTCTGGTGGGTCCATGATTAAATAATCTGTAACTAATTCTCAGATCCCTGTGGTGTCTGTAACGTCTGTTGTGTGTTTAAAGAATATCCCGAGTTTCTTAGATATTCGATCACGATTCCTAAAATGATGTCAGGCAATGATTGAATAACAATTTCATAGATATGAAATAACTTCCTATATGGATTTAATTCTTAGACTGTGTTCCTGAATCAACTGCCTGAAGATATATTCACATTGTCAATCATATTCACATTGTCAATCATATTATTTAATTATATATTATATATAGCTTACTTTAAATTAAATCTTTAAATTAAATTTCCATATCAAGGCATCGTTATACTAAAAAGAGTTGACATGTTTGCTTGCTAAAACAAGCCCCTACACATATTTACAGGTAAGGGATTTTGTTTATGTATTAGTAGGTGATACAGTACACAGTGGACAACTGCTAGGTGTATATGTACTTGACTGAGCGCATTTGTGTCGATTCACGCGCATTATATAGGGGTCAGTTGGCGTCTCGTATCCAAGCAGAGTTCAAACAAAATGACGCGTATTTCTGGCGTTACTTTTTTTAATCGCAAATGTTCATTTTTTAACTGCATTGTCAGCTTTAA
Organism: Argopecten irradians; assembly: GCF_041381155.1. Lineage (NCBI taxonomy): Eukaryota > Metazoa > Mollusca > Bivalvia > Pectinida > Pectinidae > Argopecten > Argopecten irradians. Next base: position 19,001,331 of record NC_091136.1, read on the forward strand.
GATGGGGGACACTATAAAAGAAAAACTATTTAGCTCAAGCTAGTAAGGGGATTTGTGTACTAAAATATCTACCATTCCAATTCACACAAGAACACAACTAAATATATCCAAGAGGCCCAATGGGCCTTAACAGTCTGACTGTTAATACAATATATCGTAGAAGTGAAATTCACAGTAAGTTGTATGTTTAAAGATTGTAGCATAATTGACCCCTGTAACCTGATATGAAGGTCAAGGTCATTCATTTGAATAAACTTCATAGCCCTTCATCCAAGCACGTTACAGGACCACTATCAGTTGCCTGGGTCTCTTAGTTATTCACAAGATGTCATTTAATGATTTTAGCCTTTTTTGGCTCCTGTGTTCTTGGAATGAAGGTCAATGTCATTTCTTTGAACAAACTTGGTAGTCCTTCATTCCAGCATGCTACAGGACTAATATCAGGTCTACAGTGTTCTTAGTTATTGACAAGAAGTTGTGTAAAGATTTTAGCCATTTTCACCCTAGTGAACAAACATGGTAGCCCTTCATCCCAGTATGTCATAGGCCCAATAACATGTCTCTAGGCCAGTTAGTTATTCACAAGAATTTGATTAAAGATTTTTGCTTTTTGACCCCTGTGACCTTGAATGTTGGCCAAGGTCATTCATTTGAAGAAATTTATTAGCCCTTCATCCCAGCATGCTGTAGGCCAAATATCAGTAACCTGGGCCTTTCAGTTATTGAGAAGAAGTTGTTGGAATGAAAATTTTACGTATGGCACACGGCACGCAACAACTTACGATGCATGGTGACAATAGGTCACCTTGACATTTCTTTTTATTTCATCAGCCAAAATGATGTACGGTACATGATGTAGCCGTGAATAAATAGAATAAAACAAGTTGTGTAAATTCTAAGAAAGACATTTTATTAAATTAAGTCTGCATAATTATGCAAATATTTCATCTGGAAAATTTCAGACACACATATAAATGTTTAAAGATGATAAGTGATATCAATAGTTCAGTATTTATATATTCTTAATTCCATCTCACCCTAATATAAGTACTTTTTAATTGTTGAATTATCTGCATTTGCATGACTAAATCAACACAATTTTCACACTTTTATTTGCATGTTAAGAACTTTGAATACCTGTTTATGTAGATACCTGCTAATACCAAAAGCTAAAGCATTAATACACCACGCCCTGGCTTCACCATGAAATTCAAATTAAAGTAAAGTTATTACTTTTGTGAAGTGTTTTTAATTTTTCCGTAGATGAGATATTGATTTAAAGAATTTTGAATTTCATTTATCCTTTTCAGCTCTGACCCTTGGGGTATCAAAAAGGGTCAAAGAATACTGGTGTACAAAATCAATGTAGAAAGCATTTAATGTGTCCTATTTAAGCACAAGTGGCTCTGAAACAATTCCACAGAGGGAAAATTCAAAACTTCCACAACTAGAGTGTAAATAATGTTCTTACAGTAACAAAGAATAAGAAAACCAGAGCCTTCAGACATTCTACTCTACTGGTTACTGACACACCATCATAAAATTTCAAAATAACTGCTTTTCATTGGTGTTCATGATATCACTATTAAATAAATTTTAAAATAATTTTGATTTGAACCTCATTAAGAGCCCAGGTATTACTGTTTACTATGCACACATGTGGTTCACACATTTTAAGTAGATGTATTTATACACAACATTCATCTAAAGACTTTCACCATCAACCAATTCATAAGAGCTATTCCATAATTTTTCAACCCAATTGCAGGACTTCAAAATAAATAGGATATTAATCAAACTACCTAACATATGAATTTAATTAATTGAAAAATAAATCCATGAGTGGGTACATATCTAATAAGAAATATCCCTATGTGTTTCTCTTGCAATACAATCAAATGTGTTTAATCTGTTTGCAATAATCTGTTCTCATAATATTTACAACTTTATCTGCAAAGCAGAGTTATCTCCCTTTGATTTTTCTCCAGAAACAGTTTATCATCAACAAAACAAAATATTGTAGTTTAACAATGTATTTGGCTTCATTAGTAAGCATATAAATCACAAACCTATCCTGTATATAATACTCCAAACAAATAGTTTTCACACGTAATATCACTTAAAACAATGTGTTGTAAGATCATTCTTGAAAAATTATTCTCCATGGCCACACATAACCAAATACACTGAGTAGAGGCATTATCTTCAAAACAAGGACTGTGTTCTTCTTTTTCAAAATGGACTTGACAGTAGGTAAAGGAGAGTTTTCGTATTTCAAGTTTCTAGAATATTGGTACAATTAACTCCTATATCATTTGACACATGATCATGAGATATGTACATGTATTATATACAGACCATTGTCTCATTGGAGATCGAATTGACCTTGCTAAAAGGGAAAACACTTGCACATACAGAAATATGACTGAAAAATAATCATATAAATACCCTGATGATTTTTTCTACTAAAATTGATTGTGAAATGGCTGCTCGAAACCAATTATCTGCAGAGTTATACCTAATACGGAGTTGCCTCCCTTGCAAAACCAAGAGATCAGTAGACTATTGAGAAAAGTTTATACTGATATGTTACCAAGTTCTCATTAAAAGAGAAAAGAAAATTTAATTTTTAAACTGTTTGGAACAACAAAAACATTTTATTAATTAAATAAACGCAAGATATATCAAAGTATAATTACAGTTCAAAGGATATTATTAATTAGTATAATTACAGTTCAAAGGATATTATTAATTAGTAATTAATATCATCTGAAGTGCATTTACACAAGTTCTTGAATTTATCAGACAAGCCAAGCCATTGATTAAAAAATATGCTGATTTCTTTTCCCTATTTTGAGATATATCTAATATATAGAAATATAAAGCTCACTAGTTTAACATTCATGTGTAGAGACTCTCGTAAATTTTCACTATGTCTTGTACGTGAACATCTTTCCTCATACTAAATATTTTTTCAAAACATAGTATCACACACTTATGCGGCTTATATGACATATAAATATGTTTTAGAAGTCTCAATTCCAGCACAGACACAGCTTACACAGAAAATACAAAATGAAGAGCAAATAAAAAATTAATTTAAATCTTACACAATGGATAATATAATTGGACACAAAACTTGTACACGATTCATATAAATGTCATTTAGAACTTTCTAGTGTGGACCCTTGACCAGAATTCAATGATGATGGAATTACGAAACGATTCTTTCAATAATAATTCTTTTACATCATGGGACCTCCAGCACCTAAGCTTGGAAGCTGTATTCCGAAATTTTTAGCCACATTAAGCTGGGCTTTTGCAGCTTCTAATAAGGAAAATAAATGTGCCATCTCGGATTCTGTCCTGGAGTACTCTATGGCTCTCTGGAAATGTTCCATGGCTTTGTCCATGTGTCCCCTGAAATAGACAGATTTATAATGACTACCAAAGTGAAAACATGCAGTAACTTAGCAACAGAAGAAAAACATGAATGCTCAACCAGTCTGACTCCGAAATATAACAGAAAATTGGGGAGACACAACAAAATTTCATGACATGTTATGAAAATAAAAAGTATTACTAACATTTACAAAACAACATCTGACAGACAATAAGAACATGTCAATTTTAAAGGAATCGATTACAACACTGTAAACCAACTGTCTTTCCCATGTCATTAATTTAATTTGTGAATTCTGCATTCAATTTAAAGATGCTCCACCGCCGACAGAGCATAAATGATGTTAATCATTTGAATAATAATTGGTATTTAATCGTGTATATATATGCCTAATTAACACAAAAAATAATATAAAAAATAATCTATTTCGCCTTTGGTGCATGCGTAATCAGTACTTCATTCCATATAAGATATAGTGTCACGGAATTTTTTCGGGATGCAATTAATTATTTTTCATATTTCTAACTTGAAGGAAAATTAGAAGCTCAAACTTTTCAATGGTGGAAATGGTGTAAAGTAAGTAACTTTTGTAACTAGAGAAAAATACTTAATCGTCTGCTCCTGTTTTTAATAGTGAAAAAATACCATTTGTCAGCGGTGGAGCATCTTTAAAGTTTGTCTCTGTAAATTAATATTGCTCACAATTATATTGAAAGGTATCTAATACATTCATTTATAAATTTGCAAAAATTCTCTGATTAGGATTTCATGGAAAATCACAAAATATAAAAGCCAGGAAAGATTTCAATGTTAGTTTACAGAAGAAGTGTATTTGCAGTATTAAAAATTACATGTATGAAAATGCTCATGTTGAAAATTCTCATAATATTCATTTCCTGAATATGTCTTTGGATCAAAATCAATATCATTTTAATGGTATGAAGGTAATTGCATACTTAGAAGGACTTACTTAGCCATAGTCAGTACTTATGCAGTATGTAATTTATCTAATTTACTAAACAAATTGTATATCTTGGAAGCCTTTTATGTAAGTGCCAACTCAAACTCAGACAACTTAAAGTTTGTTATATTTATTATTGCTTACTCATTACATTACACATTCTATTTTCTTCATAGCATGTGTTTTTAAGACAAAAAAAACCCTATAGAAACTCAATTTCATAATCTTTACAAATGGCAAAATCAGACTCAATTTACATTTTCCATGTGATGTCATAAGAAACTTGTGATATGTCAAAACCTGTCCATATATTTATTTATTACAAAACAAGGTTACAGGACTGAAGAACATAGAGGAATGTGATACTCCAGTTTGCAGACAAACACTATACTTACTGTTGGACCTCCAGGGTTCCAAGGACTTCATATGCGTATTCACAGCGGCTGTCCAGTTCCAGGGCTTTGTTGATTGTGAGAGTGGCCTCTTTGATGTCTTTGTCTGCCTGCAGCTTCAGCAACCTGGTAAAAATTTAATGGATTTGTCATTGCATTCCATCCGTCAAAACTTATAAGTATAAGACTTTCAACTTATTTATGAATATTGAAGAGCAGTGTCAATTTCTCCCATTAGTTTATAATCAATTGATCTCTTTAATGGAAAATTGTCTATTAGTAAAAATTGTTACAAAATAATATGAGAATATGATTGATATTTTCCCCTTCATAAATGTGAAATGCATTGTCATGCAATGGGAGTAGTATATGTGCTAAGTAAAGCAATTAGTATTGAGTAAATAGGTATAAAAAAGCAAATATGTGGTAAGACACTCAGACAGGATGTGGAGCACTGCATGGCGGGACTGACATTGTTAACACCATGCCGACCAGTATATCTACAGTTACTGATGATGTGATTAAAAGGAAACTAATTAATAAAATCGCCACTGAACATCTGATTTCCCATGAAGAGCTCTAGCATGTATAAAATAATAACAACAAGCAAATATGTGGAATTTATTATCCCCCACTTTCAGTAATCACAGGGCCATTACTCAGCCAAGTTGGTTTATTTAGTTTTACGTCCTATTAACAGCCAGGGTCATGTAAGGACGTGCCAGGTTTGTTGGTGGGAAAAAGCCGGAGTACCTGGAGAAAAACCACCGGTCAGCGGTCAGTACCTGGCAACTGCCCCACATGGGATTCGAACCCGCATCCCAGAGGTGGAGAGCTTGTGGTAATATGTCGTGACATCTTAACCACTCGGCCACCGTGGCCCCCAGCCAAGTAGGGTGTAATGAAAGTGCCAAGCAAACTCATCCAAGCCCTTGACACATTTAACATGTGACCATATTACAAAAAAATCGCTTAAGATTTGTGGCAGTTATTGCACGGAAAGCAAATGTTACAGACGAACGGACAGACCCAAATGAATATCCACCGTTTCGGTGAAAGCGGGGGATAATAAAACAGTACCTATGTAGTATAATAACTGTTATGTAAGGTGAATTTTAAGTATACACTGAGGCCAAGTCAATGTATCAACAACAGTACCATGAAAATTAGTGTCATCAATACAAGCAGACCGAGTCACTGAAAGAGGACCGTGTCAATGATGGTCATATAACAAAGGATGTGGTTGAAATTAGCAATAACAGGTTCAGGCAAAACTAACCTACATAAAAAAATACTGAAATCTCCACCTACCCTCTATGTACATGAGCTGTAGCATTTTCTGGATCTAGTCGCACAGCTTCTGCAAATTGCACCTCTGCTTCCTCAAACTTGCCAGCATCCCCGAGGGCCTGGGCATAAAGGGCGCGGGCATCACCATTGTTGGGGAACATATCAACATTTGCCTTATAGGACTGTAACACAGACTGTGGGAGGGGCAGGTTAGATCCCATCATTTGCATAGCTGTTCTCTTATGTTCTGAAAATAAACGTTTTTCCTTCAATTTTAGCACATAGAAACATTTAATAAAATTTCATATTTTGAAATGAGTACTCAAAGGAAATCTTTATTTACTGTATAAACATGGAAGAAACAGCAACCAAAAAGAAATTTAATGATATAAATAAGAGTTTTACAACCCTATTTGGACACTCCAGAACACCTACCTGCAAAAGATTTCTGTACATGGGACGCAGCAAATGTTGGATCCTTGGAAATGGCATTCTCCAGATCTCTTAACGCATCATCTATCCTCTCCAATTGGATATTATGCTGAAATATTAAAAATTATAATAAAACAAAAGAAATGAGTTTGTGATACAGGTAATTCTTTGAAATGAAAGAGTTGAAGAAGTGATTTTTTTCATGGTTGGAGCAGAAAAAAACAAGAGGCTGATATGCACCTTAACAGAATCTGACAATAAGTGCAACATAGTCAAAATATACATTAACTGTAGTGGCAAAAAAATACAATAGAAGTTGTAAGCTACTGCTGTATTTGACCCCTGTGACCTTGAATGAATGTCAAGGTCATTCATTTGAACAAACTTGATAACCCATTATCCCAAAATGCTACAGGCCCCAATCAGGTCTCTTAGTTACTACCAAGAAGTCCTTTTTCTTCTTCACAAGAACTTTTTTAAAAACTTTAGCCAGTTTGACCCCTGTGACCTTGAATAAAGTTCAAGGTCATTCATTTTAACAAACACGCTAGCCCTTTATTCCAGCATGCTGCAGGTTTGATATGAGTACCCTGGGCCTTTTCGATTTTTCAGAACAAGTCATTGAATGAAAAGTTTACAGTAAATGACCCAAAAAAGAAAACTTACATGTCCTCTGTGATGAAAGATGTCAGCGTTTTCGGGATCTATTCGGACTGCAGATGCAAAATCATCTAAACCTTCTGTCTGTTTCTCCATTTGTATGTATAAACTACCTCTTTTTATCATAGCATTTACTCGTATCTGGAACAGAAAAATACAACAATTGCTATACGATGTGACAGAGATTAAAGTACCTCACACATAGGGCTGGGACGATACAGTGATTGCGAAATCCGATACATATCACGATACTTTATTTATATAAATTGTATTGTCAAAGCAATGAAAATGTGTGTGATTTTTAAAAATATATTTACACACCAACTAATTTTAACAGAGAGAGTTCTATATTGTCAAGATTAGAAATTCTTCCTTAGGAAAATAAGTCTGTCAACATGAGTGTCAGGACATAGAGCAATCCAGGTAGCGGTTACTATATGTCACCTGCAGTGCTTGCGGCAAAATCAAATTGCCCCACTCGTGGGCCATGCTTTTACACACATTTCGCACTGATTATGTAATCTCATATTTGATTGGCTAACCATGTTTACATCCATCACGAAACAAAAAATCAAACGCTATCTAACACAGTGCTCGTATTTCCGGGAACAAGACTCAGAAATTCTTTCACTGTCAGAATTTTGATCTTTCGGTGTTTGTTTACAGTTATTCTATTTATAAAAGATTAGTTAATAGATTTTGAAGTGACAATATAGAAGATTTTCTTAGTTTTTCACAACAATATAGTGGATTGATACCGTATCATAATTTGCTTCTGTGGACAGATACTTGTATCGTGTTGAAGTGTAACGCAATTCACCGATGCATCAGTGTATCGTCCCCACCCTACTCACACCTTAATAACCCATCTGTAGCAATCAATACAGAGATGGATCAAACCAAAAAATTAGCTTGATATCTCAACTCCTGCCAGAATTCAACCATAAACATCGTGGCCCAGATTAAAATTATGAAAAGAAATGAAGGAGAGGCAGATGAATTTGTACCACATCCTTTTTCTCTGTCCTTTGAAGAATTAATTGGAAATGGAATTAAGTGTTATGGAAGCAATCACTGGGCAAGAATTCTGTTTAATAATTTGCATATATTTTAAATTATTGATTTCACATTTGGAAGAAGTTAGCATGGGACTAATCAATCACAAACAAAATGATATTGATAAGATAACTACCTACCTGTCTATACTAAGTGACCCATTGACTTGAGCTTGCTGCAAGTCTACTGCTCATGATCAGATGACCTTGGGATTTGAGGTCACCAAAAACAAACAACTCTTACCAGTGACCATATACTTAAAGGTCCATTTTTGTGATATTAACTTGGGAGTTATATCCAAGTTATGATTAACTCATTCAACCCTGAAACCACATTTATACTCTTCTAAATCAAAAACTAGAACAGTCCATTATAACATTTCAGGGATGAATGAGGTTAATGCATCAAACAAAGTCCCCACAAAAATTCTTACTCTTTTCGGCAAATCTTCCTCTGATAACACAGCGTTGAGGTCTGCGAGTGTTTTGTCGTATTGATTACATAGTAAGTACAGCGTCCCCCGTAGTAACTTCGCCTCTGTTTTTGATTGGCTGTCGGGGAGATTGAGCTCCTCGGTACACAACGTAACAATATCATCGTAGTCCTCAGACACAATCTTCCACAGAGCTTGTTGATATGGACTGTACAGAAAAATAATAAAACTAATGAGGATAGTCATAATTTTTTATATACGTCACATAAGGAGAAAAACTGATGTTTTGACTAAAGTCTGCAGATTTGCTTCGAGAAATTGAGGCCTGACCTTTGATAACTAAATTACTTATTCCTACCTGTCTATATCAAATAAACCTACAATTACATGTCCATGTGCCTATCCAGGGTTTCTGCCAGGCCTTTATAGGTTTCATTGGAATATAGCACTGTAATAATTCTTATAGTATTTTCCTAATCACAATAATTTTTAAGTTAAAATCCCTAATGATGTTTTATACCTATGATATCAGTATCCTGTAAAATATACAGAATATTATTATATATTTGAAAGAAACAGCTACACGTATGCTAGTCTACTTATATATCCCCAACTTGATATTCCTTCAATAAAATTGTGAAAATTTAATTAAAATTATGCTGCTGATATTTCACAAATTTTCTTAGGGTCCTTTTCCTAAAATAGTTGGCAAAAAAACTCTGCTGTCTATTACCAGAGGTTCAGCGATGCTACAACAACATGGGATGAATAGCGTCAAAAACATGTCAATAATTGGTCACGTTCACCAAAAGGAGGGACTAACTGATGGTAATTATACAAAACGAACATTGTGTTTGTATCTGGAGAAGATGTATTAAGCCATCCCATGACCTTTTCCTACCTTCCATCCTTGTCTCCATTAGCTACTTGGTCACCCTCAGCAGGTGTTGGAGGTGGTGTTGTTTTCTTAGCAGCATTTAATATAGGATCATTGACAAAGGAAGCAAAGTAGGTTCTAATGTAGTGTTTCGAGGGCATTGCTGGTTTACGGTTCTGTACAGAATAATTAAAGAAAATTATTTAATACTAATGAAATAATGTAAGATGTTTTTGTTTAATATTATCAATAGTATAATCCCAACCACAAGCTAGATAAAAAAGAAACTCATCTAGCAAAAAAAAAAAAAATGTGACAATATTCTCTAGTATGTGTATAGGTAAAGCATGTGTTGAGAGTCTATCAAATTTAATATATTATTGACAAATGCAACATTATTATAATATACAGCGGCAACATGAAATGACAAAGTATGGTCTAAGGGAGGTAACTCTATAATATCACTTACACGGAATGCTTCTTTGGCCTTGGTTTGTCCAAGGTTCTTGAGGACGCGGTCAGCTGTCTGAAGTGAGGAAGGGTTCTGGAAGCCTTCCAGTATACACAGGGCTGTCACATCTGTCACAAAAAATTATCATCTCTATGGTAACCAAGTAAAGCATGAGCAAAGTAAAAAACAGATAATATATGTGAATATTTAGTTGAGTTTTTCTTTAATTTCTAATTTAAAATGGGTAATTCTACACCCTGACCACTTTAATTGTAATTTAAGAGGAAATTCTGGGAAACACATTGTTTCCAACAGTTAACTTCAGCTAAATTGAATAAAAGCTAATAACTGTAAAACTTCACAAATCATCACTTACATAAATACATAACTTATGTTCGGAAAATAAAACTTGTGACGCCTGCATTTCAAAATGTTAAGATACATGTTTACATATAGTTACCTAAAAAAAGAACCTGACATTTGCATGTCAATAAGCTATATAAATAAAGTTGAACTTAATTTGCATGTCAATAAGCTATATAAATAAAGTTGAACTTAATTTTTAACTGAAGAGTTAAATACCCAAGAAATAGGTATATATATTTAAAGTATTTTTTTTAGTCCTGACTGAAATCATTCAAGCATACATTAACTTGAATGACAGTTTACTATGGTTGACAGAGCCACGGTAGCCAAGTGGTTAAGATATCCTTACATAATACCAAAAACCCTCCACCTTTGGGTTGTGAGTTTGAATCCATATGGAGCAGTTGCCAGGTAATGACTGCTGGTCTGTGGTTTTTCCCTGAATAGTCCAGTTTTTCTCCACCAACAAACCTGCCACATCCTTAAATGATACTGGCTCTTGATAGGACGTAAAACTACATGATCCAAAATTACAAATCAACATTCAATTTGTGATCAACATTTGTCAGACAGTATAATTACCCTCTAGTGCCTGCGATAAGTCCTCCAGATTCTCACAGGCTGTGGCCCGCCTTGTCAAAGCCTTGATATACCGATTGTTCAGCTCCAATGCTGTTGTACAATCTTCCACAACCATTTTGTTATTTTTCTGTAATAATAATAATAAAAAAGGTCAATTTCATTTTTGCTTTGAAATAAAATATTCCACATTGCCCACAGACATTTAATTGAACAAACATTTCAGTGTCAGTGATATAAGTGACTCGCCTAGACAAGTGTTGGACTCGTGATTTTCCTGTATATCTGCATGCTATGATACCCATCTATAAGGTACGTCAGGACAAGGAAAGATGGTCTTTATTCATATGCAGTTCACATTGGAACCCCACTCAATGGAATCAATACCACTGGAGTATCAAGAAAATAGTCATCACGCAAGCTATTACATAGAAGGATAAATTCGTGGTTTTTTTGGCACTGTCGAGATAACATCATACAACACTGTGACCAAGTTATCGAGAGTGTAGTGACAGTGTGCCAGACAATAGCGACAGCATGCTGATGTAGTGATCAACCGAAACCGTTCACGTTATTGCGTAGACAGTAAAGGAAAGCTGCTTAAACATTTTAACGTGTACTTTTCATGTTTTGCAAAATACTGTTATCCACAGTACTCACAATAGTATATTGTTATTGCTTTGCATGTTTGTAGACAACATAAAATGTGATAAACATTTTATTGGGCTACAATGTACATGTATTAAGGCTGTCTTTGGTAAATACCTACCAGTTTTTCATATGCAGCTGCCCTGTTGTGGTAGAATGTGGCCAGGTCAGCCTTATTCTCTGGTGGACACATCCGTATTGCCTGAGTGTAGCATGTAATGGCCTGATCGTAACGTGTTGCCTTAAAGTATTTGTTGCCTTTGTTTTTCTCAGCCTGAGCCTTTTCCAGTAGTGTCAGCTCCTGCAATAGGTAAAAACATGAGATGCTTCGTTTTCAAGATTCATCAAATATCCAAGCAAGCTTTTCATTGACTTCTAATCTTATTTAATTCAATAATATATTATGTAATTATTGTAATCAAATACATCCTTGTTAAAAAGATTATCCATAATTCGTATAACTCAGTTCAGTCCAGTAAATAGTACTTGGGCGCCATACATATACTACAACACATTCTATGCTAGCTGGGACAACCACATTACATCCAATGCAAAACAAATCACTAGGTTTCCTAAAATGTGAACCTACCCCATATAAAAAATATGCAAGTTTATTGCATACAATGTATAAAACATTCACTGGAATCTGGAATTCTGCTTATGGATCACACAAATTGAGAAAATCAATGCTCTGCAAGATCGATAATATAATCAAATCAGATATCACAAGTTCACAACACAAACTAAGTCACAGATATACACGACTCAAAACTCCCATAATCATCTGATCACTACATACACATAGAATACATTCCAGATTAATACTTTTTTATTACAAATTCATACACAAACACAGGTCATCATCAACACACCAAATACTAATCAGACCAGACAGAAGAAAATCGAATAGACATGAACACCCTCATATAAACCAATACATATCATCTACCGAAGACGCATATGAAATCAAGAGAGGGGAAAATGAAGCGGAATGACCAGGGCTCAAACATTGGACCTCTGAACAATATGTTCTACCAATTGAGCTACCTGGTGATGCATGGTCAACAGTGATCAACCAAAGTCAATTCCACTGTATTCCTTGCTCTTTCCTTCAAGCTTTTCCCTCTGAAGACACAATGACACAAAAGTTTGCATATCCACTGCTAATTATCACACACCAAATCATTGAAGCAGGTTGATTGGCAAGCTTGCCAATAGGGCTGTAACGATACGCTGATAACATCGGTTTCTATTCCCCAATAGACACACGATATGTGAAATTAGTATTGCGATACCTATATAAATAATTCAATAAGAGTTGTTGCCCTTCATGCGCTCTTCAATGTTACTACAACAGCAACAATATAGCAGCAAACTCAAAAAAACTGTCAGATCCACTGGCATTATTTAGATCACCCGTGTGACAATATTATTGATTGAGGACATATTTGTGGTGGATCCCGTGTTTTTTATTGCACACCCACGGAGTCTACACACTACTTGATATTTGTTCATAGTTTCCTTCTCAAAAGGAAATAAACCACACGGATGATCTAAAAGAATCAAGATACGTATTATATCGCAGGTTAAGTATCGAGATACATATATTGTATCATGACTCCAGTGTATCAATACAGTCCTACTTGCCAATTGTGTAACAGGAGAGCAAAAATGTAGCAGCCAGGACCAACACAGGTTTAACCCTGGGACCTCCAAACACCAGCCAGATGCTCTACCGATTAAGCCAGAGCTACCTGCATATGGTCACCAATGATCAACCCAGCTACATCAAGCCCAATTCTTCTAATACTCATTCACTACAAAAATTAATAACCTGTCTTCCCTTACACAATCTATGAAATGAAATCTCCTATCAATAGCAGCAGTACAAAGCACAACACTTTAAGACTTCTAGGCATGCATTCCACACCACATCCTTGAAGCCTTCACAGCCAGCTAAACATGGATGCTTTTATCCATCTTTTACCATTTTCTGAGTTCAACGGGAAAAAAATCAATGTAAATAGCCCCATTTTATGCCCTTATCTGAGCCCCCCCTCAAATGGTCACAAAATCGCACTTATCAACTGCTTGGCCATAATTGAAAAAAAGAGAAAAATATCTACAGGATCAAGTGTGAAACATATATTGTATAAAAGAATGTATACATTACACAATGTATGTACATTTTTGTACCAAAGTGAAAGTAGAGAGAAAAAAAAAAACTTCCTGGATACTGGACAGTAGAAATACTAAATTTTCAATGAATGGATACATATACCGATATCAATATCATTATCTAGAAATTGAAAATATACGGAAAAACGCGTTGCTTATTACTTTCGGTTCAGACAAGATGTGCCTACATTTATATACGTACAAATGTACGGTAACAGTTACATTGTACAATGTGGAGGTTACCATGATTTGAAGGGCACGCCATGTTAAACACACAAGTCTCCCATAAATCAAATTACCATACACATGTCTATGTAAATTCAAATGATATTTGTTTAATCTTCGAAGATATTCCTAAAAAGTGGTGCAAACATACCGCTCCTGGAGTACTAGTCGATGGTTTTGTTGGAGATGGCGTTGTCTGAGTGTTTTTGCCGGTATTGGATGATGTGTTATCTTTTGTGTCTCGCTTCTTTGGAGATGTCTTGTCGTCTTTTCGCTGGCTTCGTTTGTAGGCCCAAACTCCACCAATGACGACAGCCAAAGGAGCACCGATAGCGAGTGCTACCTGCCATTTAGGCCAAGAATCTGCGGAGTTGGTGTCACTAACCACACTTTTACTGGCCGCAGCCATATTGGAAAAGATCGCACGTGACCAGTTTCAGTTTGTAGATCAAGGTCTTAAAGACGCTTGAAATTATTTCATCATTCCAGTGAGTGTAATCCGTTTTTTGGTTCGAATCTCAGCGACGGTAGTTTTTTATTTTTTTTTTTTATTTTTAATTATTTTAATTCTTTATATAATTCATCAATATGTAATAGCTTCATCTGCACAATTACAAATAAAATACCATTAATTTGATTTTTTTTGATAAAACAAATAATTATTTCTTGAAAAAAAAATCGAAACAGTGAATATTACATTCACAATTTGAGAAAAAAATCACTGTCAGCAACAGCAGCAATATATGCTGGTTACAAAATATATAAAAATTTTGATATACATGAATATCATACCACTACTATGACTTTGTGTGCGACCAAACTGCGTACGTGGTATATATATACATTGTAGATATTTGCCAAATAGTAGTACAATACAATGTACTTTGTATATATGTAGTCTGAGATATAGTCGATACTATGTATCTACAGCTGTATGTCTCTGCTGTAGTGTTTTTTACTTTCAATTCTTACAACATCAGAACCCAAATGTTCATTGTTTAATTTTAGAAATAATAATCATTTCTAGAATGAGGAAATGTTTATCATATTATTTATATGTGGATAGGCATACGTGTATATATCGTCAATGGGCACTATCCGTCTATCAAAATAGAATAATAATTTGAGCCTCTAATATAAATCGCGCTATAAGAAAAAAGGAAAAATATCACTAGATCACCGCCATCATCACCAAAACCATTTTTATTGTAACAGTTCTCGACACGTAGTTCCACGTGTATATTTTTTTGTATATAACCCAAAGTTTATTGACTATTTTGCATTGTACTTTGTCATTATTTGGTTAACATGTACTTAAAATTAATCAATTAATCAATATAAAATCTGCATGTATACAGTATGGGCCCAGAGGATTGTAGATAGCCCTGAACCAGAATAAATCCGATCTGACATCATGAAAAAGAAAAAAGCTTTATTAGCGCACTCCATACTTTATTTTATCCAATAACATCACCATACTATATCTTATGGTACAACGCGTATACGTAGGTCGGCAACGCGAGATCGCGACAACTCGATTTGTTTGTTTGTTTGATTAATTAACGTCCTATTAACAGTCAGCTCTGGTCATGTAAGGACGGCCTCCCATGTATGCGGTGTGTTGCGTGTATGTTGTGCGAGGTGCGTGTTTTGGGAGACTGCGGTATATTCATGTAGTGTCTTCTTGTATAGTGGAACTGTTGCCCTTTTTATAGTGCTATATCACTGAAGCATGCCGCCGAAGACACCAAGCAACACACCCCACCCGGTCACATTATACTGACAACGGGCCAACCAGTCGTTCCACTCCCTGTATGCTGAGCGCTAAGCAGGAGTAGAAACTACCACTTTTAAAGACTTTGGTGTGTCTCGGCTAGGGGACAGAACCCAGAGCCTTCCTCACAGGGGCGAACGCTCAACTCAAGGCCAAAAGTGAGGCGGTGCCAAGGGAGGCATTAGGAAAGATAAAGTCAGTTAGGAAGAAGAGAAAAGATAAGATCCTAAATTTAGTCGCCTTTTACGATCATGCAATAGGGGCAGCAGGTACAATTCTTATGCCCTACCTGCAGGGCAGCGACAACTCGATGGCGACATCGATCTTGACAATGCGACGACTCGACGACAACAGAACTATATTATCGCCGCGATCTCGTGTTGTCGACCTTATAAGTTGATAGGGCAAGATTTCTATATTACTATATTGTATATGGTACCACGTACCTTACCACAATACAAGTTTAGTAAACATGAGAATATGTCTGATATAATTCACAACAGTTTCCATATCTAAAGATCAATCTGTTTACATGGTAAAGTGCATGACTTGATCTCTTCAGAAATAGGATAGTAAATTATTCATAAGTCATTGTTCATGTTAAATATACAGATAGGTACACTTAATGCAGTGTAAGGAAAATGGACATTGTGACTGATGCATTATGTAGATCAACATGCATGTATTTCAATCTTATTAATCCAAGAATCCATATCATATAACTTTTACAAAATATCTGGATATTTGATGAGGTTGATACATACATGTATAAAGACATATATAAATATACAAGAGATCCCAGAAGGGTCTTGACGCCAATCAAATTTGTATCTGAAAATAGAAAGAGGGGTATTTTCTCTGCGTTTCTCTTCTTTTCCCTCTCCCTTACAAATATTGAATACACACAGGGCAACTTCAAGTTTTCTCATATCAAGTTCCTTAGCAGAAGCAAGCACTTCAATTGTCATTAATATGGTCACTGTCTGTCATGTTGTGTTTGGATTTTCCCCCAAAATAGATATACTGAACTCAGTACCAAGCAATACTCTACAAGTTTAATTTGAGGAAGTTAGACCTTTCAGTACTTTCTGCAAAGTGACAAAATCTTAAATGGTTGTATATCAGCTGTGCTGTTTCCTTTTTCGTATATAATGCACTTGCCAATATCACAAAGAGAAACTAACTCATAGAATTTGAGACAGATTCCTTGAGTACTTTTTGAAAACGATGACAAACTTCAGTTATTAAAATCCAAGATGACTACTTTTCGGCCATCTTGTTAACGGAGCGATCTCAAAATGCATAACCAAGGTATTTAGAGGAACATATAGATAAAATTTTGAGAAATATCCTTTCTGTTATGTCTGAAAAATAGCGGTAACAAGAATTATCAACGGAATGACGGACCACTGACAAAATGCTAATTGAATGCTGATGGCGAGCTAAATATGTAGATCTATGTATAATGTACAGTGTATATAATTGGAATCAAAGAAATGCATGAAAGCTTCATACACAATGTGTGTACATGTGCATGTATGTAGGAGACTTTAACATCCGGAGAACAAGAGTGACAAGGAAACGGAGTAAATATCAGGAAGCTACCGGATGCTTGGCGCAAATACACTATCACTATAAGGTATTTAAACGGTTGTATATTCCATAGGGCATATACTAAACAAGACATTGCGTGATGGCTTTAGTAGTTTTATTAATGTTTGAAGCATTATCATTTGTTTAATCTGAAAGTGAATATCATGGATACCAGAATGGTATTCAATATTCGAGGATCGAAATTCGAGACTTTGAAATCGACTTTATCGAAGTCCCCGGGAAAACTTCTAAAAGAACTTGAAACGGGGAGCGAGCATTATGACCCTGTCAAACGGGAGTACTTTTTTGACAGAGATCCAGAAATCTTTAACAGCGTCCTAAACATGTGTAACACCGGATTACTGCATATCCCGAAACACATTTGTGCCCGACTATTCCGATCCGAGATGATGTTTTGGGGAGTACCAAGTACAAAAATCTCAACATGTTGTTGGGCGACATTTTTCCAAGAGGATGAAGAGGCGGAAGTGATTGAGCACCTCCAGGAAACCAATAAACAGATAAACGAAATGTCTCAAGCCCTGAAAAAGGACAGCTTACGATACAAATTTTGGATAACAATAGAAAACCCAGAATCATCTCTGATAGCCAAGGTAGAGTTCTGTTGTGCTATTTGCAATTGCAATATAAGGAAATGACTTTTCTTTAAATGTGTCTTAAGGCTTGATGTGGCTTTGCTTGGTTCCATAGTCTCTTGAGGTTCATGTCGATGTAGTTGAAAGATGAAGGAGTCCAATATTTAGTGGACGTTTTATTCTGCTGTACTTACATCAAATACATAGAGTGGTTATACATATAGTTGCATATCAGTACAATTTACACTGACAGACATTATGGACCCAATGGGCCCACACACACAAGTGTGCGTCCCAGTATGTCTTACTACTCTGTATAATCAGACCTTAAATACATGTACAAATGACAGGTATTACATTAAGTACAACATAACCTTATGACAGTGACAGCTAGGAAGCTATATTAGACTTCTCTTCTTGCTAACTAAGTTTCTTTTTCCTAACGTCTCCTTTGACATCGCCTCATTTTTAGCCTTCTGTTGAGCGCTCGCTCATGTGAGGTAGGCTCATGGTTCCGTTCCCTGGCCGAGACACACAAAAGTCGTAAAAGCGGTAGTTTCTGCTTCTGCTTGGCGTTCACCATACAGGGAGTAGGACGACTGGTTCGCTCGTTGTCGGTATAATCTGTTGTTTGGTGTCTTTGGCAACATGATTTTGTGATATAGCACTATAAAAGGGGCAAGAGTTCCACTATAAAAGAAGACACAATACGAATATACCACAGCCTCCCAAAAACAGGCACTGTGCACTACAGACACGCTACACACCACATACATTGCAGGCCGTCTATACACGACCTTGGCTGTTAGTAGGGCGTTAGTTATTCAAACAATTCTGTAGACATTGTTTCTCTATATAGAGAGAGTACAGAGAGATTGTCTATCGCCTGTGAACTGGGTAAGCCTGCCAAAACACACTCTTAAACGACGAATTATATTTACAGGCCATTTCAGAAAACCACAATTATGATTAAGAGACCACGAAAAAGACACAAAACTAACCAATGTTGCATTTTTTATTGTAGGTGTGGTTCACTTTCTACATGGCCGTAGTAGTGCTTAGCAGCATCACTCTTTGTCTGTGGACCATGGGCACATTTCGTGAAGAGCACTATTTATCCGTATACCCACCGGAAACGTTCGCCGAGTTCGAAAACTCCTCGGAAAAATGGATGCGCCTGATGTTGACCGATCCAATATTGCCCGTACTTATCATAGACGCTATTTGTATGGTGATATTTACACTTGAATGTGCCATCCATTTTGCTCTTAGCCCCCGGAAGAGACTTTTCATTAGACGGCCGATCAACATTCTGACCGTTATCGTAATTGTTGTCATGTGGATAGGATTTGTGATGGAGTTCACCAAGGAAAAAATGGCCGGCAGTCCATCAACACGCCACTTCTTCTTCCTGTGTAAGGCTTTGACAATGGGGAGACTGCTGTTATTTATAAGGCTAGGAAACCTTTTCCGGGCGTTGCGTGTGCTGGTCAAGAGTATCCGGGCAAGCCTTTTTGAGCTGTTGCTCATGATCCTAACGTTTGCGGTCGCTGCTTTGATATTCGGAAACATGATGTTTTTCGTGCAGTTAGAAGAAGTGGATGGCAAAGACAACCTTTTTATTTGGATGTGGTGGGCAATAATTACCATGACAACGGTTGGATACGGTGACTATTTTCCCACTACGTTACTTGGTTACGTTGTCGGAGTGTTCTGTGCTATGTGTGGAGTAGTCATACTGTCGATGCCTATAGCAGTCATATCGTCCAATTTTTCTGCGTATTATTCACTCAGTAGGGACAAAGGAAGAATGGCCAAAATGCGCAAGCGGGAAATGAAAAGTATGAAAGAAATCACAAACCAAAAGAACACTAAACTTGAAATGAAAGAGGATTCCAGCTGACAACTCTTCTACAATGGATAAAGAACATTCGGGTGTCTAGCACGATGCGTAATTGAGAGTTTGATACATTTTGGCTTATTTTTATTTCTAACATTGTTGATATAATATCAGACTGAGTGCGACTGTAATGGACATGTACATGTCATGCTCTTTAGCCACATCGATAAACAACGTAATACAATATGTTGTATTCATGTGTAAACATCAATTATTACGTCATAATGGTGAGGAAGAACGTTTATCTGAAATTACGTCACATTTAAATCCATCGGATTCGCAAAAGAGCAGAAAACTCGGATCATAAAAGAACAAAAATAGATACAATGTAACTCCATTTTACTTCTTTTCGTTCCGTTCCTTTCCATTTGTTTCGTCTCGCTATTTCATTTTTATTTTTCATTCAGTATTACAAGGCTCTCTATTTGGTCCGTGCCTTTTGGGACCCCCATGTCATAAGGTCCTGTCTTTATTATTGTGACGGCGTATCACAAGGCTCTCTCCTTGATATGTGTTTCTTGGGATACCATTTCACAAATCTATCATTATTATTCTGAAGGCGTACAGCAAGATTTTGTCCTTGGTCAGTGCACATATAATTGTTTAACTCTGCTCTCGTTAATATTGTAGCTAACTTAAGAATAAAGGGTTAAATCTTACACATTGGTTATTTCTATTTTTTAACGTTATTTTATTTCATTTTTTTGACACTTGCTCCAGCAAATGATATAATTTTCAGATGCAAAATTATAGAAAACATATCAAACTGCCTAGCCTTAAAAGATTTACGAGGCACTATTAACAAATTCGAACTATTTGAAATATATAAAGGCTAATAGAGAGAGATATCGGAGTGGACCACAGATGCACATGTCTACTTCATTTGAAAATGGGGCGTATGCAGTAGTTTCGTTGAAATAGTATCACATAATACAAACTACATTTTTTTACCTTAATAACAAGCGACTTATAATAACAGTTCATATCAAATATATATCTATACGATAGCCCAGTATAGGTAGATAAACTTAAAATGGGATAATTTAAATACAACTCTCCTTAACTTATCATCAAAACGGTACACGACCTGTTGTTATCTTAAAACTAAATTTTGTTTCTTCACGGAAAGGTCATTTTTTTCTAGGTAAAGATATAATTTACAGTTCAGCAGTTAAGATAACAAATTGTCATACAGGTATATAGTATACAAGATTACAAACTAAGACCCAAAAGTAATTATATACATTTGAGTGAGACATGGGAAGGCATATATGTTATGTATGGTTGGGTGTTGGCTGTTTTCTTATTGCGTTAAGCTTGACATCTCAAGGAATTGCAATAGGTTCCAGAAAATGGATGCAGCTCGCCTCTTGTGATAGCATGGGGATGTTTTTTCAGCAAATGCCGATGTAAAATTGAGAAAAAAATATATAACGGAACTTATCTGAGCAAGGATTCGAAAGATTGTAGGAACATCAAGGGTTTTGAAAGGAGTATGTGTGGTACATGCAAACAGCTACGTAAGTATAGTTAGGGTACATGTCTCGTGACCAGAGTCTGGCACGGGGTGACTTACAATGGATTTTCATTAAGAATTTAGTAAGAAATCATCAAAATCTATACGTATTCAGGGCAATCATACATAGCCACGAGTACATGTAACATGTTTATTTATTTTATAGATTTTATTCTTCATGCATAACATTAATTGAATTCCCACTATTTCAATTTATATACGCTTTAGGAATCATACAACTTTTCATTGGCGAATGCGTGTATTTTTATTAGAACATTTAATGTAAAACTTCGTAATTACATGTATATGTATGATGGCATTTTAATTTAGGTTAGTTTTTCGACTCATTACATAGCTCATTTTTAAGGAAGTGTAATTCTATACTGCAAGCGGAAAATTCAGGTACAACGTACAGGGACATTACGTATACATATATTTCCAACCAACAGTCGATACTGTATTTGACCGTTGGTCGAAAATCGGTGCCAAGTCCCTTTTATGCACTTAAATAAAAGCCATTTACATAAGAGTGATTTGTCTCTGATTCTTTTAACTTAACGTTTAAGGAAACAGTTCATAGGTAGTGAACCTTGTGATGGTTTGGTAAAATTAAAACTTTGCGTTGTATGAAAGTTTAAGACTCTGCTTAAACTAGTGGTTTTTGTATGCCTATATATCACTTCTTAGGTGGACTTCAACGTAACTTAATTGATATAAAGTGTCTATGCATTCGTCCTAACCTTAGGTATCACTGTTGACTCGTAGATTGTTACATGTATGTTGTTTGTAAATGTTGGCATTTTTTGTCGCAACCCCACATTTTTTTCGCATAGTTTAGAAAAAGTTACAAACAACACAACAATCTATGAGTCAACAGTAATACCTAAGATTATAGACGGAGGCACATACACTTTATATCTACTCAGTTATGTTCAAGTACACCTAAGTGATACATTGTATATAGGCATACAAATATCACTAGTTTAAACCTTAAGAAAATGCTCTAATATTTAATTATGTTTTAATGTAAGTTTTCGTTTATTTGAAATAAAATGTGATTAAATGTATTTTTTTTCTTTTTGTTCCTCAGAAAGTGAGCTTTTATTGCAGTTGTTCGGGTTTTCAGCCGTCGGAGCATTAGCTACTCTCGTCAGTGTTCTAGTCTGCATTGTCAGATATGCCCAAGCTCACGATCCAGACGAGAGGATGAGGAGTCTACAGTTTTGGTCCTGTGTTGTTTCGGTGCCATATCTAGTAACCGGTAAGTCATAGGTATGTTTTCACTGTGGTGGTATATAAGCTGTCTTTTCAACATGATTCTTACAACAACTTTGATTTGGTGTGTGTTTCTAGCCTTCTTATTTCTTCTTGACTTCAGGAGGGGTTAGCCTGGCAGACTGTGCTGTACTTATAAAAAAAGTAAATACAATAGCTGAAGTCTCTTTTGGTTGGCCCTTATACCTGTATATATCATCAGGAATCGGAGTTATTATACAGGTCAGTAAATTCTGTCCATATCCAATTAAAATTAGACTCCACAACATATACACTGTTTTACGTTACGATCAAATACAATGTACCATTGTATTGGAGCGTAACGTAGAGCATCGTAGTGGAGTGGAACTACACGCCTAATTTTGATTAGATTAATGCTATCCACGCCATGATATAGGGATCTGAGAATTAGTTACAGATTATATAATTATGGACCCAACAGAGTGCCTTAAGACCATTTGTAGACGTTTTAGGGGTATAGATAAAAAAAATATGTACATAGTACTATATGTACGTCTTAGGGTACTCTAATTCTCAGATCACTGTGCGTCATGACACTACCTTTACTTTAAATATGAAGTTATTTTAGTATATATTTCTCTCCGGGTCTTTCTTTGGGTGATAAATAATTTAAACAAAGATTTTTTTATAATATTAATAGAACTTGGTGGCGATTGGGAAGTTGTAATCCCATGTGCATGATGTTAATAAATCGTTTCATTTTACAATTAGTTGAGAGATAAAAGACAATTTGTTTTTCAATTGATAAAAGGGATACCAAAAGCTGTTACGCATAATGAAAAATAAAAAAGAAGTTTGCAAGTATGTAGTGGGAATATATGCTTTTTTATGTTTGATACAAGAAGCACATATACGTACATATTCTTCTGATATGCACTTTTGAAATACCGTATTCAACCCAATTAGTGCCCAGTACGGTTAAAAAATGACAAATGAAGGGACGCTTAATAGGACCGAATTTGGGCTAACATTTAACAAAATTATTACACAGAGTAAGCATGTATCGTAGAGAATCGTAGTGGAGCGGAATTACCAGTCATATTTTAATTAGATTGACATAAGTGAAATTTTTGAAAGGCCTCAAAAAGGGGCGGTCCGGTTTTTAATGCAAGTAACTACCTTTTCATTTACTCCATTTCCTAAAATCTTTCAAATTCTGTATTCCGTCTTTGCATATTACATAGTTATCTCCCTTGCGAGTAGGTAGCCATTGTGACATCATAATTTCATAAGCGAAATTCACGTCATTTTCTCCGAAAAAAATGACGTCACATATTTACTCGTGATGACAGATAACTCTGTAATGTGCAAATGCAGAATAATCTTCGCCTTAGTTTATAATCAGCAAAAATACTGCATGATGCATATAACATAATTGATAGGTGTAATTTTAGTATCTAAGCACCAAATAGTCTTTATGTTTTGTGTTTTATTCAAAATTAGGTCACAATGGTCTACTTTTCAAAATTATATTAATTTATTCTTTTTTATTTATTTCCAACACATCAATAAAAAATAATATTCAAAAACAAAATTTGGTTTGATCCCAGAGGGATCTTGGCGCCCACCAAAGAATGATTTATGTCTGACAATGGAAAGAGGATCTTTTCCCTGCTTTTCAAACTTTTTCAAACACACTACATATAAAATTTGAGACAGATCGCTATAGTACTTTCTAAGAAAAAGTGGTAACAAACTTCAACAATGAAATCTAAGATGGCGGCCGGTTGGCCATCTTTTTTACCGATCAGTCCCAAAAAGCATTATGGAGCAGTCCTTAAATGCAATATGCACAACTAGGGTTCTAGGGGAACCTACATATGAAATTTGAGAAAGATCCCTTCAGTACTTTTTGAGAAATAGCGGTAACAAACTTAAACTATCAAAATCCAAGATGGCCGCCTGTCGGCCATTTTGTTCACCGATCGGTCCCAAAATGCAACATACACAACTAGGGCCCTAGGGAACCTATATATGAAATTTGAGAAAGATCTCTTCAGTACTTTTTGAGAAATAGCAGTAACAAACTTAAACTATCAAAATCCAAGATGGCCGCCTGTCGGCCATCTTGTTCACCGATCGGTCCCAAAATGCAATATGCACAACTAGAGTCCTAGGTGAACCTACATATGAAATTTGAGAAAGATCCCTTCAGTTCTTTTTGAGAAATAGCTGTAACAAACTTTAACTATCAAAATCCAAGATGGCCGCCTGTCGGCCATCTTGTTGACTGATCGGTCCCAAAATGCAATATGCACAACTAGGGTCCTAGGTGAACCTACATATGAAATTTGAGAAAGATCCCTTCAGTTCTTTTTGAGAAATAGCGGTAACAAACTTTTAACTATCAAAATCCAAGATGGCCGCCTGTCGGCCATCTTGTTGACTGATCGGTCCCAAAATGCAATATGCACAACTAGGGTCCTGGGGGAACCTGTATATGAAATTTGAGAAAGATCCCTTCAGCACTTTTTGAGAAATAGCGGTAACAACCTTTAACTATCAAAATCCAAGATGGCCGCCTGTCGGCCATCTTGTTGACCGATTGGTCCCGAAATGCAATATGCACAACTAGGGTCCTAGGGGAACCTACATATGAAATTGAAAGATCCTTCACATTTTGAGAAAGAGCGGTAACAAACCTTCAGCAAGACATCTTGTTTTTGCAATATGAACTATAGGGGAACCTACATATGAAATTTGAGGTAATCCCTTCAGTACTTTTGAGAAATACGGTAACAAGAATTGTTAACGGACGGACGGACGGACGGACGGAGGACGGACGGACGGACGGACGACGGACCACGGACGAAAGGCGATTTGAATAGCCAACACATCAATAAAAAATAATATTCAAAAACAAAATTTGGTTTCATCAAAATTGGACCAAATATTACCTCCTGTATAACCCACTTGAAAGGGGCTCCGATCTTAATTTCATTCATTCTTGAATTGCTTTTGATTGCTTTTTACCAGGTTGTCTTTCTCTGGACTGTTACGATTCGACGGATTTGTATGCAAAAACGAAACCTTTCTAAGCAAAGCATTGGATGTTCAGCATCATGTAGAAAGCTTTTGGTATACATGAGATGGAGAAAACGTGCTGGTGATAATGGATGCAGCGATCCGTCAAGCCGCGACGTAGATATAGAACACTCCGATGAACAACCGAATCATTTGGCAGAAACAGCTTCATTGGGAAGCCCACAGTTACAAAGAAAACCACCAAGGAAGAAACGTACCGTACATGCCCAGTCTGATACGGAGCTTAAACACGTCGGACCCCAAACTCCGGGAGTTTTCTCAGTATCAGATAAGGTGAGAGGAGCACAAGTTCCAGTCACTGATGATACAAATACCCAAGGTATTAGGGGAGCTCAATTGGCTGTTCCAGGAGTTAAAATGACTGTTCCAGGAGCTCAAGTGGCTGTTCCAGGGGGTGTTCAAATCAGGTTTTTAGTTAAGTAAATTACTTTACGTTAATATGCACGTACATACTTTAATGAAAAGTTTTGAGCCAATACAATGTATGGGTCAAAGTAGCATTACAGTAAATTCTCTGGACTGTTGGATACATATATAAAGTGTGTGTTTGTTTACACGATATTACTTACATATACTTGATAGAGTTACAACTAAAAGAAAGCATTCAAACAATGTAGACAAGGAAAGCAATGTTAGAGCCAATGTTTAATGTGTATGTAAATGTTGCATTGATTGTACTATAATTAACATATGCTATTTCTGTAGTAGTGCACATTGCTATGGTTGTATTTGTTTCGTAAGAATGAGAAAAGAGACTGTCTCAACAATTTGGTAACTTTGATAGAAATAAAACTACACTATGATATAACATTCACTCAAAATGTGTGCTATATATTTCTACTATTGAAGAGATGCATAATATAATTAAGAACCACGGTATTTGCATGTATGTATAGATGCTATTTTTTCGGAATCAATCAGACCTTTAGTAATTTCGAATATGAATCCTATATGTTTCATTATAATTGACAGCAGCAATCAGTTGATGAAAATAAATCTGCTGTATTCCATATTTCTTGCATCTGATCGTTAGTAAAATATATTCATGTGTATGTTTGGTTGTTTGTTTACGTTTTAATTCCAGCACCATTCCTATGTGTTTGAAAACCGATTTTTAATGGCATCACAAACTAGTTTTTTTTCTTCGCATAGCCATATTAAATTCGTACATTAATTGTCATGAAATGACGACACAAAACATGGACGTGTCTATCTCTTCCCCGTTTTCATTATCATTTTAGGTTGCACACAATGTTTAATACAAATGTATTTCAGATTTGTTTTTTTTTAATTTATGTCGTACACACAAAGCTCAAACATCCAAATGAAGGATTATAAATGCTTCCAATTCGAACGTACTTTGTAATCCTTCGTCAAAAAGTCATCCTCGGTACTCCAGGAGTTCCGATCACTTACAATAGCTAACCCCCATTGACTATCTCACAATAAAACAGAACAGCACCGGTTATTTAGTCCTTTGATGTACATCAAAAGAGCCGTATAACGAAACGCTCCAAAGAAAATCTTTGCAGGCTTGTGAATGGTTCAGACTTTTCCAGTGAGCTGTCTTCAGTTTTACTATGAGACAGTCCAGGTGTGTAGAGATTGTAAGTGATTGGAACCGCTGGAGTATCGAGGATGTCAAATAGTAAGATATAATAATGTTAAATGCAATTCCAGTAATGCATCGGTATTTGCCTCATGAAAATATTTTCTGATATTTGTTTCAAATCAATAGTGTAATGATGCACAAAAGACACCCATATTAATCTATATTTTACTAACTATACAATTTATAAGAAAAACGATACATTTCAGAGTCATATATAACAAAATAATACATCAGTATCAGCACTGAACCTTTTCATTGTTTCACTTTTTTGTGTTATCAAATAAATACACATTTTAATTATTTAATCTAAAAATAGAGTAAACATTCTTATAAAAAGACCCCAATTTGGGCAAATGCTATAGTACAATAGAAAAAACATATTTCCGGCTCTATCACTTTTATATGTTAACCACTTGTAAAAAGTGTTTTACAAGACGACGTTTTGTCCACAGTAAGAAAATTATATCTTTCATCATACCCTGGTATAGAAAATATATACAAAATGGACATTTACATGATTTATTTATCGATAAATCGAACACGTCTATGAGAATTGACCCTGTAATAACTTTGTTATCCGACATTTTTTTCCAAAACCTTTGCGCAGAACTACTGCCGCACACTTGTACTAGAAACATGCGACACAGAAATCCTAAGGGATGTTACGGCGATATGTTTTACATTACCGCAGCATAACATTAAAATTAGTTTCAAACAGTGGTTCAAGAATTTGTAGAGTATGAAGGACACAGAGGATGGAAACTTTTTACCATTGGATTTATGAGGTATCATTTTAAAGTTAAAAGTTGATGTAGTGAGACAGGGTCATCGAACTTGATAAGGTTTGTTGAATGAAGTTTAATATGTACTTAAATTTAGCTTTTCTAAAAATCGTTCATCCCGAACATTAATGTTTTGATGCTGACAAGGTCATTCATGGTTAATCAAAAACAAATTTATCACCAAATAAACACAAAAGTTTATTGCATGTTTAAGTGCATAAATGTAACAAGAATAAAAAGAATGTCTGTTGTGACTTTCAAAGTTTTATAATACCTTAGTTTGTACTTTCCTGTTTTGATTTAGACGAAGAAGTGTGCGGCTATGGTGCTGCATGTATGTGCTGCTTTGGTGCGCCAAATTTGTGCTCCTTTGTGCGACAAGTGTGTGTGGCTATGGTGTTTCATGTGTGTGCAGCAAAGCTAATTAATTTTGCAAACGAATCCATGCATGGCAAAACTATTTCTGCAACTACTATGTGCGGCTTTGGTGTGGCAAGTGTGTGCAGTAGAGCTCATTTGCATACAAATTTATTATTTATTATTTATCTATTACTGCAATATTGGTGCAAATATGTGCCAGAGGTCTTATATTTTTGTAAGGGTATGTTTTGGTAGTTTGATTATCAAGAAAAATATAATCGATTCTGTCCCATACTACTACTAAGTATATATACAATAACACGTTTGTTTATGGTTTGGTGTTATGACAGATGAGGTTTATGATTGGTGGAATGAGTTTACATATTATTTTTGTGGTATATCAATGATTTTATGTTTTATGTAATATGACGAATAAGTTGATGTTTTGGTGGTATGACCAATGAATCTATATTTTGGTGGTAAGACCAGTGTAACCTTTTTTTGTGGTGGTTTGACACGGTATGAACTTATGGAATATTTATCTTCATCTTCACCAATCCACTCAGATGTTGACGCTGCCTCTTCGACAACTGACCGTTCAGGCTGATGAAACGTTGCTGTTCCTCCAAATGTTTAAGTTCATTTTGAGACTTAACGGACACCAAATCTGAGCTGTACAGATCCTGCTCACCCAGAGGTTTGGCATTTCTCTCCTCGTAGTGGTACAAGAGAATCACATCAGCTGGTAAAGAGTAATATATTATACAATATGTCATTGTTTTCTTTACTTGATGTACTTTTTCAACAGTTAATCATCAGGTTGTATATATGCGATTATAACGCAAGACATGAACATTGAATTCAAATTAAAGTTATTTGTATTTTGAAATAAGGTGCATAACGAACTAAATTAATAAAGATTCTTGTAAAATTGGGAATGATAAATTGATGGAAACTAAATCATTACAAGAATGCACATTGTTAAAGAACTCATATCTTTTCTGGCAATTAATTATATATAATCTCTTGTCACCTTTGTATTTAACTCAAATCAGTCAACGCAGGTGTAGAAGACTACTATTAATATTGAAATACTTCAGAGACAACAGAAAAGCAAGTTAAAACAAAACCCATAAATATTGAAACAAAGAAAATATAGATGGCAATATTCTGTATTACCACTTCAGATTTTTCATTGAATTCACATATTCAAATAAAGACTTAAGACAACCAGATGGTTGATAGAAACGGGTATATTCTGTTTTACACATGCTGAAAACAACTTTAAATCCAAAAGGGGAACGATGCACTTAAGAGGTAATTTATTTGGCCATGTGAAAAACCTACCATTCATTTTCCATAAAGCCATCACTGTCTTCCGCTTTAACTCTCCGATTTCCCTTTCAGGATTCTCAAGTATGATGTTACGAGCATTGAAGTCAACATGGACCAAAACAACCTTAAACAAAGTAGATATATGTAACAGTCACTTTAAAAAAAACAACATGAGAAGACAAAACGTAGCAGTCAGACTTACTGTACTGTTATAATTACAGAACCTTTGTTGAACCAATCTTAAGCCATTGAAGACAGCAAAACTATATTCTATTGTAATAATAACAATTCAAGATTAATAACATTTTATCGCATTTGTTCATGTAATAAAATATGAATCTGAAATTTTCTATGCATTCCTGGAAATTGCCCCTGCACGAATATATTGCTGAACAAATGCTTACCTTATGTAAACATCGATAAAATCTACGCTTACATTATACCTAGTACGTTTTGATGATGTCTTCATATATATGAATCATCGCTTTGACTAAAACATACCGGAATATACGTAAAATGCACAATAATGTGTACCTTTGAAGAGGGGACCTTCAGAATGTCCTCCTCTCTGTTGATGATACATTTTGTGACCTTGACCTTTCTGTCTAGGAATGACATGGACACTGCAAGATGTTTCGCATGTGCCGGATCTTTATTGAAGCTCAGGACACAAACAGAATTCTCTGTAGATTTTCTCGGGATTCCGTCCAAAATGGACCGAGGCCGGCCTTCAACTCCATTAACATGCGAGTTAGTCTGCACTGGCTAGAAAGAAAGTATCACAATTGTTCAGCCATTTTTAGAGAAATATCTGTAGCAAGAGTAGTCTCAATTTACTACAGTCTATAAACTAGAATTATAAATTGAATATCTGATGTACCATCAGGATAATATTATATCCAAGACTTAGGTCAGAAGAAGTCTGTATTTACTTAAACCCATCCTCGATAATACAGCGGTGCCGATCACTAATCTAGAGTCGTCTGTCCCCGATTCCACCTAACCTGTTTTTACTATCTGGAGTCGTCTGCCCCTGTGTCCCTCTGACATTTTCACTATTTAGAGTCGTCTGCCCCTGACTCCTACTAACTTTTTTCACTATCTAGAATCGTCTGCGTCTGACTCCCACTATCTTTTTCACTATCTAGAGTCGTCTGCCACTGACTCACTCCCTCTGACTTTATCACCATCTAGAATCGTCTGCGCCTGACTCCCACTAACTTTTTTTCACTATCTAGAGTCGTCTGCCCCCGACACCCTCTGACTTTTTTGACTATTTTGAGTCGTCTGCCCCTGACTCCCTCTGCCTTTTTCACTATCTAGAGTCGTCTGCGCCTGACTCCCTCTGACTTCTTCATTATCTAGAGTCGTCTGCCCTTGAATTCCTCTTGACTTTTTTTTGACTATCCTGAATCGTCTGCCCTGACTCCCACTAACTTTTTTTCACTATCTAGAGTCGTCTGCCCCTGACTCCCTCTGACTTTTTTGAGTATTTTGAGTCGTCTGCCCCTGACTCCCTCTGCCTTTTTCACTATCTAGAGTCGTCTGCGCCTGACTCCCTCTGACTTCTTCATTATCTAGAGTCGTCTGCCCTTGAATTCCTCTGACTTTTTTTACTATCCTGAATCGTCTGCGCCTGACTCCCACTAACTTTTTTTCACTATCTAGAGTCGTCTGCCCCGGACTCCCTCTGACTTGTTCATTATTTTGAGTCGTCTGCCCCTGACTCCACCTAACTTTTGTCACTATTTAGAGTCGTCTGCCCCTGACTCCCTCCGACCTTTTCACTATTTTGAGTCGTCTGCCCCTGACTCCCTCATACTTTTATTTCACTATCTAGAGTCGTCTGCCTCTGACTCCCTCTGACTTTTTCACTATTATGAGTCGTCTGCCCCTGACTTCCTCTAAATTCTGACTCTCACTAACTTTTTTCACTATCTAGAGTCGTCTGCCCTGACTCCTTCTGACTTTTTCACCATCTAGAGTCGTCTGCCCCTGACTCCCTCTAACTTTTTTTCACTATCTAGAGTCGTCTGTCCCCGACTCCCTCTGACTTTTTTACTATTATGAGTCGTCTGCCCCTGACTCCCTCTAAATTCTGACTCCCACTAACTTTTTTCACCATCTAGAGTCGTCTGCCCCTGACTCCCTCTGACTTTTTCACTATTTTGAGTCGTCTGCCCCTGACTCCCTCTGACTTTTTCACTATTTTGAGTCGTCTGCCCCTGACTCCCTCTAACTTTTTCCACTTCCTTGTTTCACTACCTAGAATTCTCTATCCCTGACCTCCACTTACCTGTACCGCTGTTGTGGGTTGTCTGTCACTAAATGACATTTTAAATCTGCACGCCCATATCAGGAGAAAGAGTTCGCCTAGAGCTAGACAGACACTTAAGTACTTCCAAATATCTGTAAAGGATATAATATATAATTGATTTATATTAATCAAGTAAAGCGACTACGGAAACAGAATCAACTAATTTTGAGTAAGCAATGTTACAAATGGGATGTAAATAAATGTTTACCTTCACCAACATGTTTCAGGAGAGCCTGATTCATGTCTGCCTGGACATTGTTGGTCTGCTCGGACTGATGGTATAGCTGACCTTTGACATCTGTCACAGTGGAACTTAAGTTTTTCACTGAAAAGCCAGTATCATTGATTTGTTTGGTATGATTCTTCAGCATTTCATTAAAACCTGTTGCATTGCTTTGCAAATAGGTCACATCATTTACCAAACACGAGAAATTCTCAGTTAATTTTGTATATTTAGAATTGAGGTCAGTCATGTTACACGAGCACACAGGAACCGAATTGCAGTGTTCCATGACAATAGTGACTTGAGTGAGATTCGGAGGTCTTGTCGAGTTCAGAACCTCGTATTGTATGTAATCCTTCACTAGCGGCCATACTATGCTCCACCCAACTACATATAAAAAAGTCAATCTGAAAATTAAAAAAAAAGAATTCCATAATTGAGTATCATCAATGTATCAAACGTAATTATGCCATGTCACCTCTGTATATGAATCTGGTCGGACAAATTACAGAGTCTGACACAGACCAAGGGGGTTGAACATATTTAGTACATCACGTGACAGAATACTGGATTCTAATTGGCTACACACATGGGTACTTTTTGCAATAGTGCCCGGGCAAGCGGGCACTATTGAAGTGGCGCGAAATTGAACGTGAATGTATTGTGACGTCACCATAACATGACGTCATTATAACGTTGCGCTTCGACCAAGACGTCAAGATGGCGGACAGGCTGTTGTGTGCGGGGATGGAAGCAAATGTTTCTTTTCTACAGAAGACAGTTCACTTATGTTCTATATTGTTCTACTTTTAATTTTCATGAAGCTGAATCCCGTTTTAATAGAATCCCATATTTCTGCGGCAATTCATATGTTGTACTTTTAATGAAACAACGTGGTGTGGAAATGAAGATAGCGTTGCGAGGTAGGCTATCTCTTGACGTGCTTCTATTACGATGACATGAAAAACAGTCTCATGTCTGGGTGATGTACTAAACCCATTATGGCCTGGTTGAGAGGGCACTATTGCCTCATAGTATTGTCTCATGATGGGATAGTGCCCTCGCCTTCGGCTCGGGCACTATTCCATCCCTCAGCAATACTATGAGGCAATAGTGCCCTCTCAACCAGGCCATAATAGATAATTAGTTCATCACGTGACAGAACACTGGATTCTGATTGGCTACACACATGGGTACTATTTGCAATAGTGCCCGGGCAAGCGGGCACTATTGAAGTGGCGCGAAATTGAACGTGAATGTATTGTGACGTCACCATTACATGACGTCATTATAACGTTGCGCTTCGACCAAGACGTCAAGATGGCGGACAGGCTGTTGTGTGCGGGGATGGAAGCAAATGTTGCTTTTCTACAGAAGACAGTTCACTTATGTTCTATATTGATCTACTTTTAATTTTCATGAAGCTGAATCCCGTTTTTATAGAATCCCATATTTCTGCGACAATTCATGTGTTGTACTGTTAATGTAACAACGAGGTGTGGAAATGAAGATAGCGTTGCGAGGTATCGCTTGACGTGCTTCTATTACGATGACATGAAAAACGGTCTCATGTCAGGGTGATGTACTTAACCCATTATGACCTGGTTGAGAGGGCACTATTGCCTCATAGTATTGTCTCATGATGGGATAGTGCCCGAGCCAAATCCCTCGACAATACTATGAGGCAATAGTGCCTCTCAACCAGGCCATAATAGATAAGTATATCGCGGCCTTTACAGTAATTGGCCGAAATAAATATCAACCGAGGACGAAAGCCGAGGTCATTATTTCATATTCTACTAAGGGGGTATAACACCATATGATCCGAATATACAAAAAACCTTATTTTTTTATATCAGATATGTAGTTTTTTTGCCAAATATAAAAATATTCTCTGGTGTTAATGCATGATAATTACAAGAAACGCGTCGGCCATAGAACGCCACCCTGAAGAACGCAACGTTGTTTGAGCAATGAAATTCAAAAAGAAATATTAACTCGATGTTTCTAAAAATGGAAACACCAAGTCGATATACTTTATACCAGACACAATGTGACTATGTATTAGCCAATGAGAATAGTTGAAAAACAAAACATATCTTACACTGTATATGTACATTGTACATAACCTTTCAATATAGCTACACCAGGGACATGAAGACCATTTGTTACATGTTAGTCCGCTAAAACTGACCATAATCGCAGGCTCAAAATTCTGACTGATCGCCTGTTTATAGTCAGCTACCTACTGCTCTTGAAAGGCCGGGGATTGTAATACAAATCTGGCGACAGCAATTATTGGAATTCTACATGTTGGTTTGGGGTCAAATATGCCTTTACAGTTAAAAGAAAACGTTTGGCACTCGCTTTTATGCATGCCACATCCCAACGAATCACATTAACGATGCTATGTCCCTAGTTATATTAGAGACGTTAAAGAATCAGTGTTTCGGGAGTCATCTTTGAAGACCAAAAGTTAACAGGCGATCAGTCAGAATTTTGAGCCTACGATTATGGTCGGTTTTAGCGGACTAGTTACAAGGATACCCTTTTACAGCTTCTAAATCTTATTTAATGTGTTACTTTGTTAACATATTAGAACAGAATAACTCATAAGTCAACATTTCATACTACCTAAACAAGAGATCCCAGAGGGATCTTGGCGCCCACCAAAGAATGATCTATGTCCGACAATGGAAAGAGGGCCCCCGCTTTTTTCTCTGCTTTTCCAACTTTGGCTACACTCAACAAATAAAGACATATCGCTTCAGTACTTTCTGAGAAATAGCGGTAACAAAAATCAACTATCAAAATTCAAGATGACAGGCTGTCGGCCATCTTATTCACCAAAGGATCCCAAAATGCAACATGCACAACTATAGCTGCAATATTGTACATGTAGTTCAAAAGACGTTTAGACAAACAAGAGGCCCAAAGGGCCTTAACGGTCATCTGACTACCTTGGCAGATGACCTAAAAATGGTGAAAGGTATAGTAAGGCGCGATTCGTTCTAGCATAACTACGGCCCTAGGAAAACCTGCACATGAAATTTGAGACAGATCTCTTTAGTACTTTCTAAGAAATACCGGTAACAAACATTAACTATCAAAATTCAAAATGGCGGCCAATCGGCCATCTTGTTGATCGATCGGTTCCAAAATATAATATGCACACCTTTGGCCCTAGGAGGACCTGCAAGTGAAATTTGAAACAAGAATTGATAACGGACGGATGGGCGGACCATGGACGACGGACGAAAGGCGACCTAAATAGCCCACCATCTGCTGATGGTGAGCTTGAAATTGCAATTCTGACATTTATAACCAAATACATGTACAATGTACGTCCAATGTGATGCACTGTTTTCTACATCTGGTGGGATGGATTCACATCAGCTCTTTCTATAGTTCTAGTAAAACACCACAGTTTTGCTATACTTTTTTTTCTTTAATTTAAAAAAATAAATTAAAAAGAAAAACAGAAAACTTACATTATAGAGCTTAACTGCATTATCCGGCGGTACTTTCTGATGGCCGTCAGGAATTATGATTGGCAAGTTCTTTTCAGGAATTGATAGCCACCTTAGATTTCAAACGCATCCAGCAGTCTACAGGGCTTAAACATTTTCACTCTGACCTTTTGACCTCTTGTTGTGTTGTACAAACTTTAAAAATCCGACGTAGACCTGTAAATATATGGATAGGAATGGAGTTCATGTTCTCTTAACCTTGCATCCCCTACAAAATGTGAAAGTATTATAATATTGATCTTGATTGGCAATGAATTATCCACGTCTATTTCTTCATTCGTGCATATTTGTATATATGTACATGCATAATGTACAGAACAACTCGATCTCTATAGCTAACCCAGTGTCTTGATCCTTGAACAGGAATGCGTTCTAATTTGATAATATGTCGTAGGTCAGAGGAGAAATATCAATGGTATGTTGCGATTATCACTGGATCTTACAGTTTAGCGTACGTATCTAAGTATACAGATTACTTCAAGTAATCCTTTTCCTTTTCTTTTTTTTAGTGGTAGAGGATCAGAATTTATCTTATTTTCATGGATAATAAGGAGAAAACAAAATTGTATCATTATGTGACAAAAATCATCTGTGATTTACCGTAGTAGGGGTGCGTGAAATACGACGTCGTCGGTAGCCGGTAGGTATGTTAAAAGTATCGTTCTTGTCATCAGCTAAGTATGAATATACAATGTAGGGACTTAAAGCGCAGTATTGGATAAAAGTGGATTGTGATCAATTTGCCTTTCTTTTCTTTCTGTATTTTACAATGCCCGATTTTGTTAATTGCGAGAAAAAAACCGATACCTCTAGGATATTTACATGTATGTAGCATTGTTATTTCCGCGCATTAATATTTGTTTCCAAAGGCGCACTAATGAATGTAAAAGGTCGGGATCAAGTTAGAAAAAGTTCTGTCAGATATGGATCAAATTCACGTGAATCGCTTTGACGGATAGAGCGCAAGTTTATCCGGCAGTATATAGTTATCGGCCTGCATGTGCGGCAGTTTCACAATGAAATGTACAATAATTGTTTTTTTTTTTTTATTAGATTTATTGTCGTTATGGTCAATGTGTTGCAGTGTGAAAATCTGTATAATTTAAGAGGCTGTTGTGTAACAGTGGCATAGGAAGATGAAACGTAATGGGGGAGGGGGAGGGGGGTGCAAAGGTCCTGAATATTCTGTAACCCCCCTGCCCCCGCGCGAGATACCTGCATTTAGAAATGCTAATTATGAATATCGTCAGACCATTATGCCACCCTGCTCGATCTGAATATACCGGATTCACACCAGTGGCACATTGTTGTGTAACTCAAAATTTTAATGACTTAATTGTCTTGCTAAGACATATAAACAAATTAATCTTTTAAGAGACATTTTTTGAAATAGTATAATCCCTTGATGGACATTTTTATTCTAGTTCGTGAATTTACGTTAGTAAAGGTTCGAACGTTACGGAAATTTCTCTTAAATGAAGTACGAAAAATGTGTTGGAAGACTTTTTTTCTTTCAAATGTGCATTTTAAGAACATTTCACTTTGCCAATTGAAGGTGGGGGGGGGGGTTAACCCAAAACTTTGAAAACTGAAGTAATTACATTTTATTTACATTTAGAAATGAAATTAGTGTATAGAATGTACAATGTAACTTAAAAGTATATACATGTATACAGTTTAAACTCCAATTAAGAAAGTCAATGCTATTATATCCATACAAATGTATATTCAGACATTTATAAATACAGTATCAGAAGATGATGTAAGGCGGCCCAGTCCCCTTATTTCTGTCGGGTAAACACTATTTTCAAATAGAATAAAAAGATTCTTTTAGGGGAAAAAAAGGGACAAAAGTGAAACGGTGTCAAGGGAAATATTGGGAAGAAGAGGAAAAGAAAATAGGATCCTACCAAGGACATACATGTAGATAATTAAATTAATTATTTATGTATTTGATCCTATATATATAATATTTTACAAGCATTTAGTGATCTCGCGAGTAGACTCCTGTTAGTACGTGTACATTTGTATGTATCCCTTTTTGCGCCACACAAAAAATTATCGACAATCTTGTTTTACATTCCCATTTCAAAATTCAAATGCCGTAACGGAAAGAAAATGGTTGTACAATGTACATGCATGTACATATGTAAATTGTGTTTATAATACATAAAGTAATATACAACAAGAGGCCCATGGGCCTTAACGGTCATCTGACTATTGGCACAATACAACATATGTAGTCATTTAAAGATTTTAGCCATTTTGACCCCTGTGATCTTGAATGAAGATCAAGGTCATTTTAAAACAAATATGGTAGCCCTTCATCCTAGCATGTCACAGGCCCAATATCAGGTCTATAGGCCTCTTAGTTATTTTAAGATTTTAGCCTATTTGACCCCTGTGACCTTGGATAAAAGTCAAGGTCATTCATTTGGTCAAACTTGATAGCTCAGGTCTGTAGGCCTAATATGAGCATCCTAGATCTTTCGGTTCTTGAGAAGAAGTTGTTTAAAGATTTAAGCCTATTTGACCCCTGTGACCTTTAAAGATCCTCCACCGCCGACAGAGCATAAATGATATTCATCATTTGAACAATAATTGGTGTTTAATCGTGTATATACATGTATATGCATAATTAACACAAAAAAATAACATAAAATAATTAATTTCGCCTTTGGTGCATGCGCAATCATTACTTCATTCTATATAAGATATAGTGCCACAGAATTTTTTCGGGATACAATTAATTATTTTTCATATTTTTAACTTGAAGTAAAATTAGAAGCTCAAACTTTTCAATGGTGGTAATGATGTAAAAAAAGTAATTTTTGTAACTGAAGAAAAACACAAAATCGTCTGCTCCTGTTTTTGATATTGAAAAAAATACTATTTGTCAGCGGTGGAGCATCTTTAATGAAAGTCAATGTCATTCATTTGAACAAACTTGGTAGCCCTTCATTCCAGCATATGGCAGGGATAATATGAGAACCCTGGGCCTTTTGGTTCTTGAAAAGAATTCATTTAAAGATTTTAGCCTATTTGAACACTGTGACCTTGAATGAAGGTCAAGGTCATTTATTTGAACAAACTTGGTAGCCCTTCATCCCAGCATGCTACAGGCCCAATATCAGTACTCTGGATCTTCTGGTTCTTGAGAAGAAGTCGTTTAAAGATTTTAGCCTTTTCGACCCCTGTGACCTTGAATGAAGGTCAAGGTCATTCATTTGAACAAACATGGTAGCCCTTCATCCCAGCATACTACAGGCCAAATATCAGTACCTTGGGCCTTTCGGTTATTGAGAAGAAGTCGTTTGAATGAAAAGTTTACGCACGGCGCACGACGACGGACGGTGCATGATGACAATAGGTCATCCTGACCCTTTGGGTCAGATGACCTAAGAATGTACATTCATTGCGTATACTTATACATGTATATACTAACTGGTACGTATATATACATTATATATGTACAATGTACGTACATTATACACATGCTGGACACTGTGAGATGTACATGTACATGTACATTTACATGCACACACTGGATCTTACCGATACAAAAATGAACTTACCTCCAAATGAAACAAAATTGAAGATGTAAGGCTGACAATTAATACCGGACCGTAGGTAATAAGTAAAATTAGAGAACTGGATTTCCCAACAGCTCAGAAGAGCAAACCGAAAGTAGGCCTAGCTATACCAATCAGAATAGAATACGTTTGCGTTGTGAATGAGTAAACCGTCAATATACATCCATACTAAACAAGTAGTTCTAATATCAATGAAAACCATAAGCCTTGACAAACTATTTAAAACAAAACAAAAAATCAGCAAAACAAGTCTAAGTGATGAAGTTGCAAAAAAATCTTATCTAATATGACTTCTTCGTGTTTGTAAGATGTGTTTAACATAAAACTGCGGACGAATATACATTCTATAGGCCTCTATATAACTTCATTGCAACCGGATACCAGACGACTGCAGGCGATTAAGGGTTATACAGACTCCTCCGAAATTGTTTGTTTACGAAATATTAAGGTAAGTTTAAACGACTTAAAAAGTAATTTCGAAGCACAGTTTTAGTGTATTTTACGTTGAATGACATGATGTTTTTCCGAGCAAATCCAACAAGAAGGTAGACGAGTTCCACATATGGCAGGGATAATATGAGAACCCTGGGCCTTTTGGTTCTTGAAAAGAATTCATTTAAAGATTTTAGCCTATTTGAACACTGTGACCTTGAATGAAGGTCAAGGTCATTTATTTGAACAAACTTGGTAGCCCTTCATCCCAGCATGCTACAGGCCCAATATCAGTACTCTGGATCTTCTGGTTCTTGAGAAGAAGTCGTTTAAAGATTTTAGCCTTTTCGACCCCTGTGACCTTGAATGAAGGTCAAAGTCATTCATTTGAACAAACATGGTAGCCCTTCATCCCAGCATACTACAGGCCAAATATCAGTACCTTGGGCCTTTCGGTTATTGAGAAGAAGTCGTTTGAATGAAAAGTTTACGCACGGCGCACGACGACGGACGGTGCATGATGACAATAGGTCATCCTGACCCTTTGGGTCAGATGACCTAAGAATGTACATTCATTGCGTATACTTATACATGTATATACTAACTGGTACGTATATATACATTATATATGTACAATGTACGTACATTATACACATGCTGGACACTGTGAGATGTACATGTACATGTACATTTACATGCACACACTGGATCTTACCGATACAAAAATGAACTTACCTCCAAATGAAACAAAATTGAAGATGTAAGGCTGACAATTAATACCGGACCGTAGGTAATAAGTAAAATTAGAGAACTGGATTTCCCAACAGCTCAGAAGACCAAACCCAAGGATTTATAAGTGAGATTTATAAGTGAGAAGGATTCGTGTCTGTCTCTTTACACTACTAAACACCACGCGAGACGCTTCTGAACCGGGAATAAAAACCGTTTTTCTCAACAAATACTTGTCTTATCGAGTCAAACGAAACGCCAATGTAAAGTAAATTAAATTTTACAACGTTTATAACTTGCTTTAAAGACGGAAGATTTAGAAGAAATGTCTTAAACTATCGTTAAAAATACGACCGCTCATGAAATGGCAGCACGCTTCAGAAAGTAAGACGGTAACCCTCGCACCCCCATGCTACATCAAAGGCTGCGGCGGCGGATATCAAAGGAAATCAGTCGTCGCCCAACGTCACGGTCAGTGCACAAACACAAAAGCGCCTGCGCTGTCTTTGCCCAAAACTCAGTGTGACTTATCCTTCTCATATACGTCCTTGCCAAACCGAAAGTAGGCCTAGCTATACCAATCAGAATAGAATACGTTTGCGTTGTGAATGAGTAAACCGTCAATATACATCCATACTAAACAAGTAGTTCTAATATCAATGAAAACCATAAGCCT
This sequence comes from Argopecten irradians, assembly GCF_041381155.1. Lineage (NCBI taxonomy): Eukaryota > Metazoa > Mollusca > Bivalvia > Pectinida > Pectinidae > Argopecten > Argopecten irradians. The sequence goes on from NC_091136.1 coordinate 19,042,591, forward strand.
TGACAAACTATTTAAAACAAAACAAAAAATCAGCAAAACAAGTCTAAGTGATGAAGTTGCAAAAAAATCTTATCTAATATGACTTCTTCGTGTTTGTAAGATGTGTTTAACATAAAACTGCGGACGAATATACATTCTATAGGCCTCTATATAACTTCATTGCAACCGGATACCAGACGACTGCAGGCGATTAAGGGTTATACAGACTCCTCCGAAATTGTTTGTTTACGAAATATTAAGGTAAGTTTAAACGACTTAAAAAGTAATTTCGAAGCACAGTTTTAGTGTATTTTACGTTGAATGACATGATGTTTTTCCGAGCAAATCCAACAAGAAGGTAGACGAGTTCCACATCAGAATCGTTTAAAAACGTGATCATTTTAGATTTGTCACTGGTTTTTTAACGAATCGGCGTGGTCATCATAATTTCATGAATTATTTGACAATATCACCACAATCGAAATTCTCTAGTAAATTTATCATTCATCATTGTATAAGGTCAAGTTATCCAAATTGTGACAAACATCTATTTATAGAAACCGGGAATACCAATAAGTATATTGCAAGTAGGTAGTCTACATCATGTAACTTTTAATTTTACTTGTGGTAACTTCTATTTCATGTCTAATGTTATCTTCTCACGTTTTCATGTGACGTTGTATACTGTTTCATTATCAACTATATACTGAGAATAGCCTTTCCTTACCTTTACCGAAAGCGAAAGTAGTATTAAAAAGTTCCACGAATTTCATTCGGAAGGGATCTAGCATTTTAAAGAAGGAGAAAATGTTCCGAATGATATTTAGTCTTGCATTAGTCCCAGTTTATATTATGGGTTTTGCTCATCCTGAATTTATTGTGTAGAACGAGTAATTTCATTACTTGATTTTTCTTAATTAATTTGCTAGGCCCTATATAATTTCATTTTTTATTTCCCGCTTTCACCGAAACGGGGAATATTAATTTGGATCTGTTTGTGCATCTGTCTGTCTAGTTGTTGTAACGTTTCCGACGTGCAATAACTGTAATTGTTACCTGACTCTCTATATAAATGTAAAAAAAAGTAATTTCGACTATTGAATGGCCTCGGGAAATAGTCCCAACACCACGGGAAAAGAGTTTTGACTGTTGACTGAAAAGGTATTAAACCACCACTATCTAGCTGCTACCACAAATCCCAAGCGATTTTTATTTGTAAATTGGTCACATGGTTAAATGTGCCAAGGGCTTGGATGAGTTCGCACAGCACTTTTATCAGACCCTATAATATTTAAGTGAAGTTATGGCCCTTTGATTAACAAAAAACAGCATTTTCGGCAGTTTCCATTTAGTATCTCGCGCAAATATTACCAGATTTTATCGAAACCTGGTAGCATGGTAAAATGTCTGGGGGCCTCGACCAAGTTCTATTGGCACTTTCATTAGACTCTATTTGGCAGAGTTATTGACCTTTGATTAACGAAAGCTCGGGATATTAATGACATGAATTAATGCTTGTTCCATTAAAATTCCTTTACATTTTCCTTAAATATGTCAGTATTATATACATATAATTACAAAAAACATATAACATGTTTTACTAATTATACTATATAAATATATGTTTCTGATAACAATCGGCGAATTTAATTTTCTTCTTCATAACTGTTGGTTGGAATTTAACCAAATATGACTCGGGCTGGTAGCAATTCCATTTTGGATACTGACTGAAAATTGTACAAATGGTTGGTTGAAACTAAGCATAGGATAACACTCAATCATGTTGCATTGGTAGCATATTTCCTTATGGGGTGGGGATTCAAAATTGTGCCCCTAGGGGCCTAAGGGATGGGGCCAAAAATTTAGGTCAATTTGTTGATTATCATTATAAACAACTTCTCTGAAACTTAGCATTTACACTCATAGATAGTATTGAGCATCGATATAACCATGGGGTTGGTTTTGCTCTCTCTAATGTTGTAAGTTTTTTTGTGCTAATAATCGTGGTTCATAGTAAAAAAAAAGAGAAAAAAAAACGATGAGCGATACAGGGCCAGAAAAAAACCCAGTTGAGCGGTACAGGTCTTATTTAGCAGAGTTATGGCCCTTTGAATTACTAAATACGTCATTTTCTGTCATTTCCGTGCAATAAGTGTAACAAATTTAAACCGATTGTCTTCAGACTAATTAGTAACAAGGTTAAATGGCGTAAGGACTTGGCCAAATTTGATCACGACTTTCAGTGGACCTTATTTAGCGGAGTTATGGCCCTTATTTGCTTAAATAAAAAAAGTCAGTTTCTGCCACTTCCATACAATAACTGTAACAAATATTAACTGATTTTCTTCAAACATGGTAACAAGGTTGAATGCCTGTCCAGGTTCGATCAACTCTTTCAGCAGATGCTATTTATCAGAGTTATGGCCCTTTAATTTACTACAAATGTCATTTTTTCTGCAGTTTCTGTGTAATAACTAATAAATGTTAAAACAAATATTGTTAAAACTTGGTAATAAAGTTTAATGTCTTTAGGGCTTAGCCAAGTTCGATCACCATTTTTGGCAGATTTTAATTAGCAGAGTTATGGCCCTTTGATTTAATAAAAAAAAAAGTCATTTTCTGCCACTTCCATACAATAACTGTAATAAATTTTAACCGATTTTCTTCAAACTTGGTAACAAAGTCAAATGTCTTAAGGGCTCAGCCAAGTTCGGTCGCCACTTGTGACAGACCTTGTTTAGCAAGTTATGGCCCTTTGATTTAATAAAGAAAAGTCATTTTTCTGCCATTTTCCTGCAATAACTCTAATACACTGTAAATATTTACCGATTTTCTTCAAACTTGGTAACAAGGTCAAATGCCTTAATTAAGGACTTGGCCAAGTTCGATTGCCATTTTTGGCCGACATTATGTAGTGGAGATATGGCCCTTTAATGACTAAAAACATCATTTTCTAGCTGCCATTCCCTGTGCAATAATTGTAACATATGTAAACCAATTTTCTTAAAAATTAGTATCAAAGTTAAATGCCTTAAGAAATCAGCCAAGATTAATAGTCACTTTCAGTGGACATTATTTTACACATCTTACTTCCGAATAAGACTTCAGTTTATTTTTTTCATGTTTCAACCAAGGTTAAACCTAACCTCAATAATGTTTACCTACAATATGTCCTGAAAGCGACGGATGGAAATTCCACGAATTTGTTTTTTCACATGTAATATCGAAAGTCCCAATGTTTTTGACCGAGTGTTTTATTTGTTTGCAACCATCTTGGGTGTTGATAAAAGTAAATTGTACTTTTTTCTCTGTACTTGTAGCATGGGAGGCAAAGATGATCAACAGAATCCTATTTCTGATAGGTATGTGTATTCATTTGGTGACGATTCATCAGATACAGACACCGATGTCAGTATGTCATCACGGAGACAAAGAAGGCTGGAGAATCCTGAAGCAGAGCTGAGACGAAGGAGAGAAAAATTGAATGCTGACATTGCTAAAGAAGTTGGTAAAGACTCTGATGGCAGGAGCGCACTCAATATAGCTGTTATTGGGAAGGTTGGAGCTGGGAAGAGCTCCACTATTAATACTCTATTGACATCCATGAACACAGATAAATTTCGAGAGTACGCCATGAGTGGTCAATTTGGTGGACATGGAAATCAGATGACCTATCTCACAAAAAGGTTTGTATTTAGTGTCTGTAATGAGAGTTCAAGAATATTACAGTAACACAAGATGATACAAAGGGGAAGGACTCTAACAGAGAGCAGTGATTTTTTCGGGTGCATTTGGGGCCGAAATTCAGCAATTTTCCAACTTCCCCTACAAATACTGAGCTGTATTTTCCCAATTTCATGTAAATATTTTCCGAAATAAAGAAAAACTTCTAGATCTGCTAAATATATATGCATTTAAAGGAAGGAAAAATGTAGTATTTTCCCAAATTAAAAGTCACAGGCACCTGAAACATTCATATACAAAAATCACTGGAGAGATTAATTTATTGAAGATATTCTACGATCTGCGAAATATTGCACCAGGATATTGAGTCCATTTAAATACCATTTGTTATTGGTAGATACTTTATGTAACTCTTTGTAATTTAGTAATTAATTTAATTATATCTACAAAATGTACATTTTTAATTGTCATTTTTTAGGTATATTTGGGGCCGAATAAAGGCCCTTTCTCCCAGAGAAATTTTGCTGTTTATTTCATATTTTTCAAATTTTACGTAGATATTTTGCCAAATTCTCTAAAAACTCTCTAAAATCATACATGTTTCAAGAAAGATGATCTGTAGTGTTATATAATAGATATATACAGGTACATGTATAAGTGTGAAGTCTCTGCATAGCTATCAATTTAAATCAGATTTTTAATTTATTAATATTATATAATCAATACGTTTTTGTGATGATAAGTGTCCATATTGTTATCTATTTAAGCTTCCCTAAAACAGCTTACAGAGACCCAGCCCATCAAGAGGCATGTTATCCAACATTTATTGATATTGGTGGTTTTCAAAATGAAGAAACCGACTTAAACAAAGAATTATTACGCATTGTCTTCTATGGACGTCTTCCAGTCGAGGATAGCTTGCAGGTATTTAAAGTTTGACCAACTGTATACATATATCATGACACCTGCTGTGACATTATATTTTTTTTACCAAACATATTTCCTTTCCTAAGCCTTTCCCTTTAATTCTTATCATTCATCTTATCTGTTATACTCCTTCAGAACGTAAAGCTATCTGTTTGTATTAATTAAAACTTTATCTATATCTGCTTAAAAGAGACTAAGCATGAAATATATTTCCATGTAACATGAATTTTAAGCTCTTATATTAATTAAAATGTTATATGTGCTGTAACTGCAGGCAAGACTTTTGACATGTTATTTTTTCTACATTAATCTATTAAAAACTATCAGGTTTGATGAATTAAGCTGTAAAAAATTAAAAATCATTCAAATGGCCTCAGATGCCTTATGAATGTTCGTTACAACACAGAAATTAAAATTTCAGTATTTCAAGCCTTATGTTTGTTTAGATGAAAACATTATTAAAACTCCAGAAATCACTTAAAAATTACTAAATAACACTGTAAAAATGTTCAATGAAGTTGTAGACTACAATGTGGCTTCATGGTCTGACCGTATGTATACGTACATTATATATATACTCATTTCTCTTTACTGATAGATGTAAATATACTGGTTTTTGGCACTGCAGTACTCAGTCCTTTATGAGGACTCTTGTTTGTACTTGTAAAATAAAGACTTATGCATTGACAGTACTGTAATTCTCAAAATGTTGATAAATTTTGGTGAAGAATAGCATATTAAAAGCTCATCTTGATTCATGAGTATGAAAAATACAGCATATAATATTATGACTTTAAAAAATGTCATAGGCAAGTTTTGCTGTTCTCAAACAGCTCTTGTTCAATTTTGAGAAATAATCAATAAAAACTGATTCTTTCAAAATCTCTTTCCTATTTGAAAAGTTACAATAGTTTTTATATAATTATGGCAAAATCCAAGTGTTCTGAGATGCAGTATTAAATTTTGGCTCTGTCCCCCCCGGGGCAGGAGGGCGGGGCCCAATAAGGGGAAATAGAGGTAAATCCTTAAATGGCAAAATCCAAGTGAGAGATGCAGACCCATTGGACTTCTTATTCTTTCAGTTTTATTTAAATGTTTAAATACTTTGATGTCTGTGAACAGGGCGCTAAGAAGGTGTTTGATGCATCAGGCATGAATGGACTTAGAGAGCAGTACTCCCAAAATCAGGAATTACTCAAAGTAGACAGAATCATATTTGTGGCATCAGCACAAGAAGTAATTCCAGCAAATCTCATAAATTGTGTTGTGCAAGCTGCGAACCCTGTTGGAGGAAAAGCTGGGAAAGGGAAAATGAGTAAGTTTTTAACAATTTTCTGAGTTTAATTAATATCCTTTTAATTTACAGTTATATATGTAGACAGTCAGATACATGTGTTCAAGTTGACTCACTTGCAGGGTTTGTACTTGGTTGTTCCATAAATGGGGCCAATACTCAGATAAAATTGGGTCCCCATTTATAAATGGAATGGACTTCTTAAAAAAACTGGTGCCCTTTTCATTTTCTATACTTAAAAATGATATAAATACGCCTTCAACACAGATCCTTTAGTGGCATTTTAAAAATGAAATAATTTTCGGTTGCTGGATGGAACATATTACACACGAAAGATTAATTACAAGATATCTCTTATATGGCAGCTAGTGATTTTCTTACTCAATAATTTTGGGGCCTGTACCTTGTCTATTGGGAAAACAATATATTGCATCTTTCTTGAAATATGTATATTTTAAAGAGTTTCGTTTTATTTTGGAAAATATTTACAAATTGAGTGGAAAATACAGCAAAATTACTCTAGGAAAAGTGCACTCTAGGGGAAGTGGCCTTTATTCAGCCCCAAAAGTACCTAAAAGATCACTGTATGGGCCAGAGTCAATTAATTACTAAATATATTAACATTGTGTCTCGAAACCTAAGGCCACACCAAATTGATTTGTAGTTATTCGGGAAATTGAAAAATAAAAATGGAGCGAGCGAGCGATTTTTTTTGTTTTTAAAAAAAATTGGAATCGGGGATTTTTAGGAGCGAAGGCTTTCAAAGTCGAGCGAGCGATTTTTTTTCAAACCATGGAAGTAAATGTTAATAAGAAAACACTGATAAACCTGTTTACTGTGTTTTCAATCATCCTGGATACTTCTGTATAAATATGTATTCGCATAAACAAAAAAACAAAATATATTTTTGATAAAAAAATCAATGATCTATCTTATCAGTTAAAACAAAAATGCATATCTTGTTAAAAGTATCATAAGAACAATCACATGTGTATATTAAAGGTACACCAAAGTTAACTAGATTTTATGAATTTCTTTTCCATCAGATACATGTAACATCACCTACCATAATTTTTCAAAGTATAATATAACTATATAAAGGCGTTTTTCTACATCAGGAAATTAAAAACAATACCAATGATTTTCCCAACAATCCAGTAATTTGATGCATGCATTCATCCATGGATATCAAAGACATAGTGTCAATGTACATGTATGTATTATTAACAAAAATATCAGAATGAACACAAACTTTCAACTGAAAATTTAATTAATACAATCTACCAGGAAAATCATTTATTTTTGCGCAATAGATACAAATTATGATTCATGAGAAACAAATGATAGAAAGATTGACTGATTGTCAGGTTTTGACTATAGCTTCACTATCGACTTGCTTTAAGCAAAGGTATGGTTGAAATGAAAAGAAATACCGATTCATGATTTTGTATTAAAAACAATGTTCAAAAGAAATAACACAGCTCATTTGTTACAGAAATTCATACTATTTTGTGAAATTTTAATTTTGTGAAATTTCAATCGAGTCATGTCCTTGTTTGTGGATATCCTGATCGCTCGAATGTCATCTAATCTCATGTCCGATGCAGCATTATATAGATTTTACTCAAATTAATTTCAACAAGACGATTAAAAAGATCAACAAATGTTTCACTATTTTCGGCCTCGATAGCTGTGTTTGACTTCAAACATGTTGGGCCTCGCCGAACGGTAATAATCAAGACACCTATAATCGAAAACAAGTGCTGAGAGTGAAGATTACGAGAGTGAACAGATGAATGTCAACAACACGAAAAGGTCCACAAATGTTTCATGTTTGGCCGCTATCGCAATCAAATAGCAGCAAGGATGCTGGGTCACTCCGGACGTTCATCACTCATCACTCATCGTCCAAAAATTAAACGTTAAAAGTTCAAAAGCATGTTGGTAAATACGATTTTACCCTCAGCGCTTTTCTCCTTACCCGCCATTTTTTGTAGTTAATTCATCTATGTCAGACAAAACCTTCACTGTCTCCCTTTCCTCAATGTAATTCAAGCGTCTCCATCGTCAGTAAAGCACTAAGTGACTAGGATGACAGAAAAATAAATCCGGATTTTTTTTTTACGTGCGGTCGCATATTTTTTATATTTTTTTCTCGAACCCGAAAATTTATGTGCGCTGCTCCCGACGAACTACAAATTAATTTGGTGTGGCCTAAATGTTATTTACTTCAATATGAGTCATTATTTAGCAAAAGTACTGGTATGTTAACCAAATGATTGTTATTCAGTTGTTGACTTATGTGCTATTTTATTTTTACTTTGTCACAGCCATCCCTGTTTTTGGAATTCTAACAAAAATTGATGGAATTGACCTGGATTCAACGGAATTCAAGGAGAAAGAGAAAACATTCCTGGAATGTTTAGGCTTGGTTGGGGCCAAGCAGCGATATGCTAGGATGGTAAATTACTGCAGTGACGTGGATCCCAATGATGAACGGCTGGAAAAATATCTACCCAAGATTGACATTCCTGCATTGAAGTTCCTCCGACAAGTAACTTGATTTTATATACTAGCAATTCGATGTTTTGCAATATTTTTCTTCTCATATCCAAAAGATGTAACCCGGCCTTCAGAATTAAGATATACTGCAGCAAACTCAATCTCACAGTTAAGTAGGGATCAATTCACAGCTATTTTTTATTGCTCCTTATCAAGTGTATTTTCAAAAACAATGCATCCCACAGTATTACAGGAAATATTATAATAATATATATAATAAGTAAAATAACCATATAGGATATCTTTTCAAAAAATGGTCGAATTCATGATTCCCATGTACATCAGGTTTATCTCCATTCAACACTGTTGTAAAACATGACTTGATTTGTATGTTTAAATTAAAGAAAGCTCAAAACTAAGAAGATATTGAGTAGAGAATACTTCTATCTGAAGGGTTCATACCTTTTCTATCTGTGCTATCTTGTGTGTACTAGCTAGGTAGGGGGTTATGCAGAAAGCAGAAAGTTTACAAAAATAATGAAATGTATTTATATGTATAATGACATTCTCAGTATTCCAGGGGTTACTACCACCTTTGTAATATCCACTGTGGACTATGTCATTTATTATACCCAGCTTTCTCCGAATCGGGGGATATTAATTTGGGTCTGTCTGTCTGTCCGTCTGTCCGTCCGTCCGTCCAAAGGTTAAATACTTTAAGGACTCTGCCAAGTTTGATCGCGATTGTCGATGGACATTATTTAGCGGAGTTATTGCCCTTTGAATTATTAAACATTATTTTCTGCCATTTCCGTGCAATAAGTGTAACAAATATAAACCGATTTTTTTCAAACTTAGTAACAACGTTAAATGCCTTAAGGACTCAGCCAAGTTTGATCACAAATTTCAATGGACCTGGCCCATTGCGTAAAAAAAAAAAAAAATCAGTTTCTGCCACATCCTTACAATAACTGTAACAAATATTAACTGATTTTCTTCAAACTTGGTACATGTAACAAGGTTGAATGCCTTAAGTGCTTGGCCAGCGGATGTTAGTTATCAGTTATGGCCCTTTAATTTACTACAAATGTCATTTTTCTGTAGTTTCTGTGTAATAACTAACAAATGTTAAAACTAATATTGTTAAAACTTGTTAACAAAGTTAAATGCCTTAAGGGCTTAGCCAAGTTCGATCACCACTTTTGGCAGATCTTAATTAGCAGAGTTATGCCCCTTTCATTTATTAAAAAAAGTCATTTTCTGCCACTTCCGTACAATAATTAACTGTAATAAATATTAACCGATTTTCTTCAAACTTGGTAACAAAGTTAAATATCTTAAGGGCTAGCTGGCTATATAAGTTTGATTGCCACTTGTGACGAACCTTATTTAGCAGAGTTATGGCCCTTTGATTGAATTAAAAAAAAAGGTCATTGTCTGCCATTTCCCTGCAATAATTCTAATAAATATTAACTGATTTTCTTCAAACTTGGTAACATGATCAAATACCTTGATTAAGAGCCATAGTCACTTTCAACGGATATTATTTTACACATCTTACTTCCGAATAAGACTTCAGTTTATTTTTTCATGTTTCAACCAAGGTTAAACATAAACTCAATAATGTTTACCTACAATATGTCCTGATATCGGGGGATGGAAATTCCACGAATTTGCTTGTTATAGCAAACCTGAAGGCATTTCAGGAGAAAAACACTGACCATGCAATTATAGGCCTACAGATCTGATCATAATTTGAAGATCAAGAGAGAGCGAAGCACACATTCAAAGCCATACTATGTATATAAATAATCAATATCTTACAGTACAAGGTTTACTTTGCTTTGAGACTTACATTGTAAGTAGGGAAGGCGAGATGAGGAGTAATCTGTGGTTTCTGTTTCGAGCACCAAAATAAACATTAATGTACTGTAAGATACCATTCATTTATTTTGTTTATCCTGTAACAATTTCCCTGTAGAGAGCATTCAAAACGAAAGCAAATTGACAGTTATATACTTGGTTTCTGTAGGAAAAGATTCATTCACTAAACCTGATTGAGAGCTAGTGTACTCCTCTTTACTGCTGTGGGAATTACATATGCTCCTTCACAAATAGTTCCAGTAATTCTGTGTTTTAAATATCTATTGTGTATTGGTCAAAAAGTAACATGGAAATACTCACAAAAACAATAATTCCATTTACATTACATGCATACCTTTATAATGAGTCAAGAAAAATACAACACAGGAAGTTTCAATATAATTATAAAAATCTGGTGACTATCACATTACGTTTTGGTGGTACTGAATGTCATTTCAGTCATCGGAGGGTTAAAGTTCAGGGTTCAAGTTAAAACTGTCAGATTTGGAACAAATTTGTGTGATAATATTGACAGACAAAGCGCATGTAATGTATATCCATAAGAAGTTACTGGTCAGGTACGTCAGTCAGTTGTAGGATAAGACATTATTTCTTATAGATTTCTTTTTTATGTACATCAAAGGAACAAAGTGCCTGTCTCATCAGTTGTCACGTACAGAACCTTTAGTTTTGCTCTGACATATTAGCCCTGAGGTGGATATAATTATAGTGATAGTAACCCCTGAAATTTAGAGGATTCTTAAATGAGAGCTATAGATAACATTATTATTCATTATATGAATAACACCAAACAGATATATAAAGCATCATGTAAACAAATGAAACAGGTAAATTTGTGTTTTGTTGTGACACAAAGTACTGTGAGGTATTAATGACAAAGCGATTTACATGTAAGAGGAAAATAACAAATATAGTCAAACATGACTTAGCAGCCCACTGTTTTAATCAATCACTTGTCATAGTAAGTGATGTTATTCTTTCCTCCTGATGTTATTTATTTACTGTAATATTAGTTATCAGAATTAAACCACTTCCTGCCTGACTTTATGTAAGATTATTAATATAAATTATATATACATGTACATGGTATCATTTTCAAATTTTTCTCCTTTGTTTGCCATTCAGGCCATCAATATATTGATGATTATTTGGATGTGGGGTAGGAGTGCAGTGACGTGTGACAGTTTTATAGAACTGCCATCCAAAAGTTCTGTTATATATGTTAAGATTTGCTGGCAATTTATCTCTAAGAAAACTCTCGAAAAAACAATAACTTTTTGGACTCAGTAAGATGGCTGATTCCAGTGATAAATATTACATTTACATTTTCAGAATGTAAAGCTGTTCCTGACAAGGCATGTGCCTTTAGTAGTGTAATTCCTACTGCAAGGTAACCATTTTTAATTCATGAAATTTTTTTTTTCAGATCTTAGATTCAGTGTACGAAGTACAAGCTCAACATGAATCATTCACAGACACCTGTCCAAAACCAGACGAACCACCAGTGAAACCAGGAGCTACCCCAACAGGTCCAATACCTGGAGCTACCCCAACAGGACCTACCCCTTTCCCCTTACAACCTGTGGGCCCAAACTCCTCTCCACTTACACTACTTCTGACTTACGCCATCAAAGGAATTATCATTGCACTTTTCGTCTACATTTGCCTCGCCCCTACTATACCCAGCAAGGATTTGTTGAGTATCTGTACATCCTACGAGAAACACGTGTCTCAGAGAATCCCTAAAGGTTTCTCGGATGGTCATTTGACCAACATCTGCAATAGAAAAATTGATATTATTGGTAAATCATTGATGGGCCCTCTCATACTATTTGTAACTCTGATTGTTGTGATGGACTTTGTGATGCCACCAATAATGCAGTCATTGACAGAAAAAATTAAAAAGCCGAAAATGGACTGAGATATGTAAATTGAGAAATTAATCAGTAATCTCTGAAATGTCAGGATGCCCATGATTTTGTTGCTTTCATGTTTTTGACTCACTTGCATTTATTGCAGAATTTGTATTTTCGGAATTTGGTATATTACATGAAGATCATGCAACTGCACACTTTGTCAAGCACAGATTTTAATTGATACATCTCTGATCCCCCGGGGGCAGGAGGGGCGGGCCCAATAGGGGAAATAGAGGTAAATCCTATAAATCGCTACTTGTCCTAGAGTTCTGCATGGATTGAAACCAAATTTGGCCAGAAACATCCTTGGGGGAATAGGAACAGAACTTATATAAATTTTGGCTCTGACCCCCTGGGGGCAGGAGGGGCAGGGCCCAATAGGGAAATTTAGGTAAATCCTATAAATCGCTACTAGTCTTAGAGTTCTGCTTGGATTTTAACCAAATTTGGCCCAGAAACATCCTTGGGGTTAACAGAATTCCTATAATTTTTGGCTCTGACCCCCTTGAGCAGAAACAGTGGGGCCCAATAGGGGAATTAGAGGTAAATTCAAATTCCTTCAGAAAAGAAACAATGAACCTTACTAGGCATTACAAACCAGGTGAGTGATACAGGCCCTCTGGGCCTCTTGTTGAATGGTAGATTACCGTAAAAACTGTAAAATGCGCATTTTTTTCTGTGCAAAATAAAATCTGAAGTTGGGGTAATGTTATAAATTTATAGCCCACCTGCATGATAAAAAGACTAGGATGAGCATGCATACCAATGGTACATTTTATATGCTGTACTATGACGTTCAGCATTCGTCTGTCAACAATTATTTCCACAATTGTTTTCATCAAAACCGATTAATTGTCGCAAATTCAACAAATGTCATTATGAACAATAACTTCTTTGAATATTTTGAATTTGAAATGTTTCATAATGTTTTTGACTTGTGGCATCCTATTGGTGTTGGGGATTCAACTTTGTATGAATAGTTTGGCTGACAACCAGCCTGTTCTCTCTTACCAAAAGGACCTGGCAAAAAATGGTCAATTTGGCTATGTTCAATGAGAGCTTCATGCTAGCTGAGTCTATAATTAATGATTGCAATATGTGCATCATGTGCGTAACATCAATGATGGTTCCATTGATTTAAAAAAAAACACAGATGTTTGTGTCATATTTTCTTAATTAACTAAATGAGTAATACATACAGTCCCTCGAATGATCTTTAATAACTGTTAATGAATACTTTTTTTATGCTAAATAATATTTTTAAAGTTTTTGATAATTTTGATTATGATTTTATCTAAAATGATAATTATACTCACCGGAAACCTATTAATCATTGTTCCACTTTAATTTCTTAAGATCATAAGATGTATGTATTCAATGAACACTAATAATTACTACAGACCAATTCTCACCCTCTATTAATCCCCATTGTTATTCAACCTACTTGGTTATTACACTGTGTTTGAATGGAAACTAATAAATATAACCTTTTGGCCAACTCTGTTTAGTTTGTACATAAGAATAGGCAAAAGATGCAGCTTTTATTGATTGCATGTACCGGTATGTATATCATATGCAGGCTACAGGACAATAAATGGGAAATGTATGTCCTTGTTCACAGTTATCACTTTAATAATAGTTACACGTACTTCTACATTGGGACCAGCCCTCTGAAGGGTCTTGTCCAGACATATACAGTGAATGTAGTTTAGTTTGACAATGGTTGTGATATTAATTCAATTATTTGTTAATTTGTTTTGTATTGAAGATGTAAACCTGTAATTATATCTAAACAATTAGTGAGATTTTATTTTTTAAGCTTTACTAAAAGTATTGGTTGTAGAAATTAGCGTGTCAATTAATGAGTGAGAAAGTGAATGAGAGCCAGTAAGAGAACGTTTCATTAGAGAAAAACATTAGATGTCATTGTAGAACATGAATGTTTGCTGTTCGAGATTAAAAGATTATCGTGTCAATAGTAAACAAGTGTAACATACTACTCTTGAAGGCTATGGTAAACTAACATTTATCTCCCCATGAAATGATCAACTAAATGATATATCTTTGAGGGATGAATTAATAATGATAATAAAAGTAATATTTTACCCAGTATAAGGTATTTCACAAATTTAAAGGTTACATTTATTTATCTGTTAATAAGGGATCACAGATTTTACAATTTTTTTATAGAAATGTATTGTTTATTATATCACCATATATATTATATTGTATGTATTCATATATACATTGTACATATTTTTCTAGTATGATCCTTCAGTCCCTGTCTGTGAGACTGTGTTACTGTACATAATTTTGTGTACATGTATTACATCTGTCTATCTGTCTATCGAAATGTTTCCAAACTATAACTTGAGAATATTGAATTGATGGTTTTCGTTAAAACTTTAGACAATGTTAGATTATTGCATAACACAATGTGGGATAAGTTTTGGTTCAAATTGTCAACTACAAACTAGCGGTACTGTAACTTAAAGTTTAAATTATTTTTGAAAAATTCTGTAATTAATTATTGAATAATCAATTGAGTTTGCAGTACTTTGTAACAATATATCTTATGAAGTAACATAGATATCAGTTATCAAATTTTAAGGTTGAATGGTCAACAAAAAACTAATTTTAAAAGGTTATCTTTATGGATTTGCTTAATTGAACAATATCAGCTGATGAGGTAGCACAGAAGGGGTTTGGCATTTGGGTCAATATGTCAATATTGAACGTTATGCACACGCAGTTGCTTCAAAGATGTTTTTTTTCTTCATGAAATAAAAATCACGGATTCTTGATAATAACGTAAAATAAAGTAAAAAGATGTATTGAATTTAATGAATTTCAATTCTTCACACATGTCACTGGCATAGAAATTGTATTGTAAAATTTAAGATTCAGTGTTTTGAGTCAGGATGAAGGGCTCTGTTGCTATTATAGAAAACCAATGTCCACACTCTAGAATCTTCGTTTATTCGTTGATTTCCACCAAATTGCCCATTCATTTGTTATTCAAAATATCTAGGATTTATTTGAGTTTCAAGACTTTCAGGTCAAGGTCACCATTACTGGAAATCAACTTTCTTTTGCATGCGATTTTTTGGGGGGATTTTGCGATCAAGTTAAATTCCTGAACGTACACCCATGTAAATTGGTATCTTCCACAATTCTTGCACTAATACAGTTTAAGCTACTCCCATCCAATTTCAAATCCGCGCAATTAAATCTCTGCGAAAATGTTTTGAAACTAAAATTATGAAAGTTAGTAACTGCGAAAGAAATTGAGTTTACAGTATACTTAGATTTAGAAATTCTTCAGCGATGACAGTTGCTGCTTCCCTTCACTGATATTCACTATACAGCTCGATCGTGGACAAGTTGGAGTTTCCTTATAGTCAGTTTAATGTTTCTGTCGCTGTAACACCCTAAAGGCACAGCCAGCTGGCGAATACATTTCTTCAAAAATACTCGGAATGTTTATGATACTTATTTACTTAATTTTGAAGCCATAATAATTTTGAAGCCATGATAAGCGATACAAGATAAAATATTAGAAACTAAAGACTGTACAGCATAATCATTGTAAGATGTTACTGGTAATTTGTGCACATTTTATCTTATAATCTTTGAAATCATTAGTATTAATTCATGATCTATAAACCATTGCTTATCACAATATTGTTAAGTGTTTGCTTATATGATTTATATTTGTGAATGCATTCCTTATACTTTTTGGTGTTAATAAAATATGTTTAAATCAATTCCTTGCACTTAACTTGCTACTATTTAAAGATTATAAATATATATATATTTACCCATAGATATATCAAAGAAGCATAATTTAGCTCCGGAACCGAATCACCTAGCCAAACACCATCGCCTATTACCACCGCGCCACATCCACGTCCCCAAGAAAGGACGTTTCAATGACAAAGTGATAGTCGGTTTGATATGCTTAAGAGAAATAGTTTGCCACAAACTTCATGTACATGTTCCGAGATTAATCCGTCAAAACTTGTTACACAGCAACATTACATACGACTTGCCAGCGAGAAGGTGTTGTAAAAATATTACCACATACATTGTCTGAAAATAATCGTGCACAGATAATTCCAGGCCATGTGAAGTCAGTAATTAGGTAATGATTATGTTCATAGCTGAAAAATCTACTATATATCAAAACGAGTCAAAACAAGAGTAACTAAAGAAATCATTAAGAAAACAGAAATGGAGGCAAGAAGTAAGATAGACATTTTATTTCTGATAGTGACATTGAATTAAAAATCACTCGACACATCAATATTATTATTCATAGTTATGGGTCATTGTGTTTAGCTAGCTATTAATGATTCAGGATTAAAACTTACTAATAATTAATTTGCCCAACCATGTATCTAAAAATGGTCATCGTTTTTAGCATCAACAGCAAATGTAGGATTATCAAGTGCTATACAAGGCCTTATCATCGGCAAGCAATTTAATTCATTAATATATGCAAGGAAGTTAAGAAGACCTTGGGGTACAACAGCCAGTATGTGTCACAGAAGAAGTACCGTTTATTACAACTATTTGATATATTTCAGATAGGTAGTTTTCACACCAAGGCCGTTTCCGTTTATTCGAAACAATCTTTTCAACCGTTTGTTAAAGACATTATTTCAAGTACAAATCCTGCCATTATTTGTCTTTCTGTTATTTATCGATTCGGTCCGTTTCGGTGATTGGTCGCACCCCCTTGTAAGTATTTCGGATCCTGACAAGCATTGGATTAAAATACCTTACAACAAACCGAGAAACTGCTTTTTCACATGCAAACGTGAAATATTCCAACAGGATCAAAATCCAGGTTGTAATTACCACAGTCAGTATCTTAACCATGACTTGGTTGTCATCAGATCTGGTGGCTGGTGTGTCTGTCAGTACATCATCAGTTACCTGTTCATTCGGTTTCTCATTAGAAAGGCTTTTCATTGTAATTACATGCGATAGCTGAAGAAATAAAGTTATTAAGATGTACAAAATGAACCATTTGCCACAAAACATCACTAGACGAGGTATTGTGAAAGTTTCGGCAGTGACGTTTAACGGTTTTGTTGCTGAACATATCGTAGAATCCCCAATCATTCTTAACTTTTTTGCCACCCTTTCCATAGCAACAGATTTGTTGTCATGTGTCAGTTCATCTAGAACAACAGGTTTTCCATGTCTCAACTGAATTGTTTCATCGTCGTCACCAAGTTCTCTATCTTTCATCGGTTCAAGCATCTGAAACAGAACAGGAAGATTTACAGTTATTGGGTTCAAACAAAAAACTCAAACACACATGTTGGGGGGGGGGGGGGTTCGTCCAAACATTCGTGCTACGTCATGCCATTAATTGGATACTTTCATTCTTTGTTGTAATTTATTGGAATATCCCAAAAAACTAGCTTCAGTCGTGTCTTTTAGTCAGAGTGATGTAGATGGAAATCAGCTTTTGACAGTCTGATAACGTTGTCATATAGTTGGGATGTATCTTTATGCTTGATTTGATGTTTCAAAACATTTAAACTTTAAAAAAGAAGCTATCAAAAGTAGAACTACGTCATATATATATATACATGTGTGTATAATCATTTCCAACGAAAATTCCACATATTTTGTTCGAACAGAAACATAATAAATGATACTGCTATATAATCTAAGCAATAGTTATTTCATAAGATATCGAGTTAATTAGCTTCTGTGCACGGTTCATAAGAGAGAAATGATTTAAAGATGATGACTAGTTTAATACTAACCTTGCCTAGATATTGGAGGGTACGGATATCAAAATCAGTCACATCATATTTTCTTTCATTTTCTTTTGGGTTGATGTGCATGTAGGTGAAAGAGTCGTGATATTCAGTGGCTTCTGATTTGAGGTACCTCCTCATGTGCCTCCTGATGTCTTCCACTTCGGAACCATGAACCAAATCGGGCTCCGCCACAACTCCATATATGGTTAGAGGGAGGGAGTCATCTGTAAGGACAAAATCATCAAAATAATCGAAATCGTTCCTACCGATATTTGAATTTTCTGATATATTTTTTGTATGTTTATCAAAAATGAAAAAAAGGCAATGCTGTAAAAGGGAATGGATATGGTCATTGTTATCTGGAACATGATATGGAATACTATTCAAACATAAAGTGGAATCAAGGAAGACAATGTTCGGTATTTAGAAAAAAACTTACATCTTTTCTGAGAAGCGTTCATTACACAACGTGCCAAACGTTCTGGTACATTTTGCACTGCAGAAGTAACAAATAGCAGGACATCGAGCCGTCGCCTTCTATAGACCTTACTGTACTGCATCATCATTTCGTGTACCCCTTTGTGTCTTCCAATATCCGCAGCTTTGCCTATGCTTTCGTCTGACGGTAACCGACCTTCAATTACCAAGCGCAATAAACCCTCACTCCAGATACTGTCGTCATCTTGAAACCCGTTGATGTCGATAAATGTTGGATAACACAGTTCAGGATTGATACTCATGTAAGATTCCATCGGTATGCTGAAACATATGTACAGTATAAAAAAGTACATATATTGCGCGGATGCCGTTATATGTATTATTCTCCAATTCATGATCACTGTTTCATAATTGTAACATTAAAAATATAAGTAGTTATAATAAACGCAGTTTATGCTGGAGAAAGTTGTACGTTAATGCATTTTAAGATACTTGTATAGGTGGCTCTAGGTCATTTAGAAATTTTGCATTAAGCATGGTTTTCTTGTCGGGGAAGTATTCCTAATTTCACCATATTTATGAAAAATCCTTATATGCTGCAATGAAGTGCTTACAAACCAGAAAATGACATTGAAATCAAATCAACAATTATGACTTCCACATGTAGAACCTTTAAGTTAATAAAGCTTTTAGAAGAAATTAAAAGTAAAATAATATATATTTTTTTAATGCCACTGCATGTTTACTACTTTAAAATAAAAAATATTTAAATATTATACTTTATTCCATTCCTCCTGCTCTACTACTTTCCTCCTCCTCCCTACTTTTCCTTTCCCTATCCTGAACATTCCTCCCCATACCCCCTTTCCCCCCCATTCCTACTTTCCTCCTCACCCAATTCTGTAACAAAAATAAATACCAATCCTACATTCCCCCCCAACCACCCCTCCCCCTCCACATATCATCACCCTTACACCCCCAATGCTGTAACAAAAATAAATAAGATCTGGTGGAGGTGGGGGGGCTTGAAACCAAGAGAACTTGCCGCGAAATCAAGATAGGCATACGTTTTAATAAACAAAATATTAAATTTCTTTTTTTTCTTTTTTTTCCCTTTAATGTATATACATGTTATCTTTTATATAAACCATTTACCCCTCTCTTCATCTCAGTAATTTGCTCATGATATGGTATATTAGTGAGTGGGACGGGTAGGGCACTTTAAAATAAAAAGTAAAAACACCCCATGGACATTACCTAAGTTTAGAGTTGAGTGCTGCGTGCCCTCTCTCTGGCCTGGTTTACAATGGAATAGTCGTGGGGGAGTGAGGATTTGACAATCGAAGGATTTAAGTTCAGAGGAGTCTAAAATTCTTAGTTTTTAAAACTTAAAAATCAAATTAAAAGGCGATAAATTGAATAACTGACACCAATTTATAATAAATTTATATATAATTAATTATAAACCGGTTATCAATTAGTGTTTACTACATACAACAGAAAAGTTATATGCAGAATGGTTATATGAGACGCTATAAGGTATTTCTTCCTTCTATAATATATGTACATCATCATATATTGTGTGTTTTTCACTAATGCATGATTTGTGTCATGCATCCTAGCAATCGTTGTGTGGGAGGGGGGGACGTATACATTCGTTGCAGGCCCTTGCAGCAGGCTCATTGCATGCCTTCGCGAGGAGAGCTGACGTAACTGCTGCTTGCCGCTGATGCCCGTAATCAAACTTAAATCTTTTGATTAAATAAAATATTTTGAAACATGAAGAAGTCGTCACATAAATTCCGTTTCTACTTGCACATGGAACAGTTTTCCTGTCTACTTCTGGACCATGTCGACTATCTTTGGTTTTCACCAAGCTGATGCAGGTTTGTCGTGAGGTTTACGCACTCCAGGGAAAGTAGTATTTCGACGATTCTCTCATGTTCCACCTAGTGTGAGCAGGAACACCCTTTTTTCTTTGCCCTTCTCAGGGCTTTGTCTTTTGGGGAAAACATTTCAATACGATTCAGAGTATGGCTTTTCCATCGTTTGGAGAAGTTCGATAAGGCCAAATATCTTGCTGGTCTTGTTGCTCATGACTGGTCCTACGTCAAGATTCGCTGGTTTCTCAGTTTTCTGAGTTACCTCAACGCTCTGGTAGATGTGGTCTCTCTGGGGAGACCATTACATCAGACATCTCCAGATGTTCCTCCTCGCGAACTGGGGTCCCTACCATCAGATATGGGAGGCTTGGCTTCCTCTCAACCATTTTGTGAAAGAGATTGCTCGGTGGTGGAATATGAAAGACAATGTTCTCCGTGGGGAGGTTTCAGTTGTTCAAACCAGCTCCCACCATGACCTTGTTCACGAATGCGTGATTGATAGGGTGGAGGGCTTATCCCGGTGACCATTGCCAATCTGGGAAACAGCTTTCCGGGCACTACGACGGGTGGAGATGAGGGGCTGTTCTGTTGGCTCTGCAGGCTTTTCAAAAGATTCTGCAACTTCCATAGTGGTTTGTGATGCTATGGCATCTCTGCAGTTTTAATGTTCTGCCGAATACACTCTCTAGGCGTCGCGCTCGACAGACGCTTCTGACACAATGGCTGCTAAATCCCTCGATCTTCGAGGGCATTTGGTCAAAGGGTGGCAGGAGCCTCAAACAGACCTTTTCGCTACTTCCTGAAGACCCAGTTGCCAACCTGTTTCTCCGGTACCAGACCAAAGGTTTGGGCTGTGGATACACTAATCTCTGGATCGGGAGGGATACGTGCTTATGTTTTTCCTCCATTCAACCTAGTGAGCAGGGTACTACTGAAGTTTCGGGAGCACCTTTGATCTCTCCTTCTGATAGAGCGCCACTGTGGAACCATGGTTTGCGGAGCTCTTGTCCGTGTCTGGTGGGTATTTTCCTCTGGTTCTCCCACCCAGAACCTATATCCTGCACCAGCCAGGTCCCTGATTATGCATTTCAGGTCCCGAGATCCTTTACCTTCACGCGTGAAAACTATCGCAGGGTGGAGCTTCGCTCAGGCAGGTTTTACTCGAAATGTCAGCTCGGTATCCTAGCCTTTGTGTTAGTCATTGAAAGGGCTCCCTTATATGCATTTGGTGTCTATTTCCAAAAGTATTATCTTTTAAGACTATCTTTCTGCATTCTCTTGCATCAGCGGCAGGAGGGGAGTGATAATCCATTGCATTGTATTTGTTATTCACTCTTCCGTGCCTCCAATATGTTGGTGCATGATATAGCTCCGCTGGCTGTTTACCCTTCTTACTAATCCTGTTTTATCGGCAAAGAATACGCAAATTTCCTGGAGTTTTCTTAAATGCAGGCCGCATAAAACCAGAGGGCGATGTACTCGATCTCGTCCATGTCTGGCCCATATAAAAATCCCTCGGTTCATCAGGATATCTCCAGTTTATCTTCTGATGGATATGTCAGCTAATGAAGGATTGTTTATAGGCAGTAATGATCAGTCTAGAGTTTTGATAAATTTGCAAGGTGGGGGCTGCTGAGGTTATTATCCTTGCGGCTTCGTTGGCCTATCCTTAATTTCTCTGACTTTTACCTCCGGTCGCTGTTCTCCCTTTGATGATCTTATTGCCTTGTTGTCCGGACAGGGTCAGGATTACATATTCATCACACTCCGTACCATCGCTCAAACCGGTCGCCGTGCACGTAATACGTTATATTCAAACGACTTCTTCTCAATAATCAAACGGGCTTAGGGTATTGGTATTTGGCCTGAAACATGCTGGGGCGAAAGGGTTACCAAGTGTGTTCCCAAAAAAATGGACCTTTGACTTTTATTCCAGGTTATATAGGTCAGAATGCTAAAATCTTTAAAAAACACCATGTGAATAACTAAATTGAGCCCTAGGGACCTGATATTGGGTCTGTCTGTCATATGCTCAGCATGAAGGGCTAACCATGCACGTTATATTCAAATGGCACATAAGTTTGATTTGTCATGTCCAAGGTCACATCTCGTGAAATTCTCTGGTATCAGAAAAACTCCCAACTACACAGTTCTCCTTGTCTTGCCTTACTCCTCTCTGGTTCTTCTCCTTTCTCGTTCTACTCACATTCTTTGCCACTTCTGTATTTCTGATCTCTATGTTCTTCATCCTTCTCTTCTTCTAGTCTCCTCTCTTTTCCTCTTGGTTCTCTTCTCCGGATAAAACTCTGTTTCTTCATTCTGTCCCTTCTTCGCTTCTCTCCTCTAAAAATATTCATTCCCTTCTTCTCTCTCTGGTTCTGAGTCTTGTCTCTCCTACTCACTTGTTCACTTCTCTCTCCCATCCAGAACCTATATCCATATTCCTATCCCCTGCCTCTTGCACCAGACCACGCAACACATCCTGGACCTTCATGAAAAAGGCATTCAGTAAATGGTCAAGGTCCCCCGAGTATCCTTATTATAAAAACCTTCCAAATGCTGTCAAAACAGATCACACCACGGGACATTTGAGCATCTTAAAAAACTACTCGCACAGGAAGAGCTCTTGTTTTGATCGCTCAAGTAAAAAGGTTGATTACCATTACCTATGATACTCGGAAGTTTTCTGGATCTCGATCCCTACGCCATGTGTGTCTGAGTATACTCACTTGAAGAGGTATTTTCAATTTCCCAAATTGTGAAATGGTGACATAATTATCCATAAAATCATTACGCCTTCCAAATGAACTGGTACTATTGTTCTGCATGTCCCTACCTCGTTTGCAACAAAGAAGTCGAAGGCTAGAGGTCAGAGCCAAGGCAAATCCACAACAAGCAGTCATGGGTCAGGCTTACATATCGTCAAACGCATTTTACACCTGAATAGAGAATTATTCCCTTTAATCCACGTTTGCATCAGACTAGAGTGGTGGAATATGACAAGGTCATGATACAGGCCTCATTGGATCGTACGTGGAACCATGGTGTTGTCTATTTCTCACATGTTCTTTTGGAGTCATCGTTATGTACTTGTTCTGTTGGCTCTGCAGGCTTTTCAAAAGATTCTGCATTCCATAGTGTGGTTTGTGATGCTATGGGCATCCTTGAGTTTAATGTTCTGCCGAATACTCTCTCTAGGCGCCGCCAGACGGTTCTGACACAATGGCTGCTAAATCCCTCGATCTTCGAGGGCATTTGTCAAGGGTGGCAGGAGCCTCAAACAGACCTTTTCGCTACTTCCCTGAAGACCCAGTTGCCAACCTGTTTCTCCGGTACCAGACCAAAGGTTTGGGCTGTGGATACACTATCTCTGGATCGGGAGGGATACGTGCTTATGTTTTTCCTCCATTCAACCTGAGTGAGCAGGATACTACTGAAGTTTCGGGAGCACCTTTGATCTCTCCTTCTGATAGTGCCACTGTGGCAACCATGGTTTGCGGAGCTCTTGTCCGTGTCTGGTGGATGTTCCTCTGGTTCTCCCACCCAGAACCTATATCCTGCACCAGCCTGGTCCCTGATTATGCATTCAGGTCCCGAGATCCTTTACCTTCACGCGTGAAAACTATCGCAGGAAGCTTCGCTCAGGCAGGTTTTACTCGGAAATGTCAGCTCGATCCTAGCCTTTGTGTTAGTCATTGAAGGGCTCCCTTATGCATTTGGTGTCTATTTCCATAAAGTATTATCTTTTAAGACTATCTTTCTGCATTCTCTTGCATCAGGCCGCAGGAGTCTATGCATTGTCTATTCACTTTTCGTGCCTCTGTTGGGCCAGATAAAGCTCTGCTGTTACCCTTCTTACTAATCCTGTTTTTCGGCAAAGAATCAATTTCCTGGAGTTTTGATAAACGTGATAAAACCAGAGGGCGATGTACTCGATCTCGTCCATGTTTGCCCATTAACCAGGTTCATCAGGATATCTCCAGTTTATCTTCTGATGGATATGTCAGCTAATGAAGATTGTTTATAGGCAGTAATGATCAGTCTAGAGTTTTGACGAATTTGCAAGGTGGGGGCTGCTGAGGTTATTATCCTTGCGGCTTCGTTGGCTCTACTTAATTTCTCTGACTTTTACCTCCGGTCGCTGTTCTCCCATTCTGATGATCTTATTGCCTTGTGTCCGGAAGGGTCAGGATTACATATTCATCACACTCCGTCCATCGCCAACCTCCGTGCGTAAACGTTATATTCAAACGACTTCTTCTCAATAATCAAACGGCTTAGGGTATTGGTATTTGGCCTGAAACATGCTGGGGCGAAGGGTTACCAAGTGTGTTCAAATAAATGACCTTGACTTTTATTCCAGGTTATATAGGTCAAAATGCTAAAATATTTAAACAACACCATGTGAATAACTAAAAGCCCTAGGGACCTGATATTGGGCCTGTCATATGCTAGCATGAAGGGCTACAAGTTTGTTCAAATGAATTACCTTGATTTTCATTCAAGGTCACATTCGTCAAATATATCAGAAACTTACTACTTCTACTAAAGAGTTCCTTGTATTGCCTTAATTGTTTGCCACTAATGTATTTTTGACAATGTTGAATTGTGTCAGTAGTCAGATGACCGTCAAGGCCCACGGTAAAACCAATTTTCATTATGTGATACAGGGTGTCCCAAAAACTATGATACTCTCTCAAAGTGTTCTAGTTTGTTTGATACAGAACGTAAAGCACGAAGAGATTCCATTTGTAAACTGCCTGGAATTAAAATGTTCTTTTCCTTTATAAAAACAAAATAATACATAGAATCTTCAATAAAAAGCAGAAAATGCAGTCAAAACAACATTACCACTGACATTTGAGCATCTTAAGAACACTGGTATCGAAGAGTTGTTCTGATGCCTAATATATATATATGGACGTTTTCTGGTGTTGGTGATTACGTTATGTAATTCTGGTAATACTCACTTAGAAATTATTTGATTTGTTGAGAAATGGGACATTAAAGAACCAAAATCACTACGTCTTTTAAAGGATGGAACATGTTTCATTACCTGTATATTGTCCTCTTGACATGCCACTGTCCCAAATGTGTGACGTCATTATGACGTCAACGCTTTTTAGCAGAATCAAATTATTCCTTTATACATGTATTATTCATACAACACTTTGGAGTAAATGGATTCATATACATGTCTTTTGACCATGTATGTCATTTCAATGGGTAACATGACCTATGCGACACCCAGTATTTACCATAACTTTATGAAGTCCCACCCTTATGTTTCCTCCCCTTAATGAGTAATTAAAAGGTAAAATAGATCATTGTGATGCATAATAATGCATTTTGAACCATTTCTGATGTTAATTAGTAGCTAGAAATCGAATAAGTAACCAGGGAATCGAACAAGTAACCAGGGAATCGAATAAGTAATCAGGGAATCGAATAAGTAATCAGGGAATCGAATAAGTAATGAGGGATTCAAATCAGTAATGGGCCCTTAATGAGTAATTAAAAGATCAAATAGATCATTGTGATGCATAATAATGCATTTTGAACCATTTCTGATGTTAATTAGTAGCTAGAAATCGAATAAGTAATCAGGGAATCGAATAAGTAATCAGGGAATCGAATAAGTAATCAGGGAATCGAATAAGTAATGAGGGATTCAAATCATTAATGGGCCCTTAATGAGTAATTAAAAGATCAAATAGATCATTGTTATGCATGATAATGCGATTTGAACCATTTCTGATGTTAATTAGTAGCTAGAAATCGAATAAGTAATCAGGGAATCGAATAAGTAATGAGGGATTCGAATAAGTAATGGGCCCTTAATGAGTAATTAAAAGGTCAAATAGATCATTGTGATGCATAATAATGCATTTTGAACCATTTCTGATGTTAATTAGTAGCTAGAAATCGAATAAGTAATCAGGGAATCGAATAAGTAATCAGGGAATCGAATAAGTAATCAGGGAATCGAATAAGTAATGGGCCCTTAATGAGTAATTAAAAGGTCAAATAGATCATTGTGATGCATAATAATGCATTTTGAACCATTTCTGATGTTAATTAGTAGCTAGAAATCGAATAAGTAATCAGGGAATCGAATAAGTAATCAGGGAATCGAATAAGTAATCAGGGAATCGAATAGTTAATGGGCCCTTAATGAGTAATTAAAAGGTCAAATAGATCATTGTGATGCATAATAATGCATTTTGAACCATTTCTGATGTTAATTAGTAGCTAGAAATCGAATAAGTAATCAGGGAATCGAATAAGTAATCAGGGAATCGAATAAGTAATCAGGGAATCGAATAAGTAATGGGCCCTTAATGAGTAATTAAAAGGTCAACTGTATCACGAACAATTGCACTTTGTTGGTGACTTTTAAATGTATTTGTATCACGAACAATTTTGTTACTTTTTCATTTTATTTTCAAAAAATAATAATTTGTGAATGCTGTTCATCTGGGAATCATTGCAATTAAAAATCAACATGGTTACCTGTTACTAGCGTACGGAGTGCAGTCTGGTGGAAAATAGAGAACACTTTGAAAGATTGTTAACATATGGTTAAATTCATTTTATCTTATCTAAATTAACAATATGTAAAATAGGTCTTGCAAAACAATGATTCACTTACTTTCTGAAGATGTCTTGACCTGTATATTTGTTGATTCCATTCGTATTGATAATGGAGTTCCACTTTCGTTGGTAAGACAAATGGATCCGTCTTTCAAACCATTACAAAAACGCTCCGCCAACGATAATGCAGACATTTCCCACGGTAACAAAGCACCAGTAATGTCAAAAGAGACTATGATGCAGTCTGAAAATGCATTTTAAAAATCAGATTTGGTTTGCATTATGTTTGTAGTCAGTGTATTGATTTTCAAAACATCAATGACAACAGTTAAGATGTTAAGATGGGGATATAATGTAAAAGATTTTCTTTAAATCTTAATATTTTTCATGAATGGATTTATACATAGCGATTATTGAATATAACTGTGATAACAAAATATCATAATTAAAATCATAATAATGATTGCTTATCACTAGTTGTATATATAAATTACTCATCGCGTCTGGTAACTTCAAGGTATTATGTAAAACGTACATACGCTTGATCAATTCAATGTTAACAATCCTTGCATCTACATTCAGTGCTTTCGAGATTTGTTTTTGAAGTATTTGCTGTAGGTTCGGATACGGATCCTCTTCGTCATCAGCAGTAAACTGTACTTTAACCTCTCTTATGTCCGGTTCAGATAAAATGTTAAACGCTAAAGAAACAAAACAAAAAGAATCTGTAACGACCTCTGAAGGGGAGGAGAAAAACGGTCATTATACTGAACATATAGATCAGCGGAGATTTCACAGACATTTAAAATTATTGTAAACAATGAAAGTGAATTATTAGTCAAAAGTCAAAATAATTGCACTGATTGGAATGCAGCAAGTGGTAAAAAGTAGTATTTGATTTAGATCTAAAAAATAAGTGCACTGTCTTGTATATCAGGAATCGTTTATGAGACATTCCCCTGTCGAGGACAGCCATTTTTGTTTGAATCGACACGTGCGCTCAGTCTACATGTACACATACACCTTGCAGTTGTCCACTGTGTATCACATACTAATACGTAAACGAATCCCTTACACGTAAAGCTGTATGGCCTTGTGTTAGCCAGAAAATAACTCCTCTAGGCTGTCATTTACATTTTACTCAAAAATGTCCATACAAGTGAATAGAAATTCAAATAATAATCCACCCACATACATGCATCTTCATGAATATTATGTTACTCGATTCGATCGACTGGCCATGTGCACGCGACCAACTGTGCAACCGACTCTTACATTTATAACTTACCAAGGACACACGTGTAAATGGTGTGTAAAAACCTTTTGTATATTTTATTAGCTCCTATTAGACTTTTTTGGGATCTAGCTGACAATATGACTTCATTGAAACCTTGCTTGCCAGGTGAGTGCAGAATTTATTTTCAGTTTGATAATGTTATCTGCACGATCGGGGCACGTGTGTCCGATAAAGATATATTTAGAATGACGTTTTATATAGGGGGTTGTCCAGTGGAAGGTCACCAAGCAGAGCAAAAGAAAAATGATTACCTTCATTGGAAACAACATCGTCATTATTGATGGCTGTCTCAGAAACGATTATTGTAAAAAATATTGGATAATTTCTCTAAACGATGAATACATAGAACATCAAATCTGGTACGTATTGCTCATACTTCTACATGAAATGAATGCATCAATACCAAATAACCTCATTACAGACCTGTAATTTTCCCATACGCTTCAACATATCTTTCAGCTACGAGTTTTGCAGCGCGTGACCTTTCTGCAATTACCTCCATAATCGTTTTGGAGTTACAGTCACTTGGACCTAGCAATAGAAAGCAATTTCAGTAAAATTTTAAAAACCCAAAAAACAAAACAGGAAGGGAGAAAACCAATTGTTGAACCTAATGTTATGGCAACAATAGTTTTAATCGCACCAAGGATTTATAAGTGAAAAGGATTTTTCACTACGTCAGGAGAGCCTTTATGTTTGTGCACTGACCGTAACGTTGGGCGATGACTGATTTTCCTTTGATATACGCCGACGCAACCTTTGATGTCGCTTGCGGGTGTCAGGCGTACATTCTACTTTCTGCAACGGGCAGTCATATCATGGGCTATTTTTAATGAAAATTTCAGACATTTCTCCTAAATCATCAGTCCTTAAACTAAGCACTAGACATCGTGAAATTTATCAAGCTTTACATTGATGTTTCTTTTGACTCGATAAGACGAGTATTTGATGAGAAAAATGGTTATTTATTCCCGGTTCAAAGGTGTCTCACGTGGTGTTTAGTGGTGTAAAGATACAGTGACAAATACTTCCAACTTATAAATCGTTGATTGCACTCAACGCTACTACAACACCATTCGAATGGAGTAAGTGTTAAAATCAATTCCCTCCCTGATTCACAGAATAGTAATAATATTTAAAAGCATAAGTGTGACTATTCAGTTTTGATTTTATAGGTGTATGAACAACATTTTGGTTGCAAGCTGTGAATCTGCGTTGTGGGTTTCACAAACGATGGACACATTGTTTTTCATAACATGGTGAAATTAAGAAAATATTGAAATCAATACTTATACATATTTTTCAGACTGAAATAAAATTGAAAGTGTTTTTTAATGATAGATTCTATTAATTTTCCCAAATCAATGCATAACATCATGTCTTTATTGAGACGTCACGATAATGTCATATTTTCGCGTCATTCTCAGATTTTTCCACGAAGATGTATTTATATAAAGGATTAGCCAATCGGGCACTAATGTTAAAACCTTATCATGAAGTTTGACTTACCTTGATTGACAATTAATCCATCATTTCCGATGACGGAGTTTTGGACCTTTTGGAAAATAGCGATGTTCATTGTTTTGGCCGATTCCTTTTTGGCTATTTGTAACATTTCATTGAACATCGCCGGCAGAACTGAAACTGGGCGGCAATTGCACCAACATATGGTTAATACTCATGAATTGACAACCATTGAGAATGTATGATAATGAAGGACCGATGCTATTAAGTGACATAAAACAATGCCTTAAAGAGTAAATCATTACAAATCTGTTATTTTAGATAAAAAAGTATCAAAGAGGATGTTCAGATTTAGGTACCTCAAAAATTGGAATGATTTTTTGTTTGTTTTAATATGTAGAAATAAAAGAGAAAAACGATTTATACTAAGAAAATACTGACATAAATGTCTACGAATTGATAAGAAATATTAGAAACATCAAATATAATTGAATTGTATTACCTAATGCGTGTTTGTTCATAAATACCATTATTGTGGATGGTGTCTGTGACTGACACTTTGATTTCGCTACTCTCTGTTATTCCTCCGCTATTTGTCGCTAGACAGACGTATGTTCCAACATCAAGCTCTCCCATTGATACTAGAACTAGAGACGGAGATTCAGTCGAACCGCCAATGTATTTCTTATTGTCGATTTCGATGTCGGTGTAGGATTCTTCAACCTCCGTTCTTTTCTTCCATAAAACCGTGTCGGCATCACCCTTTATTTGACATTGTAGTACCATTGTGCTTCCGATAGCGCCACTGTAACTAGTTGTTTCTGATAATACGATTGGTTTCGGCAGACTTTCCTGAAGATCTGGAACAAATTAAAGACTTGAACATTTAAACATGTCAGCTGAAATGATCATGAACATTTTTTTCAAACTATACCTAAATTCGAAATATTTAATGTTGTGTAGCTGCTGTCGTGTATTTTGTGTTGTGATGGCGACTAAATATTGTAATAAATGCGATGGCCAGTAACAGTTTTTCATATATCCAAAGTATTGGACGAATGGTTAACACATTTATCCCTCTGCCTCCCTCTGCCTCCAGTCGGAGCTAATCGGATGTACATAAAAAATATGACGTCAATATACGTTGGTTACATCCGAGAGTCTCCCAAAACACGCACCACGCACTTCACACACGCTGCACACTGCATACATGGGAGGCCGTCCTTACATGACCCTGGCTGTTAATAGGACGTTAAAATAACAAACAAACAACAAACATGGCTGTTAATAGGACGTTAAAATAATCAAACAAACAAACAAACAAACAAACAACCGATTGCCCTGCCTGTGTACCGCGTTGTCCATAAGCGTTTCGTACATAACACTGGTGCTACAGACATTACAGTAAAGTGGAATGGTATCAATATGACAGCACAAAGTTGCAGGTGTTCACAACATGTATTTGCATAATATTTTTGTAGTACTTGCTTTCTTGTTTTATTTGAATACAAAATACTGTTCATTTAATGAACAATATCTTATCTATCACGTGAAACTTTAAAACATGATTGTACTCGTTTATAATGAGAACATTGTATGACTAGTTTGTGGTGTCTCTGTACCTTCTTGTGGGCTGATGTCCTCTTGAAATGTGCTTTGAAATTCACATTGCATATGTAGAGCGTTTTCGACTGGCACTGGCAAAAATATAAAAATTAGATATATCAATCACACATATATACAATGTATCTGTCGAGTCAGATAATATTCTTCTCTCAGTTTTTCAACACTCATGGTATCAACAGTTAATATCCATTGAACCTTTCAATTATCTAACCCTTGCATCACATTTGATATATTTTACGTCCCAAATCTTTAAATCCTTAAATATATTATCTACTTTTGTAGACCGCTTCACTATCACACTGAAGTGAAAGTGCACATTAAATACGATACCTATTGTTTTCTTCCTTTTCAAAATTAATAAACATTTTAATAATTTTGCTATCGTAAAAAGCATTACATGTACATGTATATACTGAAGATGATATGTTTGTATCTAATACTAATAAAATAAACTAAGAGTTAACTCAGTCGTGAGATATTGATTAAATATCCAACAACCATGGCTTTCAGGATCATAGTAATTTAGAATTTTGTAATTGGATAAATACAAATAAATATTTTTGATTATTGACTGAAGAAAATTACGATATTTAGGTTTTATACCTTCTAAACGGATGACGTCTTCTTGAAATGTGTTGCTTGATTTGTTTTGCATCTGTTCAAATGACCTTTTCTGTAAAGGCTCTTTAAAATGATAATAATAATATATCATTAATATTCAATATAGGTAACACACATCTCAATATAAGTAACACACATCTCAATATAAGTAACACACATCTCAATATAAGTAACACACATCTCAATATAAGTAACACATATTAATATACCAATAGTATTATTTCTTTTTTTTTAATATGAATTATCGGGATAAACTCTCCGAAGGTCACAAAATGTTTGGCTTGTCTCGGGTTTTACAACACTTTGTAACCCCGATGATGGAATATCCTTATCCTTCATATCCACATATGAGTGTTTTCTCTCATACCTCGACGTTTTATTGCTATTTTACAACTATGATATCCCGCTATTTTGAACTAAGAACCCGCGACTGCAGGTCAATTATCCATACATGGATATTGCGTGATTTTTTCAACGCAAATCCTGTTGTTTACATCAATTATAGCACAACCAGTCTAGTTTCTGAAAACAATGTTAAAATTTTACCGAGACAATTGTAATGTTGTTGACGCCGTGACGTCACGAGGCTGTAATGCATGCCTCAGAGAACTTGAATGTGTAGGATGAGACCAGCCAGTATTTCACCCGTAGATATGAGATATATTGATTTACATATATCTGCAAGGGGTATTGTATTGATGCATTGTGCTTAATATCAAATATCATCGCTATCAGACAGATTTATAGCATACAATGTACTAACCTCAATATGTCAATAAAGTTTTAATGTTGTTTTCAGCTAAAACAAAAAGTTATAAATTATGTGACTTACTAATGTAAAGTGATGCATACAGATATTCTAGTCTATGACGGATGCTTTGTGGGTTGTTTTTCAACAGCAAATATTACCTTCGATACATCTATATAAATGTGTATATGTGTATAATATTTTATATATATTTTAAGATTTATTTTGTTAATACCACATGCTTTAGG